>NC_051179.1:173793016-174107367 GCF_013339695.2 Rhipicephalus sanguineus | reverse complement strand
CTACGCATTCACTCGTTTCATTGTCTGTTAGTTCCTTTGGGTTACGACACTAGTGAAATGTTTTATCTTAGCGAACAAAATGTATGTGCGTTATCAGCCTGCGACTAACACTGGACACACTACGCGCTTCCATACTTCCTCAAGGAGTATCGAAGAATATAGCCATTGCCTGTCATTCAACCCTCCGTACTCTAGGTTAATTTCCTTACAAAGAAGAAAAAAATGTTTCATAGAATTTTTACAGGACTGTCCACATTACACAGCCATGGATGTGTGACACTGAGACTCACCTGTTCGGCAATCTCAGCAAAAATTGAACTGCGGGTGAAGGTGACTATTACCATTATTCAAGACTACTCCGCGTTGCACTCCTTGCAAAGTTCTCGCTTCTTACGTCCACCTGATTTTTCACGCGAAAAGTGACACGGAAAAGTGATTGTGCGGAATTAGAGATCGGGTGAACGCCATTTGAAGCAAACGAAAACAATATGCCCGCACTTTCATTAAGGCGCACTGTAGCTGTTTTTCTAAATGAAAGAAAATGTGTATGAGGTTATGATACAAAAGGTGTATGTGAGCATTCGCATGTTCGGCGACTACCAGCTGTCCGGAAACATCAGAAAGGTATTTCGTGCACATCGCTGCTTTCTCACCCCTCACGCAGCTCAAGTGCATCTCATTCTGACCGCCTGCTTCATATAAACAAATATAAGGCACCCCTTATAAAAATTACTATTGAGTAACTGTTGACAAATGATTGACGAATGGTTGAATCAATGACTTTTCAACTAAACGTGAAATGTCGTTGAATTTTCTCAATGACTAGACAACAAATATGTCATTGATTCTTTTCAATACAAAGTACATGTTTAAAGATATTGCTACGGTATGAGCCGGGTCAGGGTATGAGCCACGAGAGAAGAGGAAGAGGAGGTTCAGCTGCTTCTACTTATGGACGCCATCAGTAATTTTATTTACATCGCGTTTCGTGCTTATTTTTTGCTTTTTGGAGTTTCATATATAATTGTCAGTGTGGCGAATCCCCCTCGTGGGTATGTGCCAGTCTCCACAGGGCACACAAACAAACAAACATCAACACCTATCATTGCCTGACTTCATCTGTAAATAAACACAGTCAACCTCAATCATCGAACCGTAACAGTTTTGTGGTGGTGGTGCTGGGTATCGAATCAAGCAACACGGTTCTGCAACCGCCTGATCTACGCCGTAGCCGCCGCATTGCTGGACTTCTCCCGTTACCACTGGAGGTCGACATGTCTCGCGGTGAAGACGGAACCCGGAACTACGCAGCTGCAGCCACAGCACCAGTTCCAGCAGCACCTTTTCTACCTGCTTCGGTCGCAGCTGGCCCTTGGCAGCGTCAGCATCTGATAGAGCCTCGTACCTTCGGAGGCAAATCTGGCGAGGACGTGGACGAGTGGCTCACACACTACAAACGGGTGAGCAATTACTACCGTTGAGACGCGGCAACTCAGCTGACTAACGTGGTGTTTTTCTTGACGGACACGGCACTAACATGGTATGAGAACCATGAGGACATCCTCGCGACGTGGGATCGCTTCGTGTCCGAAGTAAAAGAGTGTTTTGGGGACTCTGTGGCAAAGAGGAAGCAAGCTGAACAAACGCTGCTGCAAAGAGCCCAGGTAACAGGCGAAATATGCACGATGTACATTGAAGCAATATTGAAGCTGTGCAAGACTGTCAACCCTTGCATGTCCGAAGAGGACAAAGTCGGCCATCTGTTAAAAGGAATCGCAGAGGACGTTTATCAATTCCTCATCGGCAAAGACAGCATTGCCACAGTAGCCGACGTAGACACTGAAGATGCGACTTCAGTAGACACTGAAAATGCGGCTTTTCGCTCCGAAATTTGGCCGACTGCCGAATGTAACCACAGTAGCGAGTGTTGACGACTACGCACCTTTTGACCTTGCGTCTACAATACGCGAGATCGTACGTCAAGAACTTTGTCGACACGCTCGCGCGACGCCTTGTGAAGCTGCACCTATGTCGGTTCCCGCTCAACGTCATGTTTCCATTGCTGCAGCGGGCGTCGAGGAGCACAACTACGGTTCTGGCGCACCACCGAGGCCGCAGCGCAATCACTACCAAGATTCAAGGTGCGAGCGCCGCTTCAGTTACCCTCGTCAGCCGGCCGCCAGCTATCAGGGCTCGAACGAATATACACTTGTGCCACCGCGTCGGGGCGATGCTTTCCAGCAGTATCATGTATATCGCCAACCTCCCGTGTGCTATAGGTGTGGTGCTTCCTGACACATAGCTCGATTCTGTCGTCGGCGGAGTGAAGTGACATCGCGATACGAGCCACCGTCAGCATTTCCTCGTGGCAGCAACGCTTACAATGATCCCTAGTCCGCGTATCCCAGGAGCACCCCGCGACAGGAGAGCCGGCGTGGTAGCTCTCCCGCTTCTGATCGCAGCTTGCCACCTCCATCTGCCCGACCGCGTCGCTCGCCTTCACCTCGACGGTGGCTGTCGTCACCGCCACCGCAGGGAAACTACCGGCGCGACCGATGGAGGTGAGGTCGCACAAAAGGACTCGACTCATATGCCTCCACCAGTTACCATGTTTAAGAAAAGGATACACGTTTCAATAGATGGACTAAGTGAAACAGGTTTAGCGGACACCGGTGCGACGATTTCAGTCATGAGTGTTTCGTTCAAAGATCGCATTGGCCGCAAAGTTATGTTTCCCTGCCAGCTTTCTACCAGATTTCGTCGCGTCGGCGGTGACGTACTTCAACCTGTAGGAGTCTGTACCGTTATTTTTGGACGCACATTCGACGAGCATAACGCCCGCTTAAGCCTCGTTCTGGACTGTGTCGAAAATGCTGGCTATATACGTATCATCGAAACACAAGAACTGGGATGATGTCTTGCAATGCTTATAGTATGCTTATAATACATCGAAGCACGAAACCACAGACTTCACTCCTTTCTACCTGCTCTAGGCTCGATCCCCGCGCAGTTGCCTCGACACAATACTCCCATTTGAGCTTCATACGGACGACTCAGTTGCCCAGACATTGTGCCGTGCTGAAGAAGCCCGCCAAATTGCTCGCCCGCGCACACTGGCATCGCAAGACCGATCCAAGCAGCTGTATGATCGACGGCGCGACGATGTTTCATTCCAAAAGGGTGAATTTATGTGGTTCTGAACCCCCCAATGCAAACGTGGTTTATGGCAGAAGTTTTTATCCCAGTATGCTGGCCCATTCCTCGTAGTAGATCGCTTGAGTGACATGACCTACATGGTGGCACGTCTGACGTCAGCTGGTCGTCGGTCTAGTCGGACCCAGTTGGCGCATGTTGCACGCGTCAAGAAGTTCCATCCCGCACTTCGCCAGTGATTCTGACTCGCCCAGAGGGCTTCGTCTGTGAACCGGGGAGTGCTACGGTATGAGCCGGGTCAGTGTATGAGGCACGAGAGAAGAGGAAGAGGAGGTTCAGCTGCTTCTACTTATGGACGCCATCACCACCTATCATTGCCCGACTTCTCTGTAAATAAACACAGTTAACCTCAATGGAACCTTAACAATATATCGATCTTTGTTGATTTTATGTTGTACGGTGGTTGAGTTTAGGACCGGCCGGCGTATGAAGGTGGGCATGGAACTTATTACAGATAATATCAGGAGCACTACTGTAATCGCATTAAGAAACCCAGACACACAGGAGCATATAGTAGGTTTATTTCCCTTTTTTGGTAACCGGCATATATGACATATAATTTCCTGCAAGCAACAAATACTCTTGCAGAAAATCAACACTACAACACTACTTGCATCATAAACGCTCTCTATGTGTCAGCTAATGTAAAGCAAAATTTTCATTTAAGCAAATGCAGAACTTGCTGCTGCAAGTAATGTATTAAATTACAAAAAAATATAATTTTATTTTTTGATACGACTCCACCTTTTACGCAACCTTGTACAGTAATACAGAGATGTAACAATGGTAACTGATATTTAGAAGCGCATGAGGCTTGCGAAGCCCGGAACTCAATGACCAAAACCTGGCCATCCAAAGTGCCTTCGATCGGGCCCGCCAATTTGGTCTGGCGGTCCCTACATGTGTGAAGAAGAAGATGCGCCTCCATCCAGCAGCATCGCCAACGCTCGGCTCGCTCGGCTCGTGTTTCGGATCGCCGCTGTGCCTCTGGACGCTTCTTCTTGCTTGCTTGCCGCTGACGACCATTACGTCTTTCAACGACCAATAAACCTCTTCACATTTGGTGGAGGGTGCTGTTCATCCCCATCGCTACACCCTGGAGCTGCGTAGCCGGACGCTACCGCCGATCATGACTGACCACGCAAACCCACCGGCGCCTTCGTCCCTGTCCGTCACCTGCACCGGGCTTCCTCGGCTCCGGGACCCAAAGGTCTTCAGCGGTGCAGATGAGACCGACGTGGAAGACTGGCTTGACCACTACGAACTGGTGAGCGCGCATAATAAGTGGGATGACCCCGACAAGCTAGGCTACGTCATATTTTATCTGACTGGCGTCGCCGAATTGTGGTACAACAACCACAAACAGAACATCCCCACATGGACCGTCTTCAAGACGTCCTGCTCTGAAGTATTCGGTCGACCAGCTGTCCGCAAGCAGCGCGCAGAGCAACGCTTGCGCGTCCGCTCACAGCAGACTGGAGAAACCTTCACAAGCTATATTGAGGACGTCGTCGACCTTTGTCGATGTGTCAACGACACCATGCCCGAAGCTGACAGGATCAAACAAATCCTGAAGGGCATTGACGATGGCGCATTCCAAATGCTCTTGGCTAGGAATCCGGGCACAGTTCCAGAAGTCGTCAGCTTGTGTCAGAGCTACGACGAGTTGAAGAAGCAGCGCGCTCTGACTCGGCAGCCTCCACGGGGTGGCGAGTCGCTGTGCAGTCTCGACACCATGCCTGACCATTCGACGTTGCTTCAGCAGGTTCGACCAGAAAAACTAAACGCCGCAGTTCAAGAGGCAAGAACTGCGCCATCTCCGAACTGTCCAAGCCCTCACTCCTCCCCAACTAACGTGGTCGCCATAACTGTTGAAGGTGTTCGTACTTTTGCCCTTGTGGACACCGGCGCCGCCGTTTCTGTCATAGCCGCTAATCTCTGCCGTCTATTACGAAAGGTAACGACGCCGCTTTCGGGACTGTCGCTCCACACCGCAAGCGCGCAGCAAGTGACGCCTCTCGCAGCCTGCACTGCAAGAGTGGTCATTGAAGGCAATCTGTACATCGTTGAGTTCATTGTCCTTTCTGCCTGTTCGCATGACGTCATCCTCGGGTGGGACTTCCTATCCCGCCATAATGCCGTCATCGACTGCGCACGCGCCGAAGTTGAGTTTTCCCCATTGTGTGACGCCCCATTACTTGATGCTCTTCATCAGCCGCCCAAGCTGCTCGTTCGTGAGGATACCGACATTCCGCCTGGCACTTTCGCACTGGTCCCTGTTTCCTGCAACGCTCACACCGACGCTACAGTCTTTTTCACGCCGTCCGATGTCTTCACGAGTCGTAGAGCTCTGCCGCTACCTTTCGCAACGATTGACATCGCCGCCGGCAGCAGCAATATATTCGTCTTGAATCTGCTCTCTCCACCTGTCACGCTGCTTGCAGGCGAATGTCTCGGCCGCGTGGAAGATCTCGACTCTTCGTCTTTGGTTGACGTCCCGGATGACTGCTGCGACCCACCAAATGCCCTGTCGGCACTCGGGGAGTCATCCAGTGATATATTTTCCAGTGCCATCGCCGATACCCTCACCCCTGCCGAACACGCTGACCTACTTGCTCTTCTGCACGAGTTCCGGAATTCTTTCGATGTGTCGCAACCTCAACTGGGCCGCACGTCGCAAGTACAACATTACGTCGACACCGGTTTACACCAGCCGCTGCGTCAAAGACCATACCGCGTCTCCGCTGAAGAGCGCCGCGTCATTAACAACCAAGTCGAAGACATGCTTCGTAGAGACGTTATTCGACCATCGCACAGTCCCTGGGCGTCTCCTGTCGTACTGGTGCGTAAGAAAGATGGATCTATCCGGTTTTGCGTGGACTACCGTCGTTTGAATAAGATAACCCGCAAGGACGTCTATCCTTTGCCGCGCATTGACGACGCCATTGACACCCTTCACGGAGCAGAATTCTTCTCGTCACTGGACTTGCGTTCTGGCTATTGGCAAGTTCCTATGGCTGAAGCCGATCGCCAGAAGACTGCGTTTATTACACCTGATGGCCTATACGAGTTTAACGTCATGCCCTTTGGACTTTGTAACGCGCCTGCTACGTTTGAACGACTTATGGATAATACACTACGTGGTCTAGAGTGGTCTATGTGCCTGTGTTACCTCGCCGATGTCGTGGTTTTCTCCCATGATTTCCCTACACACCTCCGTCGCCTCAGGCACGTTTTGACTTGTCTGACCAACGCTGGCCTTCAGCTTAACCTCAAGAAATGCCGCTTCGCTGCCCGGGAGCTCGTCATCTTAGGCCACATCGTGTCCAAACAGGGCGTATTACCTGACCCTGCAAAACTTCGTGCAGTCGCGGAATTCCCTAAGCCCACGACCATGAAGGAACTTCGAAGTTTTGTAGGTCTATGCTCCTATTTCCGGCGCTTTGTTCGCAATTTTGCATCCATCATGTCACCGTTAACCCAGCTTCTTCGCGGCGACGTGAACCTCTCCTCCTGGTCCTCTGCATGTGACGTAGCCTTCGCTACACTGCGCCGCCTGTTCACTTCCCCACCTATTCTTCGTCACTTCGACCCGACGGCTCCTACCGAAGTACACACAGACGCCAGCGGGGTCGGGCTTGGCGCTGTCCTCGCTGAACGAAAGCCCGGCTATTCCGAATACGTCGTCGCCTACGCTAGTCGCACGCTGACGAAAGCCGAAACGAATTACAGCGTGACTGAAAAAGAGTGTTTGGCTCTGGTGTGGGCGCTTGGAAAGTTCCGGCCGTACTTATACGGCCGCCCGTTCGATCTAGTAACCGATCACCACGCGCTTTGCTGGCTCGCCACGTTGAAGGACCCTTCTGGCCGCCTAGCGCGATGGGCACTTCGCATCCAGGAGTACGACATTCGCGTCGTATACCGCTGCGGACGCAAACACTCTGACGCTGACGCCCTCTCCCGCTCACCTTTACCGCCAGATCCAGCGTGCGCAACCACATGCGTCCACCCCTTGTCATCTCTCGATCTCGACTCCATTGCCACCGAACAACGTCGTGACCCGTGGATCGCTTCTCTTCTTGATTATCTATGTGGAACATCCACCATTCCTGTATCTCGATCCCTCCGTCGTCAAGCTTCCCATTTCACCATCCGCGATCAACTGCTTCATCGCCGCAACTACGCTGCCGATGGCCGCCGATGGCTACTGGTCATTCCACGCAGCTTGCGATCACAAGTATGCGCCTCTCTTCACGACGATCCGCAATGTGGCCATGCCGGGGTGTTCAAGACATACGAGCGCCTTCGCCATCGCTATTACTGGTGCGGCATGTACAATTTTGTGCGGAAATTCGTGCAGTGCTGTCCTGACTGCCAACGACGCAAATCGACACCTTTACGTGCGACCGGCGCATTGCAGCCGCTTCCATGCCCTGCCAAGCCATTTGATCGCGTCGGCGTTGACCTCTACGGTCCCCTTCCAATGACCGCAGATGGCAACCGGTGGATTATCGTGGCTGTCGACCACCTGACACGCTACGCCGAAACTGCCGCTTTGCCTAGCGCTACCGCTCGGGATGTCGCCTCTTTCATTTTACGTCACTTTATCCTTCGACATGGCGCCCCTCGAGAGCTCCTTAGTGACAGAGGCCGCGCTTTTCTCTCCGAGGTCGTCGAAGCTCTGCTCTCGGAATGCCACGTCATTCATCGGACAACCACAGCATACCACCCGCAGACTAACGGGCTCACGGAACGGTTTAACCGCACCCTGGGTGATATGCTCTCGATGTACGTCGCATCTGACCATACCAACTGGGACCGTGTTCTCCCTTATGTAACATTCGCATACAACACCGCGATACAAACAACTACCGGATTTTCGCCTTTCTTTCTCCTTTACGGACGCGAGCCTTCACATACTATTGACACCCTACTTCCCTACCGTCCTGATGCTTGCGAGTGTCCACCTGTCTCCGAAGCTGCTCGACAAGCCGAAGAGTGCCGCCAGCTCGCCCGCACGTTTACCTCGCAAGAGCAGCAGCGACAGAAAGAAAACCGCAGCACTTCACTTCCAGACCTTAGCTATGCCCCAGGGTCTCTCGTATGGCTCTCTGTCCCATACCAGACTCCGGGACTCTCCTCGAAGCTCGTTCCAAGGTACGAGGGCCCTTACACCATCTTGGAGAAAACCTCTCCAGTTAATTTTCTTATCGAGCCAGTTTCTCTATCGGATGACATGCGCCGGCGTGGACGTGACATCGTCCATGTTTCCCGCCTCAAGCCGTACCATGAGCCTCTACCTGAAACTTCTTAGGTCGCCAGGATGGCTCCTTTTTCAGCGGGGGCGATTGTGAAGAAGAAGATGCGCCTCCATCCAGCAGCATCGCCAACGCTCGGCTCGCTCGGCTCGTGTTTCGGATCGCCGCTGTGCCTCTGGACGCTTCTTCTCGCTTGCTTGCCGCTGACGACCATTACGTCTTTCAACGACCAATAAACCTCTTCACACATGGGATTATATTACTAGCTACCTTCGCAACGTGGTTTCTCAAGCTTGTCATTTTAATTAGCTCTAACGGAATGACCCACTACATAACTCTACATGCGGCAACAAAGCATCGCTGATTTTTGCTTTAGTACCCGAAGTAACGCAGGCAACTGTAACCTCCTAGGACGCAGTATACAGTGCGCAGAAACTTTACTGCAGCTGAATACACAAAGAAAGCTTAATTAATGAATTACTGGTGTTTTATGCGACAAAACCCTAATATGATTATAAGTCACTCCGTTGTGGAGGGCTCATATCCGGAAATATGAGACATCTGGGGCTTTTTATTGTGCACCTAAATTCAAGTAAATGGGCCTTTAGCGCTTTCGCCTCCATTAAAAATGCAACTGCCGCGGCCGGGATTTAACCCGCGATCTTCGGGTCAGCAGCCGAAAACCCTAACCACTGTACCGCTGCGGCGGGCCCAAAGAAAGATTTGTTTGAGGATTTAACGGTCATAGGCAGTGTTTAAGGATAGGCACCATTCATGTAACGCCGTGGAGGCATGCCAGTAACAAAAAAAAACATGGTTGATCCCTCTGTCATAGGAATCTGTATAACACGAAAGTTAAACGTGTCTCCACAGACGTAGTTGAGCGTTTGTTGTGGATTGTTTCACCCCGAGGGCGAAGAAATTAAGGCTATAGCAACGAATTGTAATGTCACGTGAAGAACGGCAAGCAGCTCGAAACTTGCAGCGCGCTGCTCAAAAAGAAAGGACGCACGGAACGAACATACACAGGATGAGCGCGAACTAACAACTGTCACAGATCGACAGTTAAAGCGCGCTGGTCAAATACGAGCGCACACGTGTACACAGGATGAGCGCCAACTGTCACAGTTGTAACTTATTTGTTGGTGAGCAGCACGCTCCCTTCGCAAAAGCGGCCGCTGCAGTGAGCGAAGCGACCTTCGTGCTCTCTGTAACTTCAGCGCAAACTTGCGGTGACAGCGCAAGGCGTATAGGGAACCCAAGCTCAAGTTTGCGGCGCGACGACATCGCCGCGCCAGCCGCGCCGCGGCTCTGTCGGAAAGCTCTGGAGCTTGGCGCGGCCGACTCAGCCCCTTTCACGGTAGCGGTAGCGCACGTGTGCACGCGTACTTCTGTCGGTGCGGATAACTGGGGGGCAGTCAGCTCGGCACGTTGAACCGAGATGCTTGCTGTGCGAAGCTGCGCATTTCCGCGATGGCAGAAGCGATCCCACGGAAGTAGACGCGAGGTCGAAGTATTGCTCCGTCGTGCGCTGCCACAGCAGTGCAGACAACACCAAGGCACACGATTCACGTGTGAAACTGTATCGATTCCCGGGCCTGTCGCACGTGAAATAAAGGCGGCAAGCGTGGATAGCTGACAGCGCTGTCCCGCCTTCTATCTTGGCTGTCTGAGTTCATCGCTTTCGTTCGTTTCGACTACCTGAATCGGTAAGTAACGCGGCGCATGCACGCAGCGACTACTGCAATGATTACTCGCTGTCTTCTCGCATTGTGAAAGTTCAGTTGCGGTTGTAGGTGAAACAACTTTGTGTTTTAATTCCCCGTGTTCGTGAGACCTAACCGTCGTTGCTGAACGTTCACACTCACGTTATACCGTTAGCGTTGCGCGGTTGGTTAAATTCAACTGAACTCGGCACATTGTCAGAAGTTCGGCGCCTGCAATTCACGCGTAGGGAAGGCTGCTTTATCACGCCGGAACGGACGTCTGTGCATTTTCAGCAAGCTTTGACATCGTTCTGCAGCTTTGCTTTGTTTTTGTTACTTTATTAGGATGATATATATTTAAGCCGCTAAATATAACTGGCACTTAATACATGCTTTGCAATTGCAACCTTGAAGTAACCACCTTCTGACTGTGCGATTTTCTAGCCGCGTTCGCGCAGCAGGTTTTACACGCCTGTCAAGTCAATATCATAAAAAGAGACTGCAAGCATGACGCGAGAGTCGAAAAAACGAGGCGAGCAGTTCATCGTGCTTCACAGTGGTTAAAGCTCAGCTAGCTGCCTCGCGTCTTAATCGGCGGGTGATTCTCCAGCGGCACGGAGGACTTGACTCTAACCTTCTCAGGAAACAGTACCATGGCCGTATAATTTCTTTTTTTCGCACGCCGCAAACGTTTGTTCACGAAAGTACACGGCTGCTACTGTAAGCATGCCATATCAAAACAACAATCATATGATTTGTAGTCCACACCGCAGAACATCGATAGCGTGTACGGCTTCATTTCGGAGTGCATGTGGACCATTATTCATCTTTAACAAGACAGAATGGGACTTACCTTGAGGTATAGTCCTACACGGTGTAATCGCGACTTGGGAAATGTATTTCGCTTTGAGTCGGGCGTCGTTGTCGTCGATCGACTGCTCTCCACCGTTAACGTGATTGACGAGCCTTTCTCCTTTTATAAAGTTCGCTTTTCGGAAGTGCTTGTCCAGCTGTGAGATCTTTTTGAACCCGCGCTGCAGGCGGTACATTTTGAGGCGCCGCGAGAGCTCTGCACGTGCAGCGAGCGACAACGCGGTGGAGAGAAGGGAAAAGGCGCGCTGCTGACACCCCAGTTTCTATCTTTCTGCCAGAGATGGCACTGCTTGTCAAGAGCAGCAGCGCCGCTTAGCGTTGCTTGGGAAGCCTATAAGATAAGCGCGCGCAGGAGCGACCCCGCCAGGCCTGAAGAGGCGCCCGCTCATCTCAGCGCGTGAGGCGACGCGCGCCGTTCCGCCGATCTAGAGTCACTGGAAAATCAGAGTGCCGCATTCGAGTAACTCTAGTGCCGCAAAGGTAGGCTGCACGTGGGAAACATTGGGCAGCGGCGGCCATTTCCCTTCCAGAGCGTCCGGCGCGTTGCTAGTGTGTGTTGAGAAGTGACCGATCGTTTCGCCTCGGTGCCGTGTTACGCTCGGCGGAACGGCATTATGTGTGTGTGTTTATTCAAGAGGATATTAGAAGTGAGTTCGAGTCATCGACAGTTATGGATCGACTGCGCGGTTAGCGGTGTAACTAATGAAACGTGCGGCGAATGCTGCCATGTGCTCGCGAACTCGCTTCATGGCTTCATTGGTCTATTTTCGTGTCACACCCGGGTGTGTTCGCTAGGTCCGGAGCTGAAAATGTAGTTGCTTTAGCGCAGTGACATTGTGCGAGATGCCATTTACTTCGGTATTTGGTGAATCTTGACTGTTTGCGCTAGCTTTGCAGTCGGTGTTCAGGTTCACTGCACTCGAGAACGTTATCGAACAACATCGAGAACATTGAACATTGTGTCTTTCGACTGATCGCTGACGCATATCTTGCTTGCGCACCATGCTTGCTGTTCAACTGGTTGTTATGTGTAATAGAAGTTGTGTGTGTACGGTAATTGGAAGTTGTGCGCGACGTATTTAATGTCTTGATTCGGAACGCCAGCAGCCAAACGCATGGGTGAATCGGTGTGCGGTAGGTAAGGTGCGTCTTATCTTGCGATACGCAGAAAATAGGTCATCGATAATGATTGACATCACTACTTAATTTGTAGACGCTACGATATTAGCGGGTACAGAAAAACTGAGCCAGGAGCCATCGTGTCGCCATGATAGAACGTGTTCTCTACTTCTTCTTCTTCTTTGCCTTTTCTGGCTGCCTGCGTTTATTTATTGTTTTCCACATAATTGTTTCATTTACTAATTCTTTTCTCCTTAATACTCCCAACGTTGCAGTGCATTTGCAAATATTTTCCTGTATTCCGACGAACAGTTTTTTTTTTGCGTTGCCAGCGCGTAAACAGCTGAGGTTCGGTTTCTGCACTGCTGCACTTTTTTTTCATAATGCACTCTTATTAAAACTTCATCGGCGCGGTGCTTTATCTTCTTTTCATCCGAAATATCGCATCCGGGAATTTTTTAAGCTTCTGCAATACAGTACGTATATAGACATAGGGCTCGCATAAAATCGACTATCGCAATGTGTGGGATCTGCTCTTTTTTGCTGTGACCATTTCTCACCCACTAACGAGTATTTTAGGGGTACGCTCGGCGCAATGCAGCATTAGCAACATTTTTTGGCAACTAATTTAAAAATACGATTAATAACATTGCCTTATACCAAGTTTATCAACAGAGTTCCACGCTTCTGTTTTGCACAATGGCAAATTGTCATGCCACAAATGCCTTCAAGTTATACCAGTAAACAGTTATTATTTTAATAAATCTTCAATTTCACTCTCGTGCGTGACACGCTTATAACTCAAATAGCATACGTAGTCTGTTGAACAGATCGAGATATTGTCGCGGGTTATAAAACGCAGGGGCTTTATTCAGAAAGGCGTACGGCGTGTCGTACTCCAAGATAGCGCTGAAAGCGTGCAGCAGCCAAGAACGTCTTCTTTTTCAGTCTTTTCCGCTGCGCCTCTCGAGCGCACCGGTTGTCTTCCTTTTCGTCGCCAGCGTATAGTCAGACACAATTATGGACGCGGCATTACCCTCCCCCCAGAGCGAGCATCGTCTCGATGCTCACGAAGTAGCAGTCGATGCGCAGTTAGCGAGTGGGCGGTCACATCACTCAGAAAAGTACGGCTTCATGCGTACCACGTGCACTGTCTCAGGCAGATGCTGGCGGCGCTTTGAACAAGAAGAGCCGTCAGCGACGACTTCGTACGTGACGTCGCTAAGGCGGCGCAGAACCTTGTAGGGTCCGAAGTATCGGCGCAGAAGTTTCTCCGAGAGGCCTCGCCGTCGTACAGGGAACCAAACCCAGACTTTTTCCTCGGGCTTAAAGGTGACGAATCGATGGCGGAGATTGTACCGTTGAGCATCAAGTTCTTGCTGGCTAGTTATTCTGACGCGGGCAAGCTGTCTTGCTTCCTCGGCGCGCTCAGTCAAATCTGCGGCGTCCGTCGCTGAATCACAGTCATGAGGCAGCATAGCATCAAGCATCCTGGTTACGTCTCTGCCGTGAATTAGTGCAAACGGTGTGATTTTCGTTGTTTCCTGGCGTGCCGTATTATACGCGAATGTGACGTACGGCAAAATCCTGTCCAATTCTTGTGTTCCACGTCGACGTACATGCAAAGCATGTCGGCGATAGCCTTGTTCAGTCGTTCCGTAAGTCCATTTGTTTGTGGGTGATAAGCTGTCGTCTGCCTATGCGCTGTACCACTGAGCGTAAGCACAGTGCGCAACAGCTCGGCTGTAAACGCGGTACCTTTGTCTGTTATCACGACCGCGGGAGCACAATGTCTCAGCACGATGTTCTCAATGAAGAACCGGGCCGCTTCAGCTGCAGTGCCGCTCGGAATCGCCTTGGTGTCGCCGTATCGGGTGAGGTAGTCCGTCGCCACTATAACCCATTTGTTGCCGCTGTCCGATGTTGGAAATGGGCCCAAAAGGTCCATGCCAATTTGAGCGAACGGAGTTTCCGGTACTGGAACGGGATGTAAGAGCCCAGCGGGTCTGACCGGTGGTACCTTGCGCCGCTGACAGTCAATGCATGTTCGCACGTAATGTTTCACCTTCACTGCTATTCTTGGCCAGTAGTATTTTTCTTTGATACGTGCCAATGTTCTTGTGAAACCGAGGTGGCCCGACGTGGCTTCGTCATGACAGGCTTGCAAAATTTCTTTGCGGAGGATTTCCGGAACTACCAGCCGATAGCTTTTGCCTGTTGATGAGAAATTCTTCTTATAGAGAATTCCGTTACGCAAGCAGAATGCTGATAAATTTCTGGAAAACACTCTCGGCGCATTCGTGGCTCGTCCATTCAAGAAGTCCATTAGTGAGTTGAGCTCCGGATCGTCTTGCTGTTGCCGGGAGATGACAGCCGCATCGACAACTCCTAAAAAGCCTGCGCATTCATCATCCTCTGGGCTCGGTGCTTTAATCGGTAATCTTGACAGGCAATCGGCATCTAAGTGCTGCCTTCCCGACTTGTAGACTACGGTCATGTCGTACTCTTAAAGCCGTAAGCTCCAGCGTGCCAAACGTCCAGACGGGTCTTTCATGTTGGTCAACCAACACAGGGAGTGGTGGTCGCTTACCACTTGGAAAGCGCGGCCATATAAATACGGGCGAAACTTTGCAACTGCCCAAACGACAGCCAGACACTCCTTCTCAGTTGTTGAGTAGTTGGACTCAGCACGGGACAAGGTTCTGCTAGCGTAGGCAACTACTCTCTCCGCACCATCTTGGCGCTGAACAAGAATAGCGCCGAGGCCCACATTGCTGGCGTCTGTATGGATGGCTGTTGGTGCATCCTCATCGAAGTGAGCGAGTACGGGCGGAGTTTGTAGACGCTGCCGCAAGTCGTTGAACGACGCTTCTTGGTCTTCGCCCCATACAAACGCAACATCTTCCCTTGTGAGGCGGGTGAGTGGAGAGGCGATGTGCGCAAAGTCCGCTATAAATCGCCGGTAATAGGCACAAAGACCCAGGAAACGTCGGACCGCCTTCTTATCTACAGGCCTTGCGAACTTTGCGACGGCTGCAGGTTTGTCTGGGTGAGGCTTAACACCTTCCTGACTGACCACATGCCCCAGGAACTGAAGTTCTTCGAAGCCGAAGTGGCATTTTTCTGGTTTCAATGTGAGTCCTGCAGACCGTATGGCTTGAAGGACAGACAGCAGCCGTTTGAGGTGTTCTTCAAACGTGGCCGAAAAAACAATCACGTCGTCAAGGTACACAAGACACGTTTTCCATTTCAGACCGGACAGAACGGTATCCATGAGCCTTTGAAACGTGGCTGGGGCCGAGCATAAACCGAAAGGGAAGACTTTGAATTGATAAAGCCCGTCAGGCTTCACGAATGCGGTCTTTTCTCGGTCACGCTCATCTACTTCTATTTGCCAGTATCCACTTTTAAGGTCCGTTGGCGAGAAGTAGCGCGCATGCCGTAGCCTGTCCAAAGAGTCGTCGATCCGTGGCAGCGGATAAACATCTTTCTTCGTAACGTTGTTGAGCTTACGATAATCAATGCAGAAACGCAAGCTGTCATCTTTCCTTTTCACGAGTACCACCAGTGATTCCCAGGGGCTTTGTGATGGTTGGATCACGTCACGCTCTAGCATCTTCTTGACCTGCTGCTGTATGACCTCACGTTTTTTCTGAGCGACGCGATATGGGTTCTGTCGGATGGGTCTTGCTGTCTCTTCCGTGATCATACGGTGTTTAGTCAGCGGCGTTTGACCCACTCGTGACGTCGAGGAAAAGCAGTCGTTGAACCGTCCAAGAAGTTCCATAAGACGACATCTTTCAGTGGGCGTTAACCTTGGGCCGATGTCGACATCTGGTGCCTGCGGTGCTGTACGAGCCGTTGCTTCCCCTTGCATAGCAAGGCAGTCGTAAGAGTAGTCGAGTTCCTCGAGGTATGCCACAGCAGTGCCTTTACCAATGTACCGGCGCTCGTTCGAAAAATTGGTAAGTAGCACTTCCGTACGGCCATCAACTAAGCTGATAATGCCGCGAGCGATGGCAACGCCTTGACGGAAGAGAAGGGCAGTTACACGTTCGGCTATGGCGTCTTCATTACACTGCACGCTGCAACTGACGGAAACAGGACTACATGACAGCGGCGGTACGCAGACGTCTTCGTCTACCACACGTAACGCCCTGGGGTCTTGGCCTGCGTCCGAGGTCACGGGATTGTCAGAGGCAAATGTTATCACGCCTTCACGTATGTTGACAACGGCGCCGTACTCCCTTAAGAAGTCCATTCCTAGTATCAGAGGTTTGCAGCTCTCCGGTAGGATCACGAATGAGGCTAAAAAAGCTCTATTCCCGATCGTGAGTCTTGCTGTACATTTTCCTGAAGGCGTCATTACCTGGCCTCCACCATTTCGAATATAAGGGCCCGTCCATTCCGTTCTGACTTTCTTGAGTTCGCCTGCCAGTCGCTCACTTATAATAGAAAAGTCTGCGCCAGTGTCGACTAAGGCCGTCACTTCAAGCCCATCAATTGTCACGGTGAGGTCGGCAGTCACAGTTTTCTCGGCGTAATCTTCTTGTTCGTCGTTCTTATGTTTCGGCAACAATAGGGGATTTTCGGCAATTCGAGGAACTGCAACCTTCCCCCCAGAGGTCGCTGCTTTCAGTTTCCCTGCCGTGGGCTGGGAGACCGACCTCTAACGGCGTCAGCATGCAGTGGCGTACCCAGAGGGCGGCACACCGGGGCCTGTGCCCCCCGCAAATTTTTTTTTCCTGTGGCATACATAGCACGAAATTCCACTGGACCACATCTGCCTGCCAGGCCCCCACTTCAGATCAAGGAGGTGCCCCCCCCCCCCCCCGCCCGAGAAAAAATTCTTACGTCCCTGTCTGCAAGGCGCGTTTAAAAATGCGACGAAGTACTTCTAGGGACCATGGTACTGCTAAATGTCCGGCCACGCTCTGTATTGAACGCGCCTGTACCCAAAGCGCTTGGAAGGGATATGGGGGCTACAGGCTATGTGATGCGAGTAAGCCAATCGCGTCGGCGGCGGCGCGCAGAAAACAGATGCGATACTCTGAAATTTTTTCATTGATTCTACGCCGTTCTAGTCACTGGAAAAACCTGCCGAACCTCGTTCTGGCAGGTTCGGCAGGGACCGAACCTGCCAGAACGAGGTTCGGTCCCTGCCGGCAGCACGTTATCTTTTCGTCCACTTTACTTTCTTCACATTTATATTCTAATTACTACAGATAACACCCCCTACACTTTCCTTGGCATTGATGTCTGTTAGTTCTCAATAATATTGTGTCTAACAAAGAAAAACGAGCCCTTAAAAGTAATCTTCTTTCCTTCAATTATAGCGAGAGTCTCGTTCTGGGAGACATGATGCCTTCAGGTAGTATGCGAGGGATTATTGGTCCGCTGCCTGCTCGTAAATAGATCACGTGTTACGTGACGCCAAAAAGGCATAAAAAAGAGCGTTCCACACTCGCCGCCATAGCTGCGACTAGCGCTGACTGACACTCCTAAGTTTCAATCCACATATATACCTTATGAAGTGGACGGGGAGATGACCGCCGCCGTAGCGCATTGGTAGAGTATCAGACACGTTATTCTAAGGTCACAGGTTCAGTCCCTGCCGGCGGCAAGTTACATTTTCGTCCACTTTGCTTTCTTCAAATTTATATTTACTACAAATAACACCCCCTATACTTTTCTTGGCATTGCTGTCTGTTAGTTCTCAATAATACTGTGCCTTAGGAACGCGGTTCACAGCCAAATGTGCCACGTTGTTTCACATAAGATACTCTGTATTCACTATGCCCCCGCTCCCTTGCACCGTCATTTGCTCCACAGAGGACAGCTACAAGTATGTATAACGTGTATGAATATTTCGAAGACTTTTCACCGTTTTCCTGTTCCAGAAAGAAAAACAAAAAATTTGCAGTGGCTTAGCTCGGCTATGCCAGGATATACGTAGCGTTAGCAAAGGTTAAGCTGAATATTCTTAGCTTTTTAGGTTGTGTAGGATTATTAGTCGACTTCTGTTCAATCTTCGTACGCTGCACCGCCAATTGCCAGGCAACTACTTCGGGATCCGATGAGATAAGCTTCTTGGCACTTCTGCGCCGTTGAGCAGCATTTGCGCTCTTCTTCTCCATGGCGTTACCCACCTGCAAACGTCGGTCAGAGGCGCTATCATTCGGCTCCAGCGCAGTGTCAGACGGCGACTGCACAGCAAAGGGGAATAGCTGCACGCGCGCTGGCGCCAATACGTCTACCACGGCTACGACGTCATTCCTCTGGACTGCGCAGACCGGCGGCACCGAGTCGCGCGCAGCAGCGGGGGAGTGCGTGTGAGATCCCGGTGGCGAAGAGAGCGCGGTGGCGGAGAGCGCGGAGAGCGGTGAGCCAGCTGTGTGACATCACTGATCCTCGTGCATGCGGAGCACGGCTCATGAGGATCCACGCGAAATCGGCTCCGGCTAGGCAAGTGTAGCTAACGCTACAAAAGCAGGTTTCTTTGTGAGATTATCCCTGTTTGAAAGAATGTGAAATGTGAAAGAAATCCTGTTGTTTTCTTTCACATCGCGCGCATCCCCGCGGGCTAGAGCGTTGTCCATTTGCAGAAGCAGAAAAATGTTGGCGTTGCAATATATTGTTGCTTCGTTTACCACATATCAGCGTTTTCTGTACATCGTTGTAGCCAGCTGAATTATCCACTTAATTTTTTCAACGACTATAGGGGCTAGTCGCTGTTGTCACGATCGGAGGCGACCCGGCATGGACGCTCCTATCCATGCGTTCGTACAGCACGCCTTGCACCCACCTACTACTTTCACCACAATGAAGGCGTTTCGTGTATGTCCGCGATAGCAAAATAGCAGGAGGAACGGTGAAGTAGGGCTATGCCTGCATGGCATAGTCATGATCATCTTTATCAAAGTGTTGTTTCAAATGGGGTGGTAACAAAAAGGCACTCAACGAAACGAGAAATACAGCGCTCGTTATGCGCAACTACGTTGCATCTATTTTGCACACTTGAAAAAGAGATTTTTGGTGCAGGGTATTCGTGAAGCATCAGAGTTGAATAGCTAGGCCATTCTTTGATAACTTCGAGCGTATTGCGAAGCCCTTTTTAATTCTTCCGTACGGAAATTGTAACAGCTCTACTGTGGTAGAGCTGTTGGCGGAAATGACCGCGCCTATGAAGCTGCACGATCGCCTCTTAAACAAGACCTGCCGATGCCCATAGCGCTCTTGAAACGGACGCTGCGCGGCAAGTGCAATCACTTGCTAGCCGCGTCGCGCTTCTACAGTGGAATACGAAGGGTTTCTCCAACTCTCGCTTGTATTCTACTGACCCTAATCTGCAACTTTGTCTGCCATTCGGGCTCTCACGACGCGATGCAACTTTGCTGGGTCGCATGTGGTTATGTGTGGCATTTACGAATGCTTACTCGTAGTATCTCACTGGAATGGCCTGCAGCGCGGCATGTAAATTATGCCCCTCTGATGAGATGCTTGAGCACATTCTGTGCCACTGTCCATCCTACCAGACTCAACGACGTGGTCTGGAAGCCAAACTTAATCGTTTTGATGCAAAACCACTATCAGACAAGATCCTGGGACCGTGGTCCATTGTATCCAGCATGCACAAGTCCACGAAAGCCCTATTGTGCTACTTGAAGACGTCTAGACTTCAAGAACGCCTATGAACTATCAGCCCGAGTTCATGTTGTGTGTGTCCCCCCCCCCTTTTTTCGTCTTCGTCTGTGTGCGCTCATATCAGCTAAACCATGTCTTCCTCTATCGTGGGCGGCCATGGCTACGCATAATTCTTCGTGTCGCCAGCCCATAAGAGGACTAAGCGTCGTTTATAGGAGTATAAGGAGGCGTAGTTACCTTGACGAGCGCTGTACCTTCACTTGTCCATGGTAACATAACCCTTTGAGACGCTATGTCCACAATTGTGTACATCGCTTGTTTTTGCTATTTGTATCGACTAGGGGCTAAGAAAGAGCAATATACATTGACCTTTTGATGAACTGAACATCCTCCATAATAAATTTCTCCGTTTAACTTCATTTTGCAGTGTACTTTGCATGTTATCACTTTGCTGAAGGCACTACCATGTTCGACGAATAGTTCGACGTGCCGCTTCCCGCGAGCTACGACAAAAGTATGATTTTAACACGAAAGTGTTCTATGCCGGGGTCCACCAAGACTTCAGTGACGTATTTCCGTCACGGAAATGACGTCGAAAAATTACACGATCAGATGGCAAAGAAAGAAGTTCCGTCAACGGGCATCGAACCCACAACCTCTCGATCTGCAACAGCAGATGCCGGGCACGCTATCCACTGCGCCACGGTCACAGACTCGACAGGCTTTGCAAACGCGCCTTTTAGATCTACCACTCTCCCGGACAGCGGAGTGGTGTTGCCCTTTGGGAGCTTTAAAGTAAAGTAATTCGTCATCACTGTGGCCTCCGCGATTAACAGCTGCAACGCGTTACACGTCCGTGCCGTTTGGCGCGTTTTCAATAGAAGTTCAATTTTGACAATGCCTTAACACACCGCGAGGTGGTGATCTTAGCCCAAGCGTCGTAAAAGAGTCGGCCTCGCTCATAGCATCACGCTAATAAAAACCAAAATAGCTCTGCGACGCGCGCCTACATCACCTGGATGTTAACCCGTGTTCCGCGCTCACGCGCTCGCCCCGAGAAAAATCCTGGCCGGGGGGCGGCACGACGAGCTTTGCGTTTCCCTCTAGTCCGGCCGTGGTGTTCAATCACATTTTACCATGCCGCCGGATGGCGACTAAGTTCTACGTCCAATGTGCGACCCTCTTCTGGCTGTCACACCTCGTTCTCTGATTGCGCTGTACCGTTAAAGGGGCCCTGCAACGCTTTTCAAGCATGCTCAAAAAGCGCTGCCGATCGGTGGTTGAGGCTCCCGAGAACACGCGAGCCAAATATTATAGCGATGCGCACGGCCTGGAATTTACAATAAATTCTCAGTCAGCTGAAAATCGCTCCCTCTTTTCTCGACAAATGATGTGACGCGATTGTCGGCAGTTCCACCATTGGCTGATGTTATAATCACGATAACACCCTCATTATTACTTTTGTTGTTAATTTTGAGTTCAATAAGTAGATAATATGTATGTTTATATTCTGTTATCGCGTTAAAAACACCGAACAAACATTAATATTAGCACTTCCGGTCTCACCGACAGCTCGTCTGCTCGTAGTTGCGTGGTTCCGTTTTCTTCGCTATGTGCAGTGCCTAAAACGTGAATATTTCTGTGCTTTTGACCATCGCCGGTTGCCGTTGAGAGTGGCAGCTGTTTGAGTGTTGCCTCGTCAGCTGGGAACTGCATCGTCGGCACGTTCTCACGACCGACCGAGGCAGGGGCGCAGCATGTCTCCGATAACAATGCTGGCGTCCGGTAATGGCGGCGCTTCGGGGTCGTCTGCCAGTGCCGTCTTACGAGGCGGTGTATCGGAGTATGGGCCGAAACCGATCTCAGCCGTCATTCGTTCGAAACGAGCGCGCAGGTTTGCTTCCATGGTTGGCAGAGCGATGAAAACCCTACGGCGTTCGAGGTGCACACCCAACATTACCAAACCGACGCGCAGTTTTCAAGCACGTGCGATACACAGTGCGATCGGCTCCGCTCGATGAGAACGACGCAAGCCGACCGGAAGTGGCGGCACAGACCACGTAGTTGCGCCCAGACGTCAGTGAGAAACAAATGAATAAAACAATTCCGCCGGCGCTCTTGGGCGGAGCCTCGCTCCTCTGCGCTCCCTCCCTCGACTCGCTGCCTAGCTTTCCGCGCGCTCGCGGCGTTGAGTTGAGGGAGAAAGCTCCGGAACGTGATCTCTATAATTTGGTAACACCACTTAGACTTGAGGGATTCCAAAAATTTTGGCGGCATATGACTCGTGAAGAGTCATACGTCAATAATGAGACTATTCCAATATAACTAAGAAAGGTGTTGCAGGGCCCCTTTAACAACTACAGCTACCACAAGGTTTCGTGTAATCATTTAACATGGACGTTAGTCGTCGGGATGCAGATTTACTACCAATCACCAAAATGGGTGCATCCACGTTAAATGGTGCTGTAGCTGCCAGACATCAATATACGTTGTGCAAACTCTCTTATACCAATACACAGTAAACATTCAGTTAGTTCTGTAAGGACACGCTTTACTTTCGTGTTACTCCGATTCCTATGACGGAAGGATCAACCATCTTGTTTGATCAAAATCAACATAACTGAAAACTAATTGCCACTGCATTTCTAGCCTGAAATTTTATTTTATTTATGCAAAAACAGAGCATGAATGACTTTAGTAGAAATAAATCTTTAGTTACAACTTAATTAGGATTAATCACTATAACTCACATAAATCAATGTATTATGGCATCATTTTTGTTAAAATAGAATATCGAATGCCTTGAAGTACTATTGTGTAAATTTGACACATTTACAAAAAATTCTTCATAGGTGGCGTCTGAAAGAGTTAATTGAACGTTTCGAATCTGCCTACTAGCAAGAAAACAGGGTGCTGCCGGCACTCTTAACCATTTAGGCGTTGGGGTAGGAACTTCTCGCGGTCATTTAGAAAGATTTGTTCCCTTTCACATATGCGCGTGTGGCACGATGTTTACGTGGGACTAGAAATCAAATTATTTCTGCGGTTTTTATGCCCACAAAACAACGCTTTTGCGTCATATTCAATGTTTCACCTTTGGGCCCAACTGCAACTTCATGTACAAAATATTCAACGAGTACCTCTGGCGAGATCGCCGACTCACAAGGCGATTATCATATTGTCTTAAATGTCGACTAGTGGTAAATGTGCATGGAAACATGCCGGCTATATTTTTCACAGCGCTAATGATAGTGCCATAGCATAAACTCAAATGCAGATTTACCCCTAGGCCAACGAGCTTCATCGCTTGTTACAAAGTCGATGTTCGCGTAGAGTTTCTCCTTGAACTCGACGACGTGATCAGCTTGAGGGAAGTATCCAGAGAAGCCACTTATTACGATATCGTTGTCTCTCAAGATCGGCTGCAAATGGCAGAAAATACCACGCAATAATTTTCGTCAAAGGTGGGCTGCAATACCCACAAACAGCCTGATATCTACAGCAAAATACCTCCGCTGTTTAATCCAAAACTGCAAATATTTAGCGGTTAGGCCCAAACAATGGTGAGACGAGTTAAATAACACGTATTCGTACAATTAAAAAGGGAGAAAGAGCGCTGGGAAACAAATATACATACGCTGGATTCCGCTGCGGCATCTTCCATTTTGAAAAGTGAGGTGCGTTACACAAGGCCTCATTCAAGCTGCCGCCGTGCGGGCAGACACAACTGCGATAAATGCGGACGAATGAACTGTGTACGCACTCATTGGCACTACGAAATTTACTCGCATGGCTGCATCCGCTATTAGGAGGCCCCCAAAAAAATCTGCGCTGCACTGACGAATAACAGGATGTACGGCCGCCAGATGCGAGAACTGCAAAAAAGTTTTCCAAGTAAAAACCAATGCGCGGATGCCTGAAGAGTCGTTGAACGAAAGTTGTGAGGAATGACATAGAATAGGTTCCACCTGCCTAAAAAGGCAGACAGCATAAATAAAGATATTTCAGGTCTTGGAGGGAGGAGTCCACCCGCGCACAGCAGCCCCCATTGAACCTTGCCGTTTTTATCTCTTTTAATGAAGTTAATTCCCTCTTTCTGTACTGTGATTATCCAACTAACATACCGTATGGTGCTGTTGGTTTGACAGTGATAGCACAATCGTAATTATCTTCCCAAAAAGGTAACGTGCTCGAGGTCCTAGGCTTGATAAGCGCTAGTCTATTAGAAATATTGGCGTTAGTATGGCTACACATGCCGCTTCATTTCCGTTCATCATTGGTTTATTTACAGCTATTTGTTGTGTATGGTATGTTCGTGGAATTTTCAACCCCTTGCACCCCATGGCCAATCTGCTTGAGCAAGTAAAAAATTTGGTTGCATATATGCGTTACAACACAGACCAAAGCGGGAATAACCTGGAAACCAGGAAAGCTTAGTTTTATTTCTAGAAGAAAACATGCGTCCACGTATGTGGACGCTGGAACGCTAGGTACACAAGGTTCATCATTTTTCTTCATCGTACATGGGAACTCTGCTTGTTGACAACTCAGTTGAAATGTTTAAATCATTATTATCGTCACGACATATCGTAATAAATGCTTTCATCATCAGGTCAACGTGTTTATCATCATTATAATCGCTGATGGGGACTTTGCTTGGTAATCCGTCTGCTTCAACACATTGACCATCATCGTTCATCCTCGTGTTCAACGCTTTCATCATCACCGCCGTCGTCCACATTAAAAGCATATTTGCTTGCCCACAGCTCTCCTTCAATGTGTTCATCATGATTATTATTGCATTGAAGAACGCTATTGTTCTGCACGCACTTACCACTATTTGTCCATCGAAGCTGTCATGGGGACATGATTTTTATGAAATGCTGAAGTAATGCCAACATACCAAATCATTTTTAATGCAATGCATTGGCTAGCTTAATCACACTTGGCTAGTATGTTTTGCCTTCACATGTGAACACTGGCATACAAAGGGCTTATAACGAAGCCGTTCAGGCTGGTGGTAACTTCTGCTTTGTCATAAAAAACAATCATCATCATGAACCAGAACGCGCTCACGTCATTCTCTTTATAGTGTAGCTATTTAAGCTATCGGTAACTTGTGCTCGGTCGTACAAAACACATCAGGTGGGCATGCGCCACAGCAATTGGGCAAGCCCCACAACCGTGTACAGGCAGAAAAACATAGAAAAACGTGAACAGAGAGAGAAAGAAAGGGATAGACAGAAAGAGGATAGAAAATAGAGTGAACTAAAGGGAATACATTTATTGCTACTAAAAGAATCTCTTGCAAAATTTCATGGGCATTAAATTTTTCATTATTCAAAATTGGCATTTGGCACTTCAATTCAATAGTTAAAAACAAATATTGTAACAAGGAGTCACAACATACAGAAAATATAGGGCGAATTCACCATCTACTCGGCCGATCCCCTCTATTGGGTATGTGCCATACTACAGGTCAACAACAACAACAACAACAATAAAGACATAAAAAACATGTGCTATACAGAGAAAGGCATAGAAATAGAGAGGTAAGCAACAGACACGAAAAAGAGAAAAAAAACAGGGAGTTTTACAGAAAGAAAAAGAAAGAGAGAAATAAAGTGAGAGAAAGAAAGACGAAGATAGACAGAGAAAGATGTACAAAGAAAGATAGAAAGAGAGAAAAAGACATAGAAAGAGAGAGAAAAATATGAAAAGAAAAAGGCACCAAAAAGAGATAGAAAAAACGGAGATCGAGACAGAAAGAGAAAGATAGAGAGAAAAAAAAGAAAGAGAAAAAGAAGCAGAGGGAGATAGGGGGAAAAGGAGGGCCAGAAAGAGAAATAAAGACAAAAAGAGCGAGAAGGAGACAGAAATAGTTAAAAATGAAGAAAGAGAAATAACAAAATAGGTATAAATAGATAAAAATAGATATACAAGAAACAGGGAGAAAGCGCAAGAAAAAATAAGGAGCAACAAGGAAGGCCGCCCAGCTGCGCTCTTCCTTCAGGCTTGGCACCACCAGTGCTCAGGTGGCATAATTTTTTTACGTTATAGTAGTACATTGTAATTTATCATACCAAAGCATGTCCTGGCGCGTTCGCAGCTAGCTAGTTGTGATAATAAAGAGAAACCATCTTGGACCATCAGGAGCATCTTGTTTAATAAAGTACCCACGAGTAAGTTCATTTTTATTGGTATTGGCGCCAATTGATTCGACCGCGAAATGGAGGAACGCTTCATTTGCGCACTTCTCGCTGAAGCATCAGGAGATTTTATACTATTTTACAGCATTAGGTACGTTGCGGCAAACTAAACGTCTCTGGAAATTTTATGGTCTCTTTTCGCCTATTTTACAACGCAAATAATTCCATTTTTATCACAATTTACATCAGTAGGCCCCAGCAGATGTTAAATATATTGCTTGACGGCGCTGCCACACGTAAATTGTTTTTCATATTTTTAAATTGAAGGGCTTTTCGCGGTTTTTCGAAGGTCTACCAAAGAGGTCGTGAATGTTCAGGTGGGAAACGGATCAGACCATATTGCCGCCGACATCTACAAGGGCAGTTATTAGCGCTGCGATTGAATCATGACTAGGTGAGGAGGGAACGAGCAGCAATAACGAAAACAAAGTTTTACTCACGGGTGAAGAAATCGTCATATTTTAAGAATGACGTTTATTTACCAAGCCATTTTATTTATGCGCAATAGGGAAATAATTCATGACAATGCTTAGTTCTTACTAAAAGAATTGGCGAAGCTTGCACTAAGCCGCGCTAGGCTTGAAACAGCGACACTGAACAATTCTGAAGACTAATCTGGTTGCTTCTAAGTTGTTTCTAGGCCTTAGCTAGGTGATTCATGTTCTAGGCTTATCGTATGCTTTAGCTAGGTGATGCTAGGTTGTTTGTGCGCTGATAACAGGTGTAGAAACAGTCTAGCATCACCTAGCTAAACCACACACTGTCACAGAAACGACGCGTTTGTCCAGACTCCTGAGACATAAACTCGATCTGAAACCAAGCGTTCGCACCTCTCATAGATCTTCGAGCACGTCGTCGTTGGCATTGGCGTTCAATCGCTTCGGGATCTTCTCGCAGCCGCCCTTGCCTTTCCCGTCCCCTAGTATTCTCTCCTTGTATGCAGTCGGGGTCTTTGGCTCGCCGCCGTCGATTCGCAGCCATTTGTTGGGCTAACTGTTGCCTTCTTTTTTTGTTGACAAGTAGTGACCAGGGTGATTGACCTAATTTCTGGGCCACATACCCTTTTATGATGACGATAGTTTTGTGGATCTACTCACAAGGAACAATTTGCTAAAGAGCTTCGTTTCAAAAAATTATGGCTCCAATCCACGATATGAAGGTGGTTGGATAGCAAATTTGCAAAGGAGACCCCGAACGATTACCCATTTCAACGTCGCTTGAATGGTCTTCCGCATTACAATTGTACAAAGGTGAGATTAACGCACGACCTTCACCAGGAGCGATGGTCAAGAAGTGCGCCTGATTTTGCAAACCGGCCATCCATGTGTCAGAGACAAAACCGTCTGACTCGACGTGCTCATAGCCAGGACGTATTCCTTTGTGTCACCCAAGTCGTCGACGTACATCAGCCTCTCGACCTCCTCTTTGTCTATCTTCCCTTCGTCCGGGAGTCGTTCGAAAGTGTGTGGGTTCAAGCGAATGTTGTTGAACTTGCAGAACGGTCTCTGGAGAAGAACGTCTATTGAATTTAGAATCTGCATATTTGCAACAGTTGATAGCATTGTACCTTCATTGCTTACCGTGAGCGCAGACGTGATGTGGCATCGACAACGTCTATTAAATTTGGAATCTGCCCATCAGGCCCGTAGCCAGGAATTTTTTTTTCGGAGGTGGGGGCGTGGGGGGGGGGGGGGGTGCCCACTTGCTGAAAACCTTGACGGCTTGAGAAAAACACCTATTTTCGTTAGTTATTTTTGGGTAAAAACACCTACTTTACCGAAATTTCGGGGTGGGAGGAGGGGGGCGCAGGCCCCTAGCCCTCCCCGGCCCCTGGCTACGGGCCTGCTGCGCATATAAAACGGAGCTTCCGAGCACGACGCCGTGTTTTTGCCCGCGCGTTTATTGCACGAGGAGCGGCACGAGAGAGTCTATTAAAGGGGCACTCAAGAGCAACACGAAGTTGATACGGGACAAAAGATGGGGATTCGAGAATGCGTGCAGGTTTTTGTTCGGTGCAAAAAGATGACTTATTAGTGAAGAAATTCATAATCAAAGACCAAATATCTCTTTCTCAATTTCAGTCGCCTGAAGTTTGGCGCTGGAGCTGTGTCGTCACGGCGTTCATTGCTCTCAGCGAATCAGAGGGCGCCATGATACGTCACCGCATGCGTAAGCGGCCGCCGTGGCCACCGCCGCTGGTTCATGGCTGCTTCCGTGTTTTCCGCGATCATGGCTGCGATAGATAGCGATGCACCTTGAACCCGCTGAACCTTGCAACGAAGACCTCGCAAGGGAAATGGGTTTACATTTCAGCGACTTCAGCCAAGTGGAGCGCGATATACTTCTTCGAGCTCGCGCGGCTGGTGTTTCAGCGCATGGCGTCGGAGAGCGAAGCCTTGTTTTCGTCGACAGAAGGCGAGGCGGCCAGTCAGCCAAGCGACGTCTTCGGTGAGAGCTTCATTCGCGACTCACCCGTACTGACTGATAAGTGCTAAAGCGTTTAACTGCCCACGTATTTATTTCGTTCAGGAAAAACAAACGCCAGACCTGCGCGGAAAGCGCAGCACAGTCACAGCGAAAACTGGAAGAGCGGCATTTCTAGACCCCGTTATACACTATCTTGTGGCTACTAATACAGGTACATTAGCAACGTACCCACTACGCCACAAATCATAATTTTTCGGAAGTTGGGAAGCACCCACCACGACATTATTCGTTATTCTGCGGAGAAGCGAGGTACCATCTTTGAGGCAATATGTGCAGTTTGTTGATGCGACGGTTGATGACGATGAAGAATTATAGTTGAGCGCTTTGTAATGGGTTGGAAGCTTTAAACGACCCACTATTTACGTAATTCATACAGTGTGACCCCCCGATCGTTATTTAACTGTCCCACCACGCTTTATAACATACGTTAACCGGAGAAACGTAGAGCGAGATAGAGAGAGAGGGATTGAACTTTATTGAGACCCTGAGGAAATGGATTATGTGAGCCTTATGGGCTTCTTTTGTAACCAACAGAAGTGCACTTGCGAGGAACGCACTACGCTATAAATCATCATAATTTTTGTGAAGAAGGAAAGCAGTCACTATGCAAGTTTTCGTAATTCTGCGGAAAACCGTGGTACTCGCTAAACACCTGTAAGGCACTATATGCACTTTCTTGATGCTGTGGCTGATGACAATGAAGAATTATCGCAAAGGCCTTTGTAATAGATTGGGAGCATTCAACAACCCACTCGTTGCGCAATTCGCATTGTGTGACGCCCGGTTACACAATTCGCGTTTTTGTGACGCCTGGTTGTTATTTTACTCTTCTACCACACTACATAACATATGTGAATGTGGTTCTTTCCCGACATGAAGCCTGTATAGGGTCTTCTTGCACCGCAGTTTCAGGCACCGGCGTGGCTCGGAGGGATCAACAGGAAAAAAAGGAAAGGCGATACTGGGACTAATGAGGACGCTCTAAACCTCCTTCATTTGTAAAAGAAGCTCTACACGATCTAACCAATCAGGAGCATCTTCAAGAAGTTTTTGTTCTTCAACAAAGCGGGTTACGGTTTCGTTGAAGTATTGACGCACCGGACGGGCGTCCACATCAGTGTTTGTATTGTAAATAGCGTTTCTTCGTGTGTTTGTTTGTTTCTTGTCAAAAGCAGGCAAAAAGAAAAAAAACCGACATGGCTCTGAGGTAGGACACTGGGCTCCCACGCAGAGGGCCCAGGTTCGAACCTCGTTCCATCCTGGAATTTTTTTCTTATTTCCTTTTTTTTATTTCGTGCGATAGTGGATACGGACACCGGCTGCGGCAGCGGCGACGGCGGACAACTACGGCGCCAAAAACGGCCGTTGAAATGATCTCATAACAGCTTTCGCTGTAAAAGAAATGGTGCTTCTGCTAGGTGCCTCGGAAGTAGGATGGTGCGACAACGCGACGAAGCGAGGGTTTACCTCGGTCCAGAATTCCGTCCGCGTGCGCTGTGCAATATCTCCTGCGGCTTATTTGTACAGTATCAGGGCGATGTCACTGGCCCAGTTCGCAGCGGTGTCTACGCAGTCGTGTCTAGGAATGCGCCATTCGCGCTGAATATTTCTTCACACGGTGCACTTTCGATCGCATTCGAGCCACGATAGGGACCGCAAACGGGAGCCGGTTGCGATTAAAAAAATCGATTCCGAACGGACTCGATAACTGTCATAAGCGCGCCTTGCGACACCAGTATTGTACGTCAAACGACACCAACTCACCCGGACCAGGATAGAACTAATTGATTACGACTGACACCGCAAGGAAACTATCTAAGCAAAGCTGCGATTCGGCCTAGTTGGAACAAATCATTTTTCACTTATTCGCGCAAACACACAGGGACAAGAAGAGACTTACGATTGCTTTGCTTGCAAAAGAATTGTCGCTGATATCGGCACGTTAAGGCGTGTGCTCATGTGATGCAGTGTGTGGGTTTCACGTTTTTGGTGTTTTTAACCTGTTCGAGCAGAACAGTGGGCTGTTAAATATGTGCATATTCCGAAAAATAAGTCAGTTGTTAGATGGCGCCTGTCCTCGTAAGTCTCTTCTTGTTCCTGTGTGTTTACGCGAGTAAGTGAAGAATAAAGCTATTTAAATTTTGATCAAGGAATTAGATCTTAATCGGGCTCCACCTCGACCGAATGATCCCTGTTACCTTGTCATGCGCAGCTCCCGACCAACGATACCTTCGTTGGTCGGGAGGCGCCTCCAGTAGCTATGTATAGCGTGCACTATCTTATGAACGCAGCCCAACGTGAAATTTTTGAGCGCTTGTTTGGTGCTGTTTCAGGTGGAACTGCGAACATTGCGTGGTACTCGACAACTTCAGCGAGGAGAAGTGCCTCTGCTGTCGAGAGATTGGAGACCCTGTCACTGCTTCGCAGCCTGAAGGATGCGTCACAGAGAGCCCGGAGTTCCACCTCATGTCTAAACATCGCTGTGTTCCGTACTTCGAACAGTTTGTTGACCAAGATCAACTGCACCCAGTTTCTAGGTTTTAAACTGCATTTCACCGACACCCTCGTTTGCTGGTCGTACAACCCAAGGTCTAAAAAAAGGCCTGTTGCATTACAAGAGTGCAAACTCCAAACTTATGAAGGAAGGCATCATTAGCTTCCTCTCAGCCCTGCAGAAATCCTGTGCACACACAGCTGTAGCCAGTTTCAACAGCCAGATTGAGTGCCTGCTGTCCACCAGTTACCCAGATCACCTAATCCGCAGCACTTCTGAAAGCCTACTTCAGAAAATAAAATCTACAGAAAGGAAACAGCAACCCTTGATTCAACAACCACCTTAAGTTATGCCATATTTGCCTTGCCTATCACACATCGAAAACGTAGCAGAAAGGTACGAAATTCGCGTGATGTTTATAGTGTCATGCAAACTCTAAGAAAGTGTGCCCTCTGCTGACTAAAGGAAAAAACGAGCAAGGCTCGTGCACAAACGACCGCAATAATGAGTACACAAAATGCATATCAAATATTATTTATTATATTTCTTTGTCCTGTGGTCGGTCGTATATGGGTCAAACCGGCCGCTGCTTGAATGAATGCGCGGAGGAACACAAGCAATTCATGCGCACTTGCTCGGACAGTAATCTTGCCTTACAATGCAAGAACTGCGACAGCATGAGCTGTTTTCCTCGGCTGGAAAAAAACTAAATTCTTTTCTAAGGCAAAAACGAGAACAGAAAGATATCATCAAGGCTTTCTCCATCGCAAAAATAAAAGACAAAAAGGAAATAAATTTCTTAGATGGTCACTTCTAAGATGGACCCTTATGGAATTCTAAAGCGCCCGTGGTCTTGCCACATTTTCGCAACCTGTTAGATTATCAGTGCGATTGCTCTCTGTCAGCTTATAAATGTTCTACCTTCAAGAAATAAAGACACTTGAATGTCTGCATTTCATGTGTGTGCGTGTTATGTTTCTAACATGTCTTCTTCGTGCAGTTTAAAAATTCTTATAAATTTATGAACCAACTATCCCAACAGCATGCCTTACTTCAGAAGAAGCATTGCTCAATGACTGCTTGGAGACCCATGAAACGCATCATTCATTGGCTGTAGGCAACACTCAATCCAGAAAGCAGCAATGCTGTGCTGAAGTCAATGTTCCCCTTTGGCTTGTTGTCAACAAGCGGTTGACATCACCATGTGTACGTGTGTATGTGTTAGGGCACTCGACTCTTGCTGTGATGCGAGTATCAGAGTTCCGAAGCTTCACAGTGCAGGCAGTGGAGAGGCATGTGTGGCAGAGGTTCAAGAGCACCATCAGAAATGTATGAAAGACGATGTAATAACTCACCGAGTTATTACATCGCCGAGCGTCTTCCGTATCCACACCGTCTGAAACAGAATGTGCAAAATGTGAATTCTCACTATTGCATCAAATTACATAATAAGGCTATGCAGTCATTTATTTCTTTTAGTGTGATTGCCATGCTCCTGTAGAGAATATTGCTTACCATCCAAGCATGCGCTAGTGCCATACAACCAGCGGCTTCTGTTTACTTTTTCTTTGAGTGCCACGTGAGTCTTGCAATACGAATGCAAGGGCTGTGTTCAAACTTACCTATGTATGATGTCAATAGACTGTAAGCAAACTTATGTTGGGAAATTCTTAAGGGTGTGCAAATATTGGAGTTTTGAATTCGAATCGAATAACTTGATTCGACTTTGGAATAGCTAGTATTGGAAGTTTCAAATAATTAGACAGCACGAATATCTAAAACACAACAAAGGCCAATGGTGCCACGTGGTTAAGGCAGGGCGGATAAAACTAACACTAACATCATTCAGCAGGCTTTTCGTTAATTCTTTCACGAATAACCTGGTTCAAAAGCGAGGGAATGTTTATTTTAAAAGAGATTATGTTATTTCCGCACTGTCAAGCTCTTACAACTTCGCTTCCAAAATGATAACACGGACTTCTTGCGTAGTTTGGTTGCGCATGCCTCAAGCGCCGTAAAACATCCTGACTTTGGCTCGTGAAACCCTCAGCGATTGGCTTCACATGTGAAAGATTGTTCACGCTGTGCAGTGGTCACTGCCGCAGCGCACCACTCGTTCGGAAACTCCCATCGTTCCGTCACACAGTTAAAACACTGCTGCGAATGGGAGCCCGAAGATTTTTGAGCTCAGAGCACTAATGACGATGAAGAGCAACATTACCGTTGCCAGATGAGCCATGTTACGCGACATAGGGAAAAAAAAAATACTAGGTACTGCACCCCTCTTTATTAGCCGTTGGGAGATTAGGAGTGCCGCTGCTGACTAGAATGACTGCTCTTCTATCAGCATGCCTGCGCGCCCATAAAACATAAAAAATAGACCTCCCGAACAAGTGCGTAATAAAGCTGTCACAGCACCGTAGAGCCTTAGATTTTCCTTTGTCTTGCTGTAACTGGCGGTACACGTTTTCTGTAAATAAGATATATAAATAAGGCCAGCTCAGTGAGCGCATGTTTTCAACTGCACGAAGCACTGTAACGTTACGGTGAGAGAACCTGATGCCAGGTCATGTGAAACAGGTTGTGTTTATGCATGACAATTTGTAGGCATTCTGTGGCAGTCACTCACCGCGTTATAAGTTCAAGGACATCAGTAGATCTCATTTCTTTGTTCTTTCTTTCAATTTTCAATAAATCTTTTGTATTTGTTATATTTGGCCACTATTCGGCACTATTCGATTCGACATAAAATTTCACTATACGCACACCCCTAGAAATTCTATTTCATCCATTCGGTCTCTGCAACACTACGGCTAACGTAAATTAATAAAATCGTGCTTAGTCGTCATCCTCCTCCAGTCCAGGATCCAAGCTGACTCGTATGGTTGGTATGTGGAGCCAGTGGTGTCCATATTGGTCTGGACAGGTGATAAATTAGGTGAGGAGACATAGTTGGTCTCAGGAGGGGTTTGCTGTTGTCGCTTTTATGGTGAGGATGTCAGTGGCACATCGTCGATGTTAATCTGGAGGCCCTCATCTGTATTCCTTTATAATGAGGTTCACTTGAACTCTACGTATAGCAAAAAGGTTGACGTAAATGAAACATCAATCATAACAGTATGAAATGTAAATGGAAAAACTGATGAGCTCAACATTTTTCGTTTGAATTTTATGAACTTCGGACAGCTGTTAGTAGAAATAATGCACACCTGTGTGCTGTGACAATCACTGCGCTCACTGTGTTTTCAGGCAGTGAATTATTGGGCGCTGCGGGGTTCCTCAAAGCGTTACAGCACGTGTAATTTTTGTAATAATATTTATAGTTAGGAATAAGAGAAAAAAGTGGACACAAGACACACTGTTTTGTTCATCTTGGCCCCCTGGCCTAACTGCTTTTTCAAAATGAACCAGTACCTTGCCCACTTTGCAACTATTATCTACTTTCCCATGCACAACACAACAGTTTTGGGATTATGGTGATATTAATATAACATTCAATCTCCTTTTTCTTGCACAAATGAGGAAGCATAGTCACCTGAACTGGGTTGACAGGGCAGCCAGTGCAGTCGAATACAATGCCTCGAAGTGCTGCCAGCCATGAGGAAACAGTGGTGGAAACTGAGGCTAGTGGATAGAACATTAACCTGATTGATGGACAGAGGTTTATTGAAGAGACTTGAAATGAAGTTAGACAGGAGCCTGTTTATGTACATTCATGTTGCTAAAATAAGCCAATGAGTACTTGACAATTAGAGGTATGCGCCGCCGCCGCGGCCGAAGTCCCAAGAGAGATCACGCCGCCGCCGCCGCGCAATAATTGCGGCGCGGCGCCGTTAGTTTTTTAGTTTGAATGGGGAATCTGGAAATAAAATACAGCACTTCGCCGGAGGAGCTCTTCTCGATGTGTCATGTAATGAACTGTCCATTTCAGCGGCCGCTGAATAGCGGAAGCTCGGCGAGAAGCGCGCCCCCTGTTTCTGGTTCTTATTCTGCAGCGCCATCATGACATGAGGAAGCTTTCAAACACTCTCGACACAAATGATAGCGACGGAATGTGCTTCAATGCAACGAACGCAGCCCTCAGAGATCTGATTTTCGGTGCACATGTCTTTTGATCGTGTTAGCCATCAAATTAGGTTTAATGCGGCAACTCGTCTAACGCAGCTGTAAGGTCGGTACGCATTCCATTCATCGTTCTCAAACATCTGGGACACATTCGTATGCAAATTCACACTTGAAAAGCTCTTGTTTCTGTGCATTTCGTCCACTCTCTTCTTACGCTAGGAATGGTCAAGAGCCGCTCGTGGCGACGTGGTCAAGAGCGAGTGACATCACGGCTCACCGCTTTTCCGAATCACTTAATGCGCTCTGCCGAAATGGACTGTGGAGATATATTTTAGATGAACGCATCGAGAATAACTCCCCAGAAGTCATAGTATCTTTTTCTTCTCCAGAAATATCACGAGTATTGCCTGACCTTAACGCTGCCGCCTCCTCCAGCCTTAAAGGGCGACGACCCAACTCGCTGGATAACATATTCTTGGAGTCTTGGACCTAGTACATTTTGCATAAATAAATAAAACAGATGACATATATATATATATATATATATATATATATATATATATATAAATGAAGGAAAGAAGATGACTCTTAAGGGCTCGATTTTTTTGTTGGACACAATATTAATTAGAACTAACAGACAATAACGCCAAGGAAGGTATAGGGTGTGTTATCTGTAGTATTTAGACTATAAATGTCAAGAAAGTAAAGTGGACGAAAAGACAACTTGCCGCCGGCAGGGGCCGAACTTGCGACCTTCGAATAACGCGTGCGATGCTCTACCACTGAGATACGGCGGTGGTCATCCTGCCGTCCACTTTATGGGGTATATATGTGCATTTACACCTTGGAGTGTTAGTCAGCGCAATCGCAGCCATGGCGGCGAGTGTGGAACACTCTTTTTCTGCCTTTCTGGCGTCACGTAGCACGTCATTTTTTTACGAGCTGGCAGCTGACCAATAATCCCTCGCATACTACCTGAAGGTATCCAGTTTGCCAGAACGAGACGCTTGCTATGAATAAGGAAAGAAGATGACTCTTAAGGGCTCGTTTTCTTTGTTAGACACAATATTAATGAGAACTAACAGAGAAATAACGCCAAGGAAAGTAAAGGGTTTGTTATCTGTAGTATTTAGAATATAAATGCGAAGAAAGCAAAGTGGACGTAATTGAATATACGAACAGCGCAACTGACAAGGACAGAGGAAGGTAACGACACACAGCGCTGACTTTCAACAATGGTTTATTAGCGGAGCGAAGTACATATATAGTGAAAACATGGGCATGCGTAAAAGGGCTGTGTGTTGTTAGCGCTGTGTGTTGTTACTTTCCTCTGTCACTGTCAGTTGCGCTGTTCGTACATTCAATTATGACCTACCAACTTGCGCAAGTTTCCACGCTTCATAAAGTAGACTAAAAGACAACTTGCCGCCGGCAGGGACCGAACCTGCGACCTTCGAATAACGCGTGCGATTCTCTACCACTGAGCTAGGGCTGCGGTCATCCTCCCGTCCACTTTATGAGGTATATATGTGCATTTAAACCTTCGAGTGTTAGTCAGCGCCAATCGCAGCCATGGCGGCGAGTGTAGAACACTCTTTTAACACGAAAGTGCTTCATGCCGGGGTCCACCCAGACTTCAGTGACGTATTTCCGTCACGGAAATGATGTTGAAAAAAGGTACACGATCAGATGGCAAAGAAAAATGGTTCCGTCATCGAAACCACGACCGCTCGATCCGCAACAACAGATGCCGGACACGCTATCCACTGCGCCACGGTCACAGACTCTAGAGGCTTTACAAACGCGCCTTTCATATCTACAACTATCCCGGTCGGCGGGGTGGTGTTGCCCTCTGGGAGCGGTAAGTAAAGTAATTCGTCATTACCATCGCCTCCGAGATTAGCACCTGCAACGCGTTACACATCCGCCCCATTCGGCGCGTTTTCAATAGACGTTCAATTTTGTCAATGCCTTAACACACCGCGAGGTGGCGACCTTCGCCCAAGCGTCGTAAAAGCATCGGCGTCGCTCATAGCATCACGATAATCCAAACCAAAAATAGCTCTGCGACGCGCGCCTGCCTCACCTGGCTGTAACACCGTGTTCCCCGCTCACGCGCTCGCCCCGAGAAAAATTGGCCGCGTATCTGCGTGCTTCGCTGCAAATGTCGTGTAAAGACGATAGAAGAGGCGCTGTGTGAGATATGGACGCCATCTGGCAATACGTCGGGAAACATGAGTGCTGTGTTGCGTGCTGGTCCCGGCGCAGCAGCAGGCGAAGCCCGGCGGTGACCAACGCGACCGGCGGGGACGCCAGCCAGCACGAAAACGTGGTTTGGCGCGAAGCGCTGAAGCAGAGAAACGTCCGCACTCAACGAGTACTCTCCACACACTCTTTTATTTACACGTCGCCTGGGTAAAACAGGAACGCCAGAGCGGCGCCCACAACCGGCAGCCTGAAGGCCGCCCACAACGCTGCTTTTCCTTTTTTTTTAAATATTTTTTTTCACCTTCTTGGCCTTCTCAAAACTAAAGTTTTTCAACACCAACCCATGGAATTCGTACAGTGCAACAGAACCGAAACCGAAACACAACAATGAGCTCGTGCGAAGGGCACGGAGGAAGGCAAATTTCAGCGCAGTCGCATTTTCAGCTTTGTTGAAACAGCGCTGCCTGTCCTGTGCCTTCTTTTACTTCGTCGTCGTCTAGTGAGCGCTGTTTCAACAAAGATGAACGCATACCAACTCGCTCAAGCTTCCATTCTTATGCATTTTCAGCGCAGCTTAAGAAACTAGGGTCCTTAAAATTACGTATGTATGCATTTTCTATTAAAGGAACACGCCACCTAATACTTACCTAGTGATGTTGCACCTCAGATATGCATGATATTTACTTTTTGATCGACAACGTTCACAAGTATGTACAGCCGTACCAGTTCAAGACGGCTGGCCCTTGGGCAAGTGGTTCAACTTTGGCCGAGTGGCTGAATCGAGGGACGTGCCGACAAACAGAAAGACAGACACAAAGACAGAGAGACCAAAATTTCTGCGTTTAAGTTCCCCAAGAAAGACTATCGTCTTTAAAAATCACGGCCGTGGCACGACGCGCTTTGCGTTTCCCTCTATTCCGGCCGTGGTGTTCAATCACATTTTAACATGCCGCGGGATGGCGACCAAGTTCTGCGTCCAATATGCGACGCTCTTCTGGCTATCACACCTCGTTCTCCGATTACGCTTTCACCGTTAACTACTACAGCTACCACAAGGGGGTTTGTTTAACTACTTAACATGGACATTAGTTGCCGGGATGGAGATGTACCACAAATCATCAAAGTGGGTGCATAAACGTTAAACGGTGCCATATCTGCCAGACATCAATATACATTGTGCAAACTCTCTTATATCAATGTACACTAAACATTCAGTTACTTCTGTAAGGGCGCGCTTTACTTGGGTGTTATCCCGCTTCCTATGACGGAGGGATCAACCATGTTTTTTTCTGCCTTTCTGGCGTCATGTAGCACGTGATCTTTTTTAAGAGCTGGCAGCTGACCAATAATCCCTCGCATACTACCTGAAGGCATCAAGTCTGCCAGAATGAGACCCTTGCTATGAATGAAGGAAAGAAGATGACTCTTAAGGGTTCGTTTTCTTTGTCAGACACAATATTAATGAGAACTAACAGAGAAATAACACCAAGGAAAGTAAAGGGTTTGTTATCTGTAGTATTTAGAATATAAATGCGAAGAAAGCAAAGTGGACGTAATTGAATATACGAACAGCGCAACTGACAAGGACAGAGGAAGGTAACGACACACAGCGCTGACTTTCAACAATGGTTTAATTGCGGAGCGAAGTACATATATAGTGAAAACATGGGCATGCGTAAAAGGGCTGTGTGTTGTTAGCGCTGTGTGTTGTTACTTTCCTCTGACACTGTCAGTTGCGCTGTTCGTATATTCAATTATGACCTACCAACTTGCCCAAGTTTCCACGCTTCATAAAGTAGACTAAAAGACAACTTGCCGCCGGCAGGGACCGAACCTGCGACCTTCGAATAACGCGTGCGATTCTCTACCACTGAGCTAGGGCTGCGGTCATCCTCCCGTCCACTTTATGAGGTATATATGTGCATTTAAACCTTCGAGTGTTAGCGCCAATCGCAGCCATGGCGGCGAGTGTGGAACACTCTTTTAACACGAAAGTGCTTCATGCCGGGGTCCACCCAGACTTCAGTGACGTATTTCCGTCACGGAAATGATGTCGAAAAAAGGTACACGATCAGATGGCAAAGAAAAAAAGGTTCCGTCATCGAACCCACGACCGCTCGATCCGCAACAACAGATGCCGGACACGCTATCCACTGCGCCACGGTCACAGACTCTAGAGGCTTTACAAACGCGCCTTTTATATCTACAACTATCCCGGTCGGCGGGGTGGTGTTGCCTTCTGGGAGCGGTAAGTAAAGTAATTCGTCATTACCATCGCCTCCGAGATTAGCACCTGCAACGCGTTACACATCCGTCCCATTCGGCGCGTTTCCAATAGACGTTCAATTTTGTCAATGCCTTAACACACCGCGAGGTGGCGACCTCCGCCCAAGCGTCGTAAAAGCATCGGCGTCGCTCATAGCATCACGATAATCCAAACCAAAAATAGCTCTGCGATGCGCGCCTGCCTCATCTGGCTGTAACACCGTGTTCCCCGCTCACGCGCTCGCCCCGAGAAAAATCACGGCGTAGGCACGACGCGCTTTGCGTTTCCCTCTATTCCGGCCGTGGTGTTCAATCACATTTTAACATGCCGTGGATGGCGACCAAGTTCTGCGTCCAATATGCGACGCTCTTCTGGCTATCACACCTCGTTCTCCGATTACGCTTTCACCGTTAACTACTACAGCTACCACAAGGGGGTTTGTTTAAATATTTAACATGGACATTAGTTGCCGGGATGGAGATGTACCACAAATCATCAAAGTGGGTGCATAAACGTTAAACGGTGCCACATCTGCCAGGCATCAATATACATTGTGCAAACTCTCTTATATCAATGTACACTAAACATTCAGTTACTTCTGTAAGGGCACGCTTTACTTGGGTGTTATCCCGCTTCCTATGACGGAGGGATCAACCATGTTTTTTTTCTGCCTTTCTGGCATCATGTAGCACGTGATCTTTTTTACGAGCTGGCAGCTGACCAATAATCCCTCACATACTACCTGAAGGCATCAAGTCTGCCAGAATGAGACCCTTGCTATGAATGAAGGAAAGAAGATGACTCTTAAGGGCTTGTTTTCTTTGTTAGACACAATATTAATGAGAACTAACAGACGCAAATGCCAAGGAAAGTATAGGGGGTTTTATCTGTAGTATTTAGAATATAAATGTGAAGCAAGTAAAGTGGACGAAAAGACAACTTGCTGCCGGCAGGAACCGAACGAATATTATATATATATATATATATATATATATATATATATATATATATATATATATATATATATATAGAGAGAGAGAGAGAGAGAGAGAGAGAGAGAGAGAGAGAGAGTGCGTTAGTACACTTTTTCCTTTCATTCTTACTTGAGTAAATCGATAAATAAATAGAGAATAAAGAGAATGGCAAACTTCGAATATAGCTGAGCTAGTTGGTAGGTATTCATGTTAAGAAGACATGATGTGGAAACACGGACATACGAGAAAAGTCGAGAGAGTGAACAGCTATCCCTATCGCAGACCACTACTCGCACTTGATTGATAGGTATGGCCTCTTACGTGGGAATGCGCAGATAAATATTTGCGTCTACCTTCGGTTCCGCCGCTGTGTGATTTTTCAGTTGTTAGTGGCGTTTCTGGTGTCTTGACTACTCTCCTCTGTTCGTGTTTGCACGCCCTTTTTTATAAAGGGCCCCTAACAGCCTCTGAAAATACAACAAAAAACAAAAACAACGATCGCGTTATTCTCTCTCGGCGTTTCTTCTCCTTTGGTGCACTTTGTGATGACAGAACAGTGATTCACGTGACATCAGCGTACATATCCTCGACTGGTCCATATATGAGAAATATCATTTGTGAATTGTCTCCCATAATTGCTTTGCTATGCAGCCGCCCAACCGCTCTTGCTTCTCTCGCATGACTATCGTGCGCGAGCTGATTTCGCTCCATTTTGTGCGTTTGCGACCGCGCATGCAATGATAACAGGCTGTAGCCTACAAGCTCCAACTCATGATAGGTTCGACGCTTAGTGCTGACATTGTACGCGTGCTTTATGAAGAAATAAGTGGCGAGATGTCTCCTGTAAGAAGGGTATCGAAGGCGAGAACGAAACCAATGGAACAGGGGCCGGATTGTATATGATTCTTCCAACGGACGCACTCTTTCCAGCAATGCAGTTTTCCAGGAAAAAAACGATGCCGCTTCGGCGGTTTTTTGTGTATTTTTTATTGCGTTAGCAATTGTATGGACACTCATGACAGGTTTTCACCGTCGCCGACATGTCCCGTATAAACTCTAGATCGATAACATCGTTGCGTGCATTGTATTTTCTACCCGCGAGTAAAAGCTCGCGAGCGTTGTCAAGGAACACGGCTAAAGCAGAGATGAAATAAGCTGGCCATCTCCGTCGCACGAAATAACATCAACCCGCGTGCGAGGCCTGCCGTCGATTACTCCTCAAGGAGAAGGAAACGCCCCACCCATCACTTGCTGGGCGAAGGAGTAAGAAGAGATGTCTTGAGAGAGGGACTGCGTAACTCGAGCAGCAACTGTGAACTTTGACTATAAGGGCGCGGTCGAGAGCGCTGGCACGCGCGCTGTTTCGGCCGACATCCCCCAACGAACGGCTCGTATACCTTCTACGCGCTATGAGCGCTGTCATCTCACTGCTTCGCGCTCGGACCACTGATACGACAAACTGACCGAAAACCGCTTCTCTCCTGGGAGCGGCCGTATTGCCATACACCAGCGTTTTGTAGACTTAAGTGAGATCGGAGCAAACAGAGTTATCCTCCCCCCTCCCCCCCCCCCCTCGCGCAGCGCCGCCGCCGGTCCGATGAACCCCGCGCCGTTCACGCGCCGCCGCCGGAGGTGGAAACACGGGCGCGCTGCCGCCGGTGATTTTGGGTTCGGCGCATATGTCTACTTGACAATATACTAAACCTGCACCTGGGTTTGGAAACATAATGCTTTCATTTGTTCATGCTGAAGGAGAATGAATGTTTCAAGTTTTGCAAACGAAAGTATTGGGAGACACATTTTTTTTTTTCATGTCACAGAGTTCAACATACAGTTGTGACTAATGCACTATACTCACCAACACGTATGCCTCGCGCATGAACTTGCACACTTTTGTCAAGTCCGACGCTGCGGCCAGTTGTCTCACTTGCAGGGCCCCGGGAAAAATCCTTTTGCTTCGGCAGTCCACTGGTACTGACAAATAGGCAGCACCTATAACGGTCCAAACCATGTAGGTAAGCATATGTAGCAGTTACAGCTGCCAAAAGACAGCCTTTCAGTGCAACCTCTGTAATAAATGTTATTAAATGCAAAGCATTTCTTAGCGAACTTCTGCGACTTTGAGGGTATCTATCTATCTATCTATCTATCTATCTATCTATCTATCTATCTATCTATCTATCTATCTATCTATCTATCTATCTATCTATCTATCTATCTATCTATCTATCTATCTATCTATCTATCTATCTATCTATCTATCTATCTATCTATCTATCTATCTATCTATCTATCTATCTATCTATCTAGACGCCTACGACTTTGTGCACTCCTGGCCGTTTCGTTAATGGGATTGCTGTGGCATAACATGACTGTACGACGAACGGAAATGACAGGTAATAACATGAAAATAACGACATTTATGTCATGATCGGCATGATTTACATGCCACGGTCATTGTGCTCTTGCGGCCATTTCGTTAACTTGATATATACCAAAATTCGGATGGTGTGACAAGAACGTATGATGAAGGTAAGTGATAGATCCTAAGATGCAAATCATGACAACCATGTCATGTACAGCATGCTTTACATGACATGGTCTCGGGGCACTAGCGACTGTTTAAATAAATGGGTATATACGAAAACTGGTATCACACAAGAATTCAGTGTGGCGAACATAAAAGACAGGTGGTAACATGAAAATCATGACGCGCTTCTCATGTACGGCATGACATATTCGCCCTGCACATGATGTACTCGCAGCAGTTTCGCTAGCTTGACATGTACCGAATTTGGTATTGCGTGAATTGACCGTATAACGAACACAAATGACTGGTGGTAACATGAAAATCATGACAAGCACGTCATGCAGGGAATGGCTTATATGCCAGGCTCATGGTGCACTCGCGGCGTGTTCACTAGCTTGATATACACAAACATTGGTATCGCGTAAAGCGACTGTACAACGAACATAAATTGCAGGTGTTAACACGAGAATCGTGACATGCATGTCAAGTAGGGCATGATTTACTTGCCACGCTCATGGTGCGCTCGTGACCGGTTCGTTAGCTTGATATACACCAGAAATTATATTGCATAACGTGACTGTACGACGAACATAAATGACAGGTGGCGACATGACAATAATGGCATGCCTGTCCTGTAGGGAATGATTTACATGCCACGCTCATCGTACTCTCACGGCTGGTTTGTTAACCTCAGATACATCAAAATTGGTACAGTCGAAACCCGCGATAACGAAATCCCGAGGGAACGAAATTCTCGCCGCAACGAAATATGTTCGGAGCACCGGCGAACGCCCGTAGGAGTCAATGCATTTCGTTACTCGCGACTACAAAAGATATTCACACCACAGTCCCTCATTGACGAAATTTTTGAAGCATGAGTGCGCAAATGATCTACCCTCGCAGCTATACCTACATTGGAAAACTGCTGAAATGCATCCATGCTACACTTAAGTTGTGCAAAACTATCGTTACAGCGCACTTGAGAAGCAGCGGCCATCATTGTTCACAAAAAAACATAAAGCTAGTGACAAGCAATACGTTTTGTTGGGCTAGTTGGTTCATGACTTCTGAAGGAAAAAATTGTAGCGCAAAGCAAAACACGGACCGAAAGAGAGGACGGGACTGGCGCTAACATTAGCTCATTAGCGCCAGTCCCGTCCTCTGTCTGTCCGTGTGTTGCTTTGCGCTACAATTTTTTTCTAGTGACAATGTTGATGATTATGGCTTGGCGAAACACCTGCTCGTTATGGAGGATTACGTAGCCAAATTCACATTCCTCATGGAGTTTGGTTCGTTGGCTTGGCTCTGTGCTTGGCTTTGTCGGCTTTGCGCGAACATGGTCGCGTGGTTGGAGCCATTTGTGGAGCGTTTGCTTGGTCGCTTGGTGCAACGTGAAGTGTGTGTTGCAATTGCTTCGTCCGATTTCGCTACCTGCGAAGATGCCGTGCCCACTGAAAAAACGAAAGTTCATCACGCTGGAAGTTAAGGCTGCAATCATGAGTGAGGTGAAAAAGGGCAGGGAAAAAATGGACATTGCCGGAAAATTCGGCGCTGCGTGAAGCTCGCTGTCCACGATTCTGCGCTGATCCGCGCTGATCCAGAGGAGCCGGAAGAAGGTGCGCCTGTAGGCGCACTTGATGACGGTACTGGTAACAGCGGAGCGCCGCCGTCACTCACCAGTGCATGGGGCAGCTTAGTGCCGTGGGAAAAAAGATTCCCGATCGAGAGGCATGAAATTGCTGCATGGTAAGGTCCGCGAAAGCAAACTTACTGACTTTTGGAAATAAAATGTGTTTTTTGTAAATTCCTTGTCTTTTCTGCCGCATTCTCGCGCGAACGAAATTCGCGCAAGCGCGACATTTTGTGCTTTCCCCGCCGATTTTGTTATTGCGGGTTTCAACTGTATTGCATAAAGTGACTGTACGACGCACATAAATGACTGGTTTAACACGACTATCGTGGCATGCATGTCAAGTAGGGCAGGATTTACATGCCACGCTCATGGTTTTCTCGCGACTTCACTTACCTCTCAGTGTATTTCCATGGGGCAGCCGACTCCATCATCCTCAGCAGTGTCCCATGCAGGAATCATCGACCTGAAAAACTAATAATCTTTGCTGCCATGACAGAAATTGAGCCAGTTTCGTGTGAACTGACACATTTCTATATGCTCAAAGCAGTCAAGCTTAGTTCGGATTGCTTTGTACCATGGAGTACCATGATATGATACCGTAAACATTGCTAGTAGCTTTCTGTGGCTTCCAAAGGGCGCAGTGGTTACGTGATCCTGCGACCTCGGTATCTGCAACGCAGCTGTCCCGGAAAGCACAACCAATTCTGTGCCGCACACACGAAAAGTGTGAATTGTTTCGCATTGTTGGACGTCAAACACTCGTTCGGGCCTAAGTACAGTTTTTTAATGCACAAAATCTCTTAACGCACTTCATCCCTGCAATAGACTACTGCAACTCATGAGGATGCCTCAACTTACCCCAGTTTGAATTTCCACAGTTACACCAGCCGCGTCACTCACGGTCGCAGACTCGGCAATAGCAACCAAGCTTAATTACCAAACAAGAGGAAAAGGTGGCACGCCTACTCGGTATATGTTTACGGTGGTGATCATAAGTGGGATTCTACACTCATCTAGACACGGGTTTGCTCTTGCAAGGGCACCTGTGGCGGGAAAGACTGGACGGCACAGCTGATCAGGACTCCGCTTTTGGGCACATTAACAGCCTTCCCGATCGCAGGATTGTACACATACTCCGATGGCGAGAAGTACAGAGAAGATAGCATCGGTTTTTCTGGCTCCTTCTTCTGCCGTCTAATATGGGCACAGCGTTGAGCCATTGCGAACGACGGGTGTCATCGCGCGGCACCACATGAAACGATACAGTTGGGTTGATATTGCCGCTGCCCTTGAGCCGACGCTTTGGGCCGTTTGTAAAGCGGGCTCACGCCGTCGTGCACATCGCTTGCCTTCAAGCCGATATTTCCACTGAGGAGAACGCGTTTAGCGTGTCATCCGCTGGTGAGCATGGGTGAGGTCATCAATTGGTACTAGAAATGCACCGCGCAATGACGATTTCCAAGTCCCACGCCTGGGCGACTTGATTGCGAGAACCCCGGCGACGAGTTACGCGTTGAGTCCGGACAGTGGTCTGAAGGGTCGTTGACATCGAAGATCCTCCATGACGGCCACTGTCTCCAGAACCTCGAAACGCTTATGCTTGCGTTCATGTGAAGACTGGCCCTGGCGCGATGAGAACCTTTCCAGGGGCTCCGCCTCACGTTCTCAACGACGCGCAGAAAGAGGTGTTCGCGACTGCTCCGTCGGGCTTCCGTGTACGACGACAGGCCGCCTCGCTTACTCGACCAGATTTACCAAGCACCTTCCAGGTATGCCGGGCTCGATGCTTCCGTGCAGTGCTAATACCAGTGTGAAAGGTTTCCGGCCGACAGCTCAACCTTAACGCACACCAGCGTCTGTCATTTTGGTATTTTAAATGCGAAGCATTTCTTAGCGAACTTCTGCGAGTTTGAGCGTATCTATCTATCTATCTATCTATCTATCTATCTATCTATCTATCTATCTATCTATCTATCTATCTATCTATCTATCTATCTATCTATCTATCTATCTATCTATCTATCTATCTATCTATCTATCTGTCTGTCTGTCTGTCTGTCTGTCTGTCTGTCTGTCTGTCTGTCTGTCTGTCTGTCTGTCTGTCTGTCTGTCTATCTATCTATCTATCTATCTATCTATCTATCTATCTATCTATCTATCTATCTATCTATCTATCTATCTATCTATCTATCTATCTATCTAGCCGCCTACTACTTTGTGCTCTCCTGGCCGTTTCGTTAATCGGATGTATACCAAAATTGGTATAGAATAACAAGACCGTAATACGAACATAAATGACAGGTCATAACATGAAAATCATGACATGCATGTCATGAACAGCATGATTTACAGTCGACGGCCTTGGGGCTCTTGCGGCCATTCCGTTAATTTCATATATACCAAAACTGGTATGACGCGACAAGAGTTCATGGCGAACATAATGACAGGTCCTAACGTGCAAATCATGACACGCATGTCATGTGCGGCATGATTTACATGACATGGTCTCGGGGCGCTTGCGGCCGTTTAAATGAATGGATATACAGTAAAACCTCGGTGATACGAATCTCGCGGGGTTACCAAAAATATTCGTATCATCCGAAATTCGTATCACCAGAAAACATGGAAAATTATTATGTGACAAAAGAAAATTGGCATATGTTTTGATTTAGCGTTTCTCAGGGCCGCAGCGACGTCTTGAACAGCTCTGAATGATTGCCAGTGAAGTTTTTAGACGTCCGCGATCACGCTTGTACTCGCAACTGTATGGTGCATGTGCGCGTGTGTATATAATGAACCAGAAGTGTTGTGCCCCGCGACCGCTAGTAGCCCCTTCCTAATCTTACTACGCTTTTCTGCATGACACTAGAATACTGCGGCCAAAGTGACTTAAGAAGCGCTTTGCACACGATACATAGAGGCCAATCTCCTTCGCCAAGACCGTACGCTTCGTCTCTTGGGGTCTTCGTCCACCTTTAATGGGACTTCATGACGGAACCGCAGCCCAAGTTTCAGTCTTGTTTCATAGAACGTCTGATTGCGGGAACATGGCTTGCATCGACGTGGCAGGCACGTGTTAACAGAGTACAAAGACGCTGCTGCCTCGAGCATAGGAGCACGCGTCAACGCGTCGGAAAAAAAAAGCGCGACGTCAACGTCATCTGTAATCTAAACGCGAAAGCGCCTAAAGGCCTCAAAGATTCGCATGCACTACCTCGGAGGCAACGACGCACCGTTGATGGTCGCGCAGCGCGCATGCCCGCGCCCGCGCGTGATTGCCGGGTCTTCCGCGACAGCGCGGGCAGCACCTGTTCGTACCTGTGCGCTAGCGTACGTTCGTATCAAACGTCGCGGTGTGCAAATCGGTTCACAACAACCGTACTTCACTACACTGCAGGCTAATGGGCATTGGCCGGGACCACAGAAAAATTCGTATCACCCCAAAATTCCTACGAGCCGTGATCGTATCACCGAGGTTTCACTGTATACGAAAACTGGTATGACGAGACATTTCGACGTGACGAACATAACTGACACGTGGTAACATGAAAGTCACGTTACCACGTGTCAATCAGCCCAAGCACTGTCCACTGCACGCATTTGTCTGTTTGTTTGTTTTGCCTTCTGTTCTATGCCACGTACCCACTCTGGGGGATAGGCCATTAATATGCAGTTGAAGCTTAAAATCTTATTCGAAGAATGTAAAGTGGTTAAAAAAAAAGGAAGAGTAGAAATGGCAATAATAAATAAGACATCAAATTCAGGCTTCAAAAATTATGCTATTGAGCTCGTATTCCAGAGAGCCGTATTAACCTGATCAGAACAATTTTGATGAGATTAGATATATTTAACCATATTTTAATAAAGAGCGTTTTTGAAGGCAAGATTAAAATGGTACGCGTTTAGTGGTTGGCATGAAATTACACATGGCATTGAAGGCATCCCTATGGCAGTATCCCAACCCTGAGGCTCCAACGCTTAGTACAATTTCTTCAGTTAAGTTTAAGCCTATTTTTAAGAGCGGAATAATGAGCAGTCGTGATCTAATAATTGAGTATCTGCGGCATGACAAAAAGAAATGTGCAATATTTTCTAGTTCTCCGCAGAATTGATATAGGGGCGATATCGTCTGACGAACTCTGTGTAAGTATAGATTTAATGGGGGGACACGGCATCGATATCTGGTGATCGTAACTTCAGATTGTCTAGATTGGCTCCAATAGACTCCATGGGAAGTTTAGATGTTTGTATTCCGTCCACGTTGTTATTGTTTCGATCCTATCTGTGTGAATTGCCAATTTTCTGTATCTGATTGCGGCGAAATACTCTACCACTGGAAGAACCTGGATTATTGGGAGATCTAGCGATGCGCGCGCTAAAGCATCGGCCATTTCAATTCATTTTAAGCCACAGTGACCTGGGACCCATACTAGTTTTAGGTGCTTCAGCTGAGACGGAACTAAAGATCAAAATGTCTTGATGGTGCGAGAGTTATGTGAAGCTGTAAGAGCTGTGCATACGGAGAACGAATCAGTTATTATGACCGCCCTGATCTCGTCTGTCGGGAGTTTTCGCAGTGCCATGATGACGGCCGTGAGCTCAGCTTCGAAAACCGGAGTAAAATCGGGTACCCTCACAGCGAATGACCAGCCAAGCGACTGGGAGGCAATTCCTACGCCTGCCCGTTCTTCGTTCACGGAAGCATCAGTGGCTATTATGTTTCGTGTTTGTGTGTGTATCAGAAAATCCTCTAACCTGTTCTCTAAGAATTTGTGGGATTGAAATTTAGATTTCGGAGGAAAAATATTTTCGTAATCTATAAGAAACTGATTTGAGCTATTGGTTACAATTATCTATCTGATGTTGACATTTATAATTACCAGTTTTTTTTTGTACGAAGATTATCTGTGGTGTGGGAAAACGTGGCCAATGAGCGAGAAAGAAGGAATCTGAGACACTGATAAAAACATATCCCGCTCTTCTTACCGGCAAGCTATAAAATTTTAGAAATGTCTGTACTGTTAAAACGCGGAATCGACAGAGCAATGAAGGCAGACGCGCTTCCTGATACATAACAGTAACTGCTGCAACCTAGGGAGCCCCATACACAAGCGCAGAGCTTCCCGCTCCAAGATAATTAACGGCTTAATTTTGTAAGCTGGTCCGCCCGAGAACAAGGCACATCCAAATTCTAATATTCAACGCATATAAATCTTATATACCATTATCATTGTGTCCCTACGTACACCAAATTTGCGATTGCTCATTCTGCGCTATAAGCCCAAAGCCCGTAGCGCCTTAGCTGCAATGTAGTCGATATGTGGCCGCCAGTTAACTTTTCCATTGTATAAAACACACAGATATTTTAGAGAGTCTACTTGCGTAATAGGTTCCTGTTTATATGCAATAGAGAGTGAAATCGAACCTGCTATAGGAAACACCAGGAGAGCACTCTTTACATTTATTGCCATTGATATCGACCGAAGCCATATTTCCAACATATTCATGTAGATTTGTAATTTCTGCTGTAGAACATAAATATCACTGTCGGCTACAAAAAATGCTATATCGTCTTCATACACATAGACATAGATATTCTGACAGGTTGGTATTGAACTCATTAGTATAATAAATGAAAGTGGAGATAGAACCACTCCTTGGGGAACTCCGCGACTCTGTTTGTATTCAGATGAAGAGCACCCATCCTTGACACAATAAAATTCCCATGATTTTAAAACTTCTCTTACCCACGCCGTAATATAGTGTGCAAAATTTAAGATCTGTGTACTGTTTAGTAAAGTGGAATGCTCAACGTTGTCGTATGTTTTAGCAATGTCAAGTGTCACAAGTGCAGCGTATTGTCTTCTTTTTCTAGCAAGTTGTATACGGCTCTCTAAGTCTGCATGTGCACACCAGATTCAACAATCGGATCTAAAGCCAATTTGCTGTGGTTTTAATATTGACTTATGTTCCATCCAAATAGCAAATCAGTTCTGCGGAATCCCGCAAGGTGGCGGAAGGATTAAGAAAGGGAAAATAGACAACCACCCATTTGTAGCACGAAGCCACAAGGAAATCCATACGGATATCTCAGAAATAAAGCCTCTTAGTTGCCGAAAAATTCGTCCTGCTCCGGGGATCGAACCCGGGACCAACGCCTTTCCGGGGCGGTCGCTCTACCAATTGAGCTAACCAGGAAGCTAGCAATTGGCAGCGCGAGGGCGAATTCATTGACAACTCGAAGCAACTGGACACACATTGCAAATCAGTTCTGCGGAATCCCGCAAGGTGGCGGAAGGATTAAGAAAGGAAAAATAGACAACCACCCATTTGTAGCACGAAGCCACAAGGAAATCCATACGGATATCTCAGAAATAAAGCCTCTTAGTTGCCCAAAAATTCGTCCTGGTCCGGGGATCGAACCCGGGACCAACGCCTTTCCGTGGCGGTCGCTCTACCAATTGAGCTAACCAGGAAGCTAGCAATTGGCAGGTTGTCTATTTTTTCCCTTTCTTAATGCTTCCGCCACCTTGCGGGATTCCGCAGAACTGATTTGCAATGTGTGTCCAGTTGCTTCGAATTGTCAATGAATTCGCCCTCGCGCTGCCAATTGCTAGCTTCCTGGTTAGCTCAATTGGTAGAGCGACCGCCCCGGAAAGGCGTTGGTCCCGGGTTCGATCCCCGGACCAGGACGAATTTTTCGGCAACTAAGAGGCTTTATTTCTGAGATATCCGTATGGATTTCCTTGTGGCTTCGTGCTACAAATGGGTGGTTGTCTATTTTCCCTTTCTTATTCCATCCAAATAGTTATTCTGCCATGCGGGACCCTCTCTGTGAGTTTGACCATGTTTGAAGTCAATGATATTGGTCTAATATTCTCTACGTTGAAACCTGATCCCTGTTTCTTAGGTATCGGAATTATCTTCGCTAGTTTCCAATCATAAGGAATCCAGGCATAATTTAAAGAATAATTTATAACACTAAGAATTTCACTACGAGATAACTTGAATAAAATTTGGATCATTTGCACTGTAACTTCATCGGGGCCGGGAGCTGAAAAGGGTGACTGCTTAATCACGTGGGATAGTTCGGACGTGGTAACTTTATCAACATCTGCGGTGATTGTACAATTTTGCCAATTATTTGGTATGGTCGATGTGAATCTACTCTCCAGTCCATTAGCAATTAACTCAAGAGCAGTAGTCATTTCCGCTGACGATAGGAGTTCGTAATCCGAATTAACTGGAGACGGCAGTATTTTCCTTGTTCTCATGTATCTAAACAGTGCTTTTTTAATTTTAGGGTTCGAGAACAACTCGTAGTGTCTGCGATCGTAGTCCTTTTTTTTTTGCTTGGGCAACGGTGAGTTTAAAACTAGCTGCTATGAATTTATAATCACACCAATTTTTAGGAGATTGAATATGAATGAGCTGCTTCCAAGCTGCCTTGCGTCGACGGTGATGTCGTGTGCATTCTGCATTCCACCAAGGACTAGAAGGTGCTCTGTTGGCATGAGGGAAAAACTGTAATGACGCAAAGAAGACGGGGACGAAGCGAAGACAGGAACAGACAGACACGGGCGCCAACTTCCAACTGTTTATTCATTTTGTCTCTCACTAGGGTTGGCACGTGTTCATAGGTGCTGGCATGTTTTCCTAGTTTGATCGTGTTAGTGCAGTTCCGGCGCATGCCTTGTCTCTGTATTTATGGCTCATGATGAATTGTTACTTCTGCGATGATTCAATTTCTGTTATGGGATTACCTTGTTGGGCAGCGTATATAAATCGGCGCGGTTTCTGAGAATAAACAGTTGGAAGTTGGCGCCCGTGTCTGTCTGTTCGGGTCTTCGCTTCGTCCCCGTCTTCTTTGCGTCATTACAGTTTTTCCCTCAAGTTATGAACCAACTAGCTCAGCAACAAGCCCTCTGTTGGCAGATTCGACAGTAAATTCAGCTCGTTTATAAGCTCTTTTAATAATTGCGTTGAATTTCATCGCTTTGGAATTGTTACTCTCTTGAGAGTGGAAAGATAACGCTGATTTCAGCTTATTTTAAAACTTATTATTAATCACAAAGACTCGAACTTGAGAACCAAGGTGGGGTTATGGGGCAAGAAATCTCGAAAGTTATAGGAAAATGATCACTGTTTGTGGCACAGTCCAACACTGTACAGGACGAGCTGGAAATAGCCGAACTTACGAAACTTATATCTAAGGCTGATCGGCACCGACTGCGAATAAAAGTGGGAGTTCTCGCGTTTAGGCACGAAAGAACATTGTCTGTTGACCACTCCCACAATCGTTTACCACACTGATCAGTTTTAAAATCCCAGCACGTATGATGGGAATTCAAATCCCCGACTAAATTTTTTTCCTTGCACCAAGATCCTGTTTGTTTGCCTTAAGGAGACTATAGCAGGTTCGATTTCACTTCGTCGTTGTCCATTCATTCTCTGCACCGTCCCTCTAGCGGTATTCCCATACTCTTTTCACAAGAGAAAATATACATTATGGTGCGTTCATGTATAACATGTGTTGTATGATTCAAACATTCATGCAACAGTGAAAGACAAGTACGGTCAGTAAATAGAAAAAGCTTTCATGTCACCAATATGAATATGAATCTGAATTCTAGAACGTAACACACAGTCACAGCATCAAGGGAGCCGCAGAGCTGTCACTGCAGTGTGTAATAACATTAGCCTTGTCCAGAAGCGAAAGGAAAACTTCGAAGTATTTAGGCAAGAAGTTATACAAAGGTTTAACAATGGCGCATAAATACCATGTCAGCACGGGTCGTATTCTAAATTGGAGATGTCACCATTATGTCGGCTTCAGTGTACTAACGGTAATGGCTGGTTGATAGAAGGCGACCGAGTAGCCACTGTAGTCATTGCACATACGATATTATCGCAAAGAGATACTGTCGCCGAAATAGATTGTGACTCAATAATGCTGCATTGTGACAAGAGAGAGAAAGCACATCCACGAGTAGTGCAGTATCCTTGAAGCAGCGCTAAAAGACGTAGACCAAGAGCGTACAAACACAGAGCACCAGCGCTGACTCCCAACCCAAAAATTTACTTGAAAATAATACCCAAGAAAACAAGAAGAGCAAAGAAAAACATGAAACATGTCTGCAAAAGCAAAATCAGGCATAATTGTCACTAACGGAAAAAAAGTGTTTACTTTCCCACTTAGCACGTGTTCTGTGAAGGAATGCTTATATTATAGACTAGATTACCCATTTTGCTTTTGCCCACATGTTCCTTGTTTTTCTTTGTTCTTGTTTTCTTGGGTGTTCTTTTCAAATAATTTTTTCTGTTGCGAGTCATCACTTGTACTGTGTGTTTGCACCTTCTTAGTCTACGTCATTTAGCGCTGCTTCAAAGATGCATTTCTACCAACCAGCCCAACTTTCAGTCTTGTTGTAGTACTGTATATCACGTATAGTTTGCCGTGGGGCGTAGAAAAACTATCATCTGCATGAACCGGCACGCGCTCGCTTGATTATCTTCTTCATCTTTGTCCTCTCCTGCTTCTAGTCCACCAGCTCTACTGTGACGCAGCCTTGTGCGAATTTGTGCAAGCTGCGCTAATCCTTTCGTTTCCTGGCTTGTTGTGCAGTCCTTAATTTAATCGAATCCTCCTCTGAAGCCTCGAGGTTTCCAAAACATCTCTGTAACTACTAGTTATTTGTTCAGAATTTATCCTTGTGTTTGTGTGAACTGATATTCTACAATACTTTAAGCGAATATTGTATAGTTCTTTTGAAATCTTTTGACTTATCTACGACCTTATGTTACCATTTTCCCCCACTGTTTTCTGTAATGCCATTGGCCCTGATGGTCCTATCAAATAAAATAAAATGAAAAACATGCAAATTAGCTAATAATTATGAGAAAATGATAAAAAATAATAAAAGCGTTAGATTCGGTACGCTTAATTTCGAAGTTGTATTATTGTTTTTTACGGGCCTTTAAATGATCCTAATGTTTAGAGGGTTTCACTGAACAAAGGCATGAGGTTCCAAGGGTTAATACCGAAAATGGTTGTCTCCTTGCCTTAGTAGGAGTAATTTTTTGGCAGTAGTACGCTCTTCTGCATGCATCAGCTAATCATAACGGATTTAATCAAATGAGACAACGGGTTCCTTGTAACACGTTGCGATACCTACGCGCAAGACAATGAACACACCGAAGCTTTGTGATATGCTGAATCTGAGATCATACTAAATGCTGAGATCATACTAAATAAGGGTTGCAAGTCCTGACCAAAGTCAATTATTGTAATTGCTTTGTTTTGTAAACCACAAAATTCAAACAAATGTGTCGCGTATTTCCTCATTTTGAAGGAAATTATGTTAGGTGTCTGCGCATAGAAGCGTAGTATATTCAGCGAAGAATGCGCGATGGAAAGAAGTACGGTGTTTTTTTTTCTTTTGTTCACAACAAGAATTCCAAAATAATAGTAACCGAGATTGCTGTAACGTGTTTCTCGAACGTTGCGTAGGAATAAACGGTACCCTGCAGTCACTCTTACTTGTCACTCCCAAGGGACCCACAATCCATACTTAATAATTCATGTTAATTTAACTGACTCAATGCTTCATTACTCCTGTGTACCTTTGACAACCTGAAGATAAAGGCCCAATCAATGGTCACCAATCGAATGCATGACTGCTACAGTTGAAAAGAATGTGTTTTTCTTTTAAATAAAATTTTGAAGTTCACGAACCTGAACAATTGATGCCGTACCTCTCTACCATGCTCGCCTCATTTACCGCCTCAACAAACAATGTCTGAAGTAGAATATTAGTTTGATTAGTTCATACTAGATTTATATTAGGAGGAAAGGTGTGCACTAGCTTATTAGTTGGAGCCGATCACTTGTCCAAAATCAGTGAGATTGTTTAAAATCATTCGTCAACTTATCTTCACACAGCTGGTGCCTAGATAGCACAACAGCCCAGATGGTAGAACAAGTTCATCCACAAAGGGTTTAATGTATCAAAGCGACTGCAGCCATGAGAGACGCCGTAGTGGAAAGGATAATTTCGACCATTTGGGGTCCTTTTATGTGCACTGACATCACACAGTACATGAACCTCTAGCATTTAACCTTCATCAAATTGCGACCATCACAGCGAAATAGAACCCATGTCTTTCAGGTCAGCAGACAAGCCACAAAACCAATAGGTCACGGAGCCGGCTAGTGGTGATGGGGTATGATTCCCGGAATACAACTAAATTTCCTCAGCTGTTAAGCTGCATGCAGGAGAGGAGAAAGAGGGGGAAGCGTAGGAGAGGAGAGAGCGATACATATCACGTACTCTCGCAGCGCATTGTCTTTAGGCAGCCTTCATGTGTGCACGCCCCCTCCGTTTTAAGACTGGTTACACACTACTACGACGGGGACGAACGGGTGCCGCTATAAGGAGCTTCGCCCCTAAAAAGCAAGACGCGTGAGCATAAAATACAGAGCCCACACAGCTCTTGTGTTGGCATATGCACTTGTCCTACTTATAGGCGTATCTACCAGGGGGGCAAGGGGGGCGCCAGCCCCCCCACTGAGGAAAGGTAGTGGGGCGGAGCCCCCCCACTTTCGATTGTGGCCACTGTCGGATGCACGGTGGCAAAGAACCATTGAGGCGAAGTTTTCTTTCAACACAGCAATCATGTAATATATAATGAAATTTTTCAGGGTATCCGTAACGTTAGATCAGTCTGTCGTGATTTTATTGTGCTCTGTCTGGCCTGGAATTTAAATCATTGGCGATGCCAATACGGGCGGGAACCTATAATAGTTTCATGAAGCGATAAAACCTCTTCCTGTTTCATGAAATCCATTTTCTTTCAGCGAAAAGGAATAGCATCACCGCTGCTCTGTGTACAAGCCGCTTTGAGTCGATGAGTGTGCACAAGTGCTGAGTGTTTTAATTTGGTCGAACTGGAAGCGATAAAAATCGTTTCCGCTTTAGTCTCCAATCACCCTGCTTAGCCTTCCTATCATACGCGTATGGTAGCTTGCAGCGATCGCGGCGGCTTGAAACAAGGCGACGAATATGGCAGTGGACTCGAGCACATTGGGAAGCTCAGCTTTCAAGATCGCCCGGCAACTTGACCTACCAGACGAGGGAGATGGGCAAGGTCCACGGTTTTCTGGACAAAGGAGGCTGTATTAACAGCCACGCTAATTGGTCTTGGCTCATATTGAACTGACTTTTACAGCGAAAAATAAAACACGGACGATAAATAAGCACGCTAAGCGCCACTTATTTCTGTCTTCCTCTTTTTCAGCAAGGATGGGTTCAAAGAGTTCTGTAAGCGCACCAACAGCTCAACATCGTTTTACTACAACTTGCAACATTTATCATACGCATCTCAATCTATCTCGCTAGCTGCTATAAATGCCCGCTGCCAATACGATCGGCGGGTAGGCTTCTTGAATTGCGCTACACTGTCCGGATATTCCACAAGTTGTTTAGCTGATGTTCAGCATACGAGTGCGCTGTTTACTTTGCACACGTCATTTCAACGCCATGAGATTTCACTAATTTGTGACGTCGCGCCACAAGCAGGTAATCTTATGGCACGCCGAAAATGTTTGACGAATACCGAAGAACTAATGACCAACAATATGCCTTATGGAAAATAAATAGTTTATTCTCTCATCTTTTCACGTAGTCGTGCATAAGTGGCGATGGATCATTTTTGTGCCATTTCTTGCTTCGCGTTACAAGCAGGCGCTGTATACGTCGCCCAGAAAACTTCGACCGATCGTAAAGAGCTAATGACCAAAGAAAATGGAGACAATGCAAGGTAGCTTAACGCTACAATCGCCCAGATTTCTTTTTTCAAAGAAAATTTATGGTTACACCGTTTACGTTGGTGTATTCCCTTGGAGGTGCCAGAGGGCCCTCCAAGAAATGTTGCAAATTCAAATACAATGCTTTTAAACAACGTGCAACTTGGCCAATACAACAAATTCTTAATTTTTAAAACAGTACTTGCGTTGACAATTTATAAATAATAGTAATGATCGTAATCATAATAATAGTAACCATGTGCTAGAAACACTATTTCGACTAAGAGCAAACAAGGCAAAATATAGGCAATATACGCAAGCCTGAATGTGTGCAAGAAATTGCAGTACTTTTTAGGAAAAATAGAAGGTGTAGTTATTGCTACATATATTAAAACCACAATTAGTGAGCAGCTAGCTTTTAGACATCAAATAATTTTTTTTTGCATGATACAACTCTATGTTAATAGGAGGCCGTCATCGATATAGGTGTATTCATGCCTGAAGTTGTGTGGCGAATGTAGAAAATGTGTTGCTTGTTATAATATTACCTGCATAACGCGCATATATATACGGCCGATGGAGTGAGGGCCATTTGCCCCCCCCCCCCCCCCCCAGTCGAGAACGAGTTGGTACGCCACTTGACCTGCTTTTTTTGCAATGTACCTTTTTTATGTCCAGAACTGCATGTTAAAAGCAATTTTGGCATACCATGCACAGCAGCGTCAGCCGGCGACATAACTTTTGGAACAATGAAGGCCCTTTGGCCCATGGGCACCTGAGCTACAACCCATTGAAATACTTCCAAGTTCCATCCAATCTAGAAGGAACACCTGTCGCAAAACAACAGCACCATAAGCCTAAACAATGGCTACAAAATTTGATTCCTTTTGCCTAGAAATGGTGTTAATCAAACAAACATTTCATCTTGCCACTGTAACAAAATAATTTACTTGGGAGTGTCAGTGGAAACTCAAGGTTGGTGCACACCTTCAGACATCACACTATGGATAACTGCTGCCCCGTGGTACAGCAGCCTGTGTGGTAGTGCTAATTAAGTGATCAGTGGTACCCACTTTCCTTCAAAAGTGGGAGCAGAGCTACCTCTTCTATGAAAAGCATGTCATCCTCACACCTGAATGCACGAAGAAGCAACTACAGCCATCTGATTTTCTTTTAATGTTTTAGACTTTAAAGCAACAATATTAACTTTCTCCTTTTCAAGTAGAACACAATACTTTTTGCATTGCTATTTGTAACTGCATATCCACACAGGCTTCCCCTGTTATGTTTAGCATATCATCTTTCCAGCCACACTTGTGCTATGACTAGTTCTGCTACTTGACCTGCCACTTTTCTGCTTTATTCTATCTAGTCATTTGTAGCTAATAGATGCCTCTTATTCAAGGTAGCCAAGCACCACATGTAGTGTGCTTTCACGATGGAATTATGTGCCAGACAGTTGGAAGGCAAGATATTCTCAAGTGGTTTCACTTCGGAATATCGGTGGGTTTCGAAACACATCATCATCTTAGAGCTGTTGCAGTGGCGAAACAGGCATGCCACCTTTTAGTACACATACTCATGTAATAAAAAAGCTGATCTCCCACAACAAAAACCACTTTAGAGGCAGTGTGAGATGTAGGCTTACCAGATGGTGTCAATATGAGCTAAAATAGTCAACATACCATATGTGGCAGGTCAGGCTATATTTGTATCAACATTGGATTCGAAATTAAATGACCAGGCTATTTTCATTCAATTTTAATAGCTTGCTCTTCTCCATGTGTATATAATGGTGTAAAAACATTTTTAGAATTTGTACTTGCAGCATGCTTACAAATCGGTCATGCCTCAAGCAAGCAAACATAAAAAGAAAAAAGATTTAAGAGTGACTATGAATGCACACCATGCCTCAGTATGTGCACAACTGAGCCATAGTTATAGTGAAGGCATATAGTACGTTCCTTCACCTGTAATGCGCAAAGTTTGTTGTTGACAACTATGCATCGTGTTGTATGAAAGCTCCTTAAAGGGGTCACGAAGCACCCCATAGGCTTGTTGAAAAAACACATCCTGTGGAAAGCTGCCATGGCTATGAACTGCTATACCAAATATTACAGTCCTGCACGCCGCGTAAAGGCCACAAGCGAAGCGCGAATTTGCCGTTTCCTCAGGCGCCCTCTTTTCAAACAGAGGCCGGTTCTCACTCTCGTTGGTGGGCAGGGCGTCTGCCCGTTGAGGTCGCGGATCTACCTGTTTACGTCGCAAGAGACATAGCATGCTTTCTGGCCGATAGCCGACGTAAATCGAGAGCCGGCGCCGCACTCCTCAGTACACGGTAGCCGCACTCGCGCATGCGAATCACAGCGGGAGAGCGATCGCGTTTCATGACGCGTGCTGACGTAAGTTCTTTCCCCCGTGCCATCCTTCTCTGTGTAGCTTCTAGTGCGCTCGTCGGCACGAGAAAAGAGAGAAAGCGCTGAAAGCGTGCGCCAAACCCCCGTAACTCCGCTCATTCTTGATGGATTCGAGAGATTTTTGCGGCAATCGATTCGGGAGGCAGTAAACTCCGATACTGAGGTCATTAGATCATTACTTGGAAAAGTGGTTCATGACCCCTTTAAATTGCAACCACAGGCAGCAGTAGTTATGCTTCCATTCTTTTCTTCTTGAATCCAGGGGTTGGGTACAAAGATGTTGCACTGTCATCCACTATGCTAAACAATTTGCAACGAAACATTAACCGAAGCTGCTTTTTCAGCTGAAAAGCCTCTTTATCAGGCTCGCCATCACAGTAGCACGAGAAAAATAGCTGCGCAGCGTCAGAACACTAAAACTCCAGCCAGAGAGGAACGCAATAAAATTAAACCTGCAGGTGCTATGGATTGCACCGGCTATGTTCACGACTATGACCCCTCAACTTTGTCACCATGACAATCATGGCATGCTTCAAATAAATTTTACGAGTTGGCCAGCTTTTGTGCCTCTATGGTGTAAGCTTGGAACATTTTTTTGTCTAAAATGCTGTTTGGTAGAGGAAAAGCAGGAAAGACCACATTCAGCACAATTTGGCGCAGCTGTTAGCTGCTTAACGGCTGCACTAGTCGTGCAACAATGTTGCTTAACAAGGTAAAAGCCCTAAAATGCATACAAATGTCTTGGTTGGGAAACACAGGCAAGCAACAGATTACCCACGTCGAGTTGTTACCTTTGCACTGCTTGAACAGCAGATACATTACTCTTTCGCTTGCTGTTAACGTGTGGTGTTGTTTCAGCAGTGGCGATTCTCATGATGGCATATTGTGCTCTTCAGATATTGAAGAGAGGCAGGACTGCTGTTTCTGCAATGATGAAAGGAGCTTTGCCATTCAGCATCCAAAATATTTTCACGCTCATAAACCAACCAAACTGCTCCTAAAGGCAGCTTGGCTGGTTGGTTTATTCGTTTAGAGGGAAATCACAGCTCTAAAGAGATATACCACAGTTCTAAACACCAAAACAGTGTCGGCCTTTCAAAGGTGCCTAGCAATTCTGATACTGAACTCATTTTCTAATGCAGATGATATTTTCCACTGCAAAGCATGGTGCACTCAGAAATGATTAAAAGTGAAATGTCTCTAACTGAAAAAACAGTTGGTTCATTTCATTCCGTATTTTTAAATATCAACTTTGTTCCTTTCGAAGAGGGAGTGAGAACGAAGATGGTAGGTCGCACCTTTTAAACTTCAAATAGAACTGAAGAGAAAGAAGGCAACTTCTTTATAAAGCTTCACTTCTTTTCTTTTATTTTTCATCGTGTGACTAGGATATCAGAGAAGGCTGACAGTACACATTATTGGCCTCACTATCTTGCATATGTGAAGAGCAGGCATATAAATGGTGGGCAGGTTTCATTTTGAGCGGTTCGAACAGTTCTAGAAATTTTGAATTACCAAGATTTAAAGAGTAATTGATTCTGCTGGTAGGTCTCGGTCGATAGTTTCAGTTTCTCAGAAACCAATTTTGTGGCTTGCCTACTCTGAATGTTTGGCTAAGGCGTCGCGTTGTCAAGTGTAGGTTCTGACATCGATATTGTGATGATGCTCATGTTGTTTTTTTTTTCAGTTGTACCCACTGTATGCTGTTTGACAGTCTGAACAACTGGTTTTGTAGGTAACCCCTTTGCTTCTACAGTAATGCCTCGTTAACTCGAAGTAGTAAAACAAGAAAAAAATTCTAGTTAAGCAGATTTCCGAGATAAGCAAAGTGGTGCAAATTCTACTGAGAAGTCCAGTTCTATCTAAAAAGGATATCCCTACTGACCAGTTTCTTAACAGGAAGGCTTAAGTGGCTCTTTGTAATGAATTTAAAGAAAAATAATGGCATACAAGAGCTGTCCACCAGCTGTGTTTTTCGGCACTGCCTTTGTATTTTCGGCACTGCCTAGCAGTAACACTTGCACCTAGCAAAGCTTTCTCGTGTTGCTGAACACATCGCATGTGGCGATCATCCGCACCGCTGCACTCAACTTTATTTTGCATCAAGCGAAACATGTTTCTTGTCTCGGCTGATGTCGTCACCCCTTCAGTAGCTGCGTCGACACTGCCGCGATCACCGTGCGTGACGCCAAGTTTCACCTAAATGGTCCAACCAGTCGATGTTGCAGGCAAGATCAGTGTAACCCACCACTAAGTCCAGAGAATCGGCCTTCTCTGTCAATTTTGTGACCGGAAGAAGCTCCTCTCGCACGGTGCAACCACACAATCAGCGCCGTTTTGACGTCCGGAACTTCGAGCCTCGAATCCGCTTCTTTGATTAGCGCTACCTTTCTTTGCAACGTCAGTCACTTGCTCTGCTTTGGCGGCGTTATTATCACCACATCGCACGGCCGACAAAAAAATCCGAGCGACGTGTCTTGCGTAAATAAAACGCTGAAATCTCATCTCTGACGGTAAACAAAACGACGTGTGCGACACATGCTATATTGCAGGGCCTGCCTCTGTGCACGTCTATGGCGTCACATGACGTGACACAGGGTTGCTTGACAAAGTTGTTATGCCGCTAGGTTCCGACATCACTTTCGAGAACAGTGTCCACTTCGTCGAAAGCGCGGCAGCCTCGCGCGAACCTTGTGAAACGTAGACATTTTGCCGCTAGCATTTAGTGAAACGGTTCGGCGGCGAAATTTTGTTCCGCTCTCACTCGAGATTTCGAGATAACCGAACGTCGGCACGGAAATACTTCGAGATAAAGGGCAATGAATACATTGCACCTATGGGAAATCGTTCGGTACCGCTGAAAATTTCGACTTAACCGATTTTTCGGAATATGCGAGTTCGAGTTAACGATGTATTACTGTATGTGTTCTAGCATGGATTTTGGGGGTCAGTAGAAGAATTATATTTATATATTTCTCTGAAATTCGGCTGGCTGATGACTGCACTGGTACCTATACATAGGGCAGAGATAAATTAATACAAGATACTTGTTTTTGAGCATCGTTCTTGGACATGCTTTCTTTCTGCCAGGTTGTCTTATGAAGGAAGAGATGTGGGCAGGCTGTTTTTTTTTAGTTCAATGAAAATCATACTTCATTTGCTTCTGTCAGATTCCAACTGACAATGCTTTTATTTATTCTGAATAAGGTATTCACAACTCATGCTTTTGGCTTACCGGATGGTTCAAACTGAAATGCACGTGGCGGTGTGAGTGTGTTCGCTTGTGGTAGGTAGAGAACTTTCGTCTCCTGTTTCGGTTACTCATACATCGAAGGAATGGGAGCGATTCATTGACAAGTGAACTGAATATGCACTACGTTTATGTGGATGTCTGACTTCTGATGTAACTATAATTCACATACGGTCGGCCACGAAATAATATGGACCACGGGAGCACGAGCCGAAATTTCCGTCCGCGCTGTTTAGTGGTTAGCCATCTGCTGGAGAGAGTGCTGCTCTGGAGAATGCGTGGCCACACCTATGCTCTCGACAGCGGATGGCTCGCCCCTAGACAGTGTAGACGGCAATTTCATCACACACTTGTGTGGCCCGTATTATTTTGTGCTCGATTGTACCGAGAGACTTTTCGTTTTGGGAGGAATGAGCTGAGGGCTCTGTTTTCATGGTGATGCTCCCATGAGAGCATCAGCCTCAGCTAACGTGACCAACGTAATCGTAAAAATGAGGGCGCCTCATCAGATTTTACATGAAATGAAAAGTCTTCCTCAAGTACATTAATGAGAACCAACAGACAGACAATCAAGTCAAGGAAGCTATAGGGGATATTATTTGTAGTAATTAAAAAAAAATGAAAGTGAACAAAAAGACAACGTGCTGCCAGCATCTACCGATATACACAGATATACTCGATAAAATTGGCAGGAGGAAGACCGCTGCCGTAGCTCAGTCGGTAGGGCATGGGATGCATTATTCGAAGGTTGCATATTCGGTCCCTGCTGGCGGCAAGTTGTCTTTTCATCCACTTTAGTTTCTTCACCTTTATGTCATAGTTGCTATAATTAACATCCCCAATACTTTTCTTGGCTTGACTGTCTGTTAGTTGCCATTAAGGTTGTCTAACAAAGAAAAACGAGCCCTTTAGTCTCTTCTTTTGTTCATTCCTTTTGTTCAAGTCAAGCTTACTCAGCCACCAAAACTTCGTAAAACATGATATTCAGTTCACTTGTGAATGAGGAAATATGGAGTAGAGAGTCTGTATTAACTCATTATCAGTATGTTTTACTGTAGGTAAAAAGTAATGTGAGATGTGCATAGTATAGTCTGAAATGATGTGTACAGCTGGCGACAAAGTTGCAATAAAGTTTGTTTCTGCACATGTTTGGTCGTAAACTAAGCATTGAGGTGGTCCTAGTAAAAATATGGTAAATAACGCATTTACTAGTAACCTTCATAAAACAACATTTTGTTTTAAGAAAGAAAAATATTTTTGAAGTGTTCTGCCAGTTTCTGTGCTTGTGCGTGTTTATACCTCGTAGCAATGCGTCCTAGCGGCATGTACAAGCTGCGCGGACACGAGGAACATATTGACAACATAAGCAGCTTTGTACGTTCCTATTTAAATGATTTACTATTGAGTGTTAGCCTGGGTAAACAAGAAATCCAGCCTCTACTTAGAATGCGTTTAACCACATGCAGCTGTCCGCTGAATGCTGGCATAGTGTGCTTACGCAGCAGCACATTACCTGTCCGCTAAGATTGAGAAGTGGGAAGAACACTATGATTAACAAAATGATCTATCAAAATAAAAAAAGTATATGTTGCATGTTGAATAAGTTGCAGTTATGAACCAACACGTGGTCAATGGTAAAACATGGTCACTTAAATATCAATGTGTTGGTTCATGACTGCATCTTATAATGTTTTTTTATCTTTATAACATCTTTCTCCTAATCGTAGTGTCCTTGCCACTTCTTAGCGCATAGGTAACGGGGTGTTCCACACATCGGTATTACTTCCCGGTGCTGTAAAAACACACTATTGGGGCCGTCAGCGGAGAGCTGCATGTGGCGACCACATGCACTCTAGTATGGTTCGACTTTTAAATGCGAAGCATTCCTTAGCGAACCTTTGGCACTTTGAGCGTTTTTATTTACGTATCTATCTATCTATCTATCTATCTATCTATCTATCTATCTATCTATCTATCTATCTATCTATCTATCTATCTATCTATCTATCTATCTATCTATCTATCTATCTATCTATCTATCTATCTATCTATCTATCTATCTATCTATCTATCTATCTATCTATCTATCTATCTATCTAGCCGCCTACGTCTGGGTGCTCTCATTATCGCCTCCTTAACTTGGTGTAGGCCAAAATTGCCATGGGAGGGTAAGAGGATTTGACGAATATGATTGTCGGGTGATGCCATGAATAACGTGAAAATCCTCGCCAGATCTATAAACTGGTTTGGAAAAATAGCCTACGCAGGCGTACTATCGGTGCAACTTCAATTATGGTTGTGGTGCTTGCTATCTAATTTTCCAAGAAGGCAATAAACACTAGATGATACTGTGATAATATGTGGTGCGCGGATGCAAAACGAAACCGAAAATTGAATATGTAGTGTGCCGTGCGGTGGCGAAGTGGATGTGATGTGTATGTGCCGTGCGGTGCCGACGAGGAAGACGACAGCTCGTGAGGCGCGGCCTCGAGGGTGGGTGGCCCGTGCCTTCGGCAGTGCGCGAGGTTGGTCGCTCGAGGCAGGACTACCTCGTTGGGCGTCTGGCCCATAGGTACGACCCCGGCCACGTCGCGACACTCCCACCAGAGCTCAGCCTCCGCTAGACGACCGGTCTAGGAGAGCTGACGCCGGGTGCCTGAATCTGCCCGTGCCCCGCTGGTCTTGGAGAGCTGACGCCGGGTTCCTGAACCTGCCGTTGCCCCGCTGTTCCAGGAGGGCTGGCGTGGGCTTCCCAGGCGTACTGTTCGTGCTCAAGGGCACAACTCCCTGCCGCCGGAACCCGTGTGTCGTCGGCTCCGTCGCAGAACCGCTGGAGTTCGACGCGGCGACCCTGCGTCTTCCGACTTCTTCACGGCAGGTGACGGCGCCGCAACCACGTCGTCTTCGCCACTGAAAGGTGCCGACGGGGAAGCGTCTTCCGACTTCGTCACGGCAGGTGACGGCGCCGCAACCACGTCGTCTTCGCCACTGAAAGGTGCCGACGGGGAAGCAACGACGGCCCAGGCGACTACCCCGACGACCTGAACTGTAGGCCGGACGTTCTACTTATTCATTTAGTTTAGTCCGCGTGCTTTTTGTTAGCAATGTCTTAATGTATGTTTTTTGTCCATGCGTGAAGGGTGCAATATAAGTGGGACGTGTGTTTGTGCACTGGCGTGCTGTCTGGTTCTTTCTGGAGCGGTCCTGCCCCAAATAACATCACAAACTGGCGAGCCTGCCAGGATCCGCTCGTTAAACCAGTGAAAGAAGACAGTTTCGCTCGAGACAGACACACGTTCAAACTGCACCATGGACTTGGAAAAACTCGCAGCTGTAGGGGTCCAACTAGGGTTCTCGGGTGCAGAGCTTAACAAGTGGATTGAGGCCCAACAGGCTAAACTAAGGGATGAGATAGCTGCAGAACGAGAGGCAGCCAAAGAAGCTGACGAAAGGCAACGCGAAATTCTGCAGCTAAAGCTCAAGCTTCAGGAAGGAGCTCAGAATATGCCCGTAGCAGCGAATGACGCTTTGACTGCGCCCAGAAACTCCTCGCCTCTCAATCAGCAGAAGTTACTGCCTTTATTTGACGAGAAACGCGATGATTTGCACGCCTATCTGCAGCGATTCGAGCGCTAGCCACAGGACAGGATTGGCCGCAAGAAAAATGGGGTCTCGCTGTAAGAATGTGCCTAACGGGTGACGCGTTAACCATGATAGGCCGAATGACTGCCGCCGATTCCCTTGACTACCAGAAAGTAAAGAAAGCTCTACTGCAGAGATTTCAGTTCACGGCTCAAGGCTACCAAGAGAAGTTTAGGAAAGCACGAGCAGCAGGTGGTGAAACTGGCAGACAGTTAGCAGCAAGAATTGCCAGCTATTTTGACCATTGGATAGACATGGCAAACGTATCGAAAACCTACGAAGATCTAAGGGATCACGTAATCTCTGAGCAATTCTTGCGTTGTTGCCATCCAAAGCTGGTTGTTTTCTTGAAAGAGCGAGAGTGCAAGTCACTAGATGAGCTCGCTAATTTGACGGATCGCTTCCTGGAGGCGCAGAATTTGACTAATCTAGGAAAAGGTCCTGACCCAGCGAAAGAGTCCGGTGGAAAGCCTACCGAAGCGTCGCGTAAACCGCAACTCAAGTGTATCCTTTGCAATCTTTTCGGACATTTAGCTCCTGACTGCCGCAATCCACCTAAGCAGATGCTAAAGTGCAAGTTGTGCGGAAAAACGGGACACGTAACAGAAACCTGCCGAAACCAGCATGGGGACCACAAACCGAGTTCGTCGTACGCATTTACTGAATCCGAATCTGCCCGGACTGCAGCTAGAAAAGCATCCAAGCGTCCAGGAGGGAAGATTCCTTGCGCAAGTCACCACGACGACGACAACTTGCAGGGTGCAGTACGTTTCCTGGTCGACGGGATGCCAGTGGTCGGAGGTCTACTGCTGGGAAGAGAGGTTCGAGTACTACCCGATACGGGATGCAACACGGCAATCGTCCGACGAGAGCTCGTTCCTGATGTGTGCCTCACAGGCAAGAACATCGGCGTCGTTCTCCTAGACGGATCAACTAGCCATCTCCCGGAAGCTGTTGTACAAGTCCACACGCCGTACTTCACAGGGATGCTGAAAGTGGCTTGTATGGATCGACCCCTATATGACCTTGTGTTGGGAAATCTTCCAGGCGTCAGAGGACCGTACGATCCGGATTCTGACTGGAAGCAGGCGGCTCGTACCCAGGTGGATGAGTTACCGGCGCAAGCACACCCGACCAAGTCCCCTGTCACCTCAACCACTGTCTCTTCAAGCGTGGCAAAAGCCGAAGCCAAACAACAAGGCCAAGACAAGATCAAGCCTTTGTACGTGTCAACAACTTTCTTACCTGACGTTACCAGAGCGCAACTCGTCGAGGAGCAGCGAAAGGACCCGACACTAAAAGCTGTCTTTGCTAAAGTGAACAAAGAGTTCAAATCGGGAAAGGGTCACAGTTATGAGTTTATTGAAGATAAAGGATTACTTTATCGACGCTACCGCCTTGCCACTGGAAGAACCTTTAAACAGATGGTCACTCCGTAAGTGTTCCGGGTCGGTATACTGGACATTGCTCATGCAAGTATCATGGCAGGACACCAAGGCATCAAAAGAACCACTGATCGGGTCCTGCAAGAATTTTATTGGCCTGATTTGAATGGGGACGTCAAGCGCTTTGTCAAGTCTTGCGACAAATGCCAGAGAACTACCCCTAAAGGAAAAGTTGGCGTCGCACCACTAGGCAACATGCCTCTTATCCGGACACCTTTTGAAAGGGTCGCGGTTGATTTAATCGGCCCATTTTCACCAAGATCGGACCGTGGGAACCGATACGTTTTGACACTCATCGATTTTGCTACTCGTTACCCTGACGCTGTAGCATTACCCGCAATCGATGCAGTTCACGTTGCGGAAGCACTCGTCGAGATTTTCTCCCGCATCGGCTTGGCAAAGAAAATGGTAACCGACCAAGGGGCAAGTTTCACCTCAGAATTAATGAAAGAGGTTAGCAGGCTTCTCTCCGTGAAGATGCTAAAGACGACCCCATATCATGCGATGGCGAACGGTCTCGTGGAGAAGTTCAATGGCACCCTCAAAACAATGCTAAAGAGAATGTGCCAAGAGAGACCTCGATCTTGGGACCGGTACCTTGCTCCACTGCTATTTGCATATAGGGAAGTCCCACAGGCAAGCCTCGGGTTCTCTCCGTTTCAACTCATTTACGGCCGCCACGTCCGAGGACCGCTAACCGTGCTGAGAGAACTGTGGACAAATGAGGGGCTAGACGCAGAAACGCGGACGACTTACACCTATGTCTTTGATTTGCGCAATCGCCTAGAGGAGACTTGCAAGATAGCACATGAACAGCTGGAGAAGGCTCGTGCGAAGCAAAAAACCTACTATGACAGGAAAAGTCGCCCTAGAAAACTATGCCCAGGCAACAAGGTTTTAATTCTGCTGCCGACTGACTCCAACAAGCTGTTAATGCAGTGGAAAGGGCCGTTCCAGGTCATCGAACGGATAAACGATGTTGACTACGTCATCGATGTGTCCGGGAAAAGCAAGATTTTTCATATCAACATGCTAAAAAAATACGAAGAGCGCGAATCTACGGAACCACAACAGGTGTCAGTTGTTGCAGAGGTCCAGGAAAATCTCCGCGAAGAAGACGAAGTCAAACAAATGCCCATATTGAGCTTGTATCGCACGCAGTTCAGCACGGATGTCAAGCTATCACCACACCTCACTGCTGAACAAGTTCAGAATGTGCAAGCACTTTTTCAAGAGTATGCGGAAATTTTTTTCTGACTTGCCAGGCAAAACAGCACTCGTGGAGTGTTCGCTACGTCTGACCTCCGATAAGCCTGTGCATGTTCCGCAGTACCCCATCCCCCTTGCCTTACAAGAAAGCGTAGAAAAAGAAGTGCAAGAGATGCTGAAACTCGGTATTATTGAGCGGTCTCAGTCACCGTACCACGCTCCCATTGTCGTCGTCAAGAAACCGGACAACACGATTCGGTTGTGCATAGACTTCAGGGAATTGAACAAGATTCTGGTCCCCGACTGCGAGCCAATACCACGCAACGATGTAGTTCTTGCACTTGTTGGACAAAAGCAGTTTTTCTCCAAATTTGATTTCACGAAAGGGTACTGGCAAGTACCGATGGATCCCAAGAGTCGTGAAAAAACTGCTTTCTCCAGCATGTCTGGACTTTATCACTTCCTCTACATGCCTTTTGGCATTAAAACGGCGCCAGCAGTATTCGCGCGCCTTATGAGATCAGTACTGGGTGGTGTCGACAACGTTCACCATTATTTCGACGATGTCATCATTGCGACCGATACTTGGCAAGAGCACATCGACACCCTCAGACAAGTTTTTGAACGAATTAACCAAGCTCACCTCACCATAAAACCAAGTAAATGTGAAATAGGAGAGCGAAGCATATCATTCTTAGGACATCGAATCGGGGAGACTACAGTTGAACCGCTTCTCAAAACGCTCGACAAGATTCTTGCCGCAAAACGACCTACAACCAAGAAAGCAGTGCAGTCGTTTCTTGGCTTGACCGGCTATTACAGGAAGTTTATACCTAACTACACCGAACTGACCAAGCCGCTGACGGACCTTACAAGAAAGGGACAAAGCCACACTGTTTCATGGGGCGCAATTCAAGAGGAAGCGTTTACGGCACTCAAGAAGAAGCTCGGTGATGCTCCCATCCTCCTTGCTCCCGACCTCTAGAAGGAGTTCGTTCTTCGCACGGATGCCTCCAATACAAGCCTGGGCGCAGTATTGCTCCAGATGGGAAAGGACCAAGTGCTGCACCCAGTTGCTTACGCAAGTCGTAATTTATTGCCCCGAGAAACCCGTTACTCAACAATCGAACGGGAATGCCTCGCACTTGTTTGGGCAGTGCAGAAATTTCATATTTACCTCTATGGCAAACCTTTTGTCATTCAGTCAGACCACCAGCCGCTACAGTATTTAAATTCCGCCAAACACGTGAACAACAGAGTGTTGAGGTGGAGTCTCCTTATGCAGGAGTATTCATTTTCAGTTCATTACATAAAGGGTTGTGACAATGTCGGAGCCGACTACCTGAGTCGCGCATAACTGCCGTTCAGGTAGCATCGTGGTTCTAATACTACTCGCCCTCAGTCGTGAACTAGTTGATTCCTAGTTGCGACATAGCAAACCTACTTGTACGGTAGTTTTCCAACCGAACTGTAAGCAGTCTTCTGCGAACACTCAGTCCAACTTACGGTGCAGTGATAATTCGTTTCGTCCCGCGCCTTTGTGCTAGAATAGTTGTGAACAACTTTCTCGAAAAAGGGGGTGATGTGATAATATGTGGTGCGCGGATGCAAAACGAAACCGAAAATTGAATATGTAGTGTGCCGTGCGGTGGCGAAGTGGATGTGATGTGTATGTGCCGTGCGGTGCCGACGAGGAAGACGACAGCTCGTGAGGCGCGGCCTCGAGGGTGGGTGGCCCGTGCCTTCGGCAGTGCGCGAGGTTGGTCGCTCGAGGCAGGACTACCTCGTTGGGCGTCTGGCCCATAGGTACGACCCCGGCCACGTCGCGACACTCCCGCCAGAGCTCAGCCTCCGCTAGACGACCGGTCTAGGAGAGCTGACGCCGGGTGCCTGAATCTGCCCGTGCCCCGCTGGTCTTGGAGAGCTGACGCCGGGTTCCTGAACCTGCCGTTGCCCCGCTGTTCCAGGAGGGCTGACGTGGGCTTCCCAGGCGTACTGTTCGTGCTCAAGGGCACAACTCCCTGCCGCCGGAACCCGTGTGTCGTCGGCTCCGTCGCAGAACCGCTGGAGTTCGACGCGGCGACCCTGCGTCTTCCGACTTCGTCACGGCAGGTGACGGCGCCGCAACCACGTCGTCTTCGCCACTGAAAGGTGCCGACGGGGAAGCGTCTTCCAACTTCGTCACGGCAGGTGACGGCGCCGCAACCACGTCGTCTTCGCCACTGAAAGGTGCCGACGGGGAAGCAACGACGGCCCAGGCGACTACCCCGACGACCTGAACTGTAGGCCGGACGTTCTACTTATTCATTTAGTTTAGTCCGCGTGCTTTTTGTTAGCAATATCTTAATGTATGTTTTTGTCCATGCGTGAAGGGTGCAATATAAGTGGGACGTGTGTTTGTGCACTGGCGTGCTGTCTGGTTCTTTCTGGAGCGGTCCTGCCCCAAATAACATCACAGATACACCTACGATGTCGTACTCATAGGCGTGCGCACGGGGGGGGGGGCAGGGGGGGCGGCAGCTGCGATTAACCTTCGCCCCCCCCCCCAAATGGTGAACCCTGCGCACGCCTATGGTCGTACTCCTACGATACACGCGTCATATCAGATTAACGTCTGTGGTTCCAGTGTTGGCTCCGCTTTTATAGCAGTCTAATAAACATTACGTTTGTATTCTTATGATTCGGCAAGCTATATTGAAGCATTTTTCGACCCCGGAGGAATACATTAACGAAAGCTGCATATGCTTTGTAGGTTTTCGGTGTAGCGCCTCGTACGAATTGGTAAGAAAGAAGATGACAGGAAAGAGGCGCACTCGCAACTGAACTTTATTTTGCGTCGATGGCAAATATAAAGCTATAAAAAGCACCCCGTGCTACCTATAACACTGCCACATAGTAAAACCAGATAAAAGCAGATAAAATGGCCTTCGCACTAATCCTCTAGGTAGTCTATTTCACATGAAAATAGGTCAAGATAGGCCATAGCTTTATATTTGCAATCGACGCAAAATAAAGTTCAGTTTCGAGTGCGCCTCTTTCCTGTCATCTTCTTTCTTACCAATTCGTACGTGGCGCTGCACCCAAAACGTGCAATGAAATACCAACTAGCCCGCATTGACACCCTTGTCCAGTATATTGCACATGATATCCACATCACCGCACCGTAAAGCGCACTTCGTCCGCCAGAACGACGCAGCTTCCCCTTCATTTCTTACAAGGCTGGGCGATGGCCTCATGCTGACCGAGGATGATGCCAGATTGATTGACAGGCGCTTTGTAGACAAGGCTACGTAGGCCACATATGCCCAGGTAGTCAACGAACACGACAAGCACCACCCACTGATGTTGGTCTACGTAGCACTATCCAGGCCTACAAGCCTCGGCGGCCTATACTTCACCAACGCGAAGGGTGGCTTCAGGTTCCGACATGTCGCCGGCTCTATCGACATACAATTTGTCTACGAAATGACCGAGGCATCCACGAATTTCAACAGCTCTACTACACCACATACTTTACTACACATGGACCCCTCGTCACCACAATCACGACCGGATCCTTTAACAAGTCATGACCAGCTGCTGGTGCTCACTAATCACGGTGTTGATGCCCTTGTTCAAGGACTGTCAAGAACGTCTTCCTCACATGCTCACGGGTTCGTGAAACGTGCGTGCGTTCTCGGGACAAGTATAAGCACTACGTATCTGCTTACCGCTTCTGGTGATGGTAATACCCACGTTGCCCTTGGCAGCGTTACCCAATCGTAAACAACTGGTTATATAACACATATGCGGCTCTTCAACGTATATATGTGCGGGTAAAATTTATACAAACCTTTAGCGGCATTTTGTAACGTGTCACTCAGTAAAAAAGAAATTACGCCACAGTCATCATTCCGCTGCATGCTTCGCATAACATCGACTCCCACGGTACGTGTGATCTGCCGAATTTCTCGTTTGCTCAGGCTAAGACGCACTAGTAAATAATTGAAATAAGCACGGACAAAGCCGCTTATCGTGTCTAAATCTTCCGCATGTCCGTGCTGCTTGTACTTGCCGCTAGCATGCATTGCTACGAGGTATAAACACGCGCAAGCACACAGACTGGCAGAACACAACTTCAAAAATATTTTTCTTGCTTAAAACAAAAAAAAATATTTTATAAAACTTTCCCAATCAGTAGCCAATGAAGCTTGCTAGTAAATGCGTTATTTACCATATTTTTACTAGGGGCACTTGAATGATAAATTTGCGACCAAACATGTGCAAAAACAAACTTTCTCGCAAATTTGTCGCCAGCTGTGCACATTATTTCACGCTATATACATCTCAAATTATTTTTTACCCGCAGTAAAACTTCCTGACAATGAGTTAATACAAACTATCATCTATCACTAAATGACATCTTTCTATTAAAAAATCACCAATATAGACCATATTGCCCATATTAAAGGTAGTGTAAAAAAAACCACGAAAGCGTAAAAGTTTGTAAAACTGAATTTAAGTAAATACTCCTATCCTACCATCGTTCTACAGGGGAAATTTCGTCCTAACCTAATTTAGGAAAAGCAGATTTTCCGACAACGCGTTTCACGAGCCGTGGTTTCTAAATAGCTTTCCGCAAAAAAATTACACGCTGCTTGAGTTCCCTTGAGTTTACAGTTCCCTTCTCGGGCTGCTCGTGCCTTTTATCAGACACCGCGGAGGAGATACACTTTCGCCCGACGGTGATCACACGCGTGAAGCTGCAGCGCGCCACGATTTCACGGTAGATCGTCTCGTCTTTCGGAGCATCGGCATACCGGCAGCGTAAACAGAGGCTCACCTAATGGCGCCAGTACTAAGGGAGACACACACAAGGAGCGGCTGCACTCCGGCACTCACAAGGCCGAACACTGTTGGCAATCGCAATATTCTTGTCCTTAATTCTGTGTGCAGGTGCAGAAAAAAGCGTGATGCGAAAACTACGGCCAAGTTATCAGCGCGAAACGAAAACCACAAGCACGAGTTGTAAACATATCCAGCTTACAAGGACACTGGATGATCAGCGCTCCAAGCGGCCACTGTTGGAAGCTCGCCCGTTTTCAATGGGACAGGGTCATTTTTCGGCGATAAAAAATCGTAGAGGCGCAACTTCCGAAAGTTCCCAGGAAGGCACGTTCTAGAAGTTGTACTGTACCTCACAAATGCAGCACTTTTGCCATCGGGGCGTTACATTTTGTTCCCACCACGAGTGTAGTTTAAACAATAAGATATTATAGAGGGCACCGAAATTTGGCCTTCTTTTTCAGGACGAAAACGGGCCGTCCGAAAAAACTAGACGGAAACCTGCGAAGTTCCCAGAGATCTAAGTATTATGAAGACACAGCTTTCAAACACGTTCCAAATTGAGGTTTTCTAACGCGGTCGTGTCTTTGGCTTGCATCTTTCATCGTAGTATCTTGATAAGACCAATTTTATCACCCCTGACACGGCTGGCGTTGTGGCCGAATCGGTAAAGCAGTAGCATCATGTGTCGTGCGTGAGCGTCGCATCGAAGGTTCGAATCCTAATTTTTGCTTTTTTTAACACAAAAGTGCTTTATGCCGGGGTCCACCAAGAGTTCAATGACGTATTTCTGTCACGGAAATGACGTAAAAAAATTTACACGATCAGATGACAAAGAAAAAGATGGTTGATCCATCCTTGATAGGAATTGGAATAACACGAAAGTAAAGCGTGCCCTTACAGACGTAACTGAATGTTTATAGAAGTAACTGAATCATATAAGCGAGTTTGCACAATGTCTGGCAGCTATAACACCGTTTACCGTGTACTCAGCTTTAGGTGCACGTTAAAGAACCCCAGGTGGTCCAAATTTCTGGAGGCCTCCACTACGGCGTCCCTCATAATCACATCGTGGATTTGGGACGTTAAACCCCAGATATTAACGCGATAGCGTTAAAGAGCTCGTATCGCAGAAATTTCGCCGTCGGCGTCGGCGCCGGCACCGTTGGTTGTGAGCGAAAAATCATCATCTTGTCCGTGACCGAAAAATCGAAAAAGCTGCAAATAAAATAAATAATAAAAATGTTCGGTCCGAGTGAGAACCGAACCCAGGCCGTCTGCGTGGCAAGCAGGTGTTCTACCACACAGCCACGCCTCTGCTTGGAGCTGCACTGAAAGTAACTTTCATGCTTCCCAAAAATACGCGTCCTGTATACAGGTGTCACACTACGAGATGTAATATCGCAGTAATATTGCGCGGTACAAGCGTACGTTGCCATCGGGCGTCACACCACGTCAATATCAAAACGAGTTGGTGGTTTAAAGACAGCCACCCATTACGAAAGGCACATACATTACTGCGCGTATTCTCTTAAGACCACGTAGTGGGTGCATCGCAGTTTCGAAAAAGTTTCTCGCGCATAATTGCTCATAGTTTAAAGCATGCTACCCATTACATAAGGCACACACCTTATTGCGCGCATTCTGTTAAACACTCGTAGTGTTCTAAGTGCGCACTAGGGGCAGGATATCGCTATCGCCTTCAACTCTTAAAGGCGAAGCGTAAGCGTCCCCCAATTTTTCTTCTTCTTCTTCTTCTTCTTCTTCTTCTTCTTCTTCTTCTTCTTCTTATTATTATTATTATTATTATTATTATTATTATTATTATTATTATTATTATTATTAGAGCACCGTTTAACGTGGGTGCACCCACTTTGATGATTGATGGTACATCTCCATTCCGACGACTAACTTCCAAGTTCAATAATTAAACAAACTCTTGTGGTAGCTGCAGTAGTTAACGGTGAAAGCGTAATCAGAGAACGAGGTGTGATAGCCGAAGAGCGTTGCATATTGGACGCTGTACTTGATCGCCATCCCGCGGCATGTTAAAATGTGATTGAACACCACGGCCGGACTAGAGGGTAGGGGTGTGCGAATAGTGAATTTTGGAACCGAATCGAATACGAATCGAATAGTGACGACACCGAATCGAATACGAATACTAATCGAATACTTTTCGAATATTTTTCGAATAGTAAGACAACCATTCTCAAAACGGTCCTAGAACTCCGCAGCGTTTTTTTTTTTCTTTGTTTGAACCAAATATTCACAAACTTTCACGAAAGAGCGTTGCGCGTATACTTTTAACTGACTCAAAATACCACAGCTATGAAATCTGAGGTAAGCTCGCATACAGCAACGACCACGGCCGTCGATATATTTTGTACCTGCAGGTTGACATACAACAGTGACTGCAGATACTTTGTCGCCTGCTTTTAAATAAAACTGAGACATAAAATCTAAACAATTTTGAACCGAAGACTATGCATATAGCTAAGGCGGTAATGAAACACATAAACCTGCCATCGCGGCATGGTCCTCGGCACTGAAGGCATGTAGACATCGGTGTTGAAAGCTGTATCTGCAAGAACAATTTACGCAAACACAACCCTTGCATCTATTGCTATTCATGAAGCTGAATGCAGGTGCACCTTCAGTTATTACAAGATGAAGTCAGGAACTGATTAATGCGATGCAGAGGCAGCATAGTAAAAACTGAGCGAGTATGGAGCTTTCATGAAAAAAACGCCTTCATCCGGTAATTACTATAGCGGCGGTAGTTTCGTAAAAGCTTGGGCTGCATGCATACTGGTAATTTAGTGATTAAAAGAAGAAAAATGGCCTTTAACTATTCCAAAGTTTCATTGTCTTGGGGTTCTCCCGTCGGCGCTAATTATTCGAAAACTATTCAAAAAATATTCGGTATTTCGAGAATGTACTATTCGATTCGAGTACCGAATCGAATAGAATGCTATTCGATTCGTTATTCGAAATTTTCGAATATTCGCACACCCCTACTAGAGGGAAACGCAAAGCGCGTCCTGCCGCCCCGGTAGCCCAGCCGCGATTTTAAAGACGATAGTCTTTCTTGGGGAACCTAAACGCCTAAATTTTGGTCTGTCTGTCTGTCTTTCTGTTTGTCGGCACGTCCCTCGATTCAGCCACCCGGCCAAAGTTGAACCACTTGCTTGCCGCCCACCCATCTTGAACTGGTATGGCTGTTCATACTAGTGAACGTTGTCGATCAAAAAGTAAATATTACGCATATCTGAGGCGTAACATCATTAGGTAAGTATTAGGTGGTGTGTTCCTTTAATAGAAAATACATAGATACGCAATTTTAAAGACCTTGATGGTATGCGTTTAACGTTGAGACAGTAACGCTGAAGCGATCAGCGGTCCAAGCCGAGCAAGCGCGAGCGCCAACAACAACCGTCTTCGTCTTCTTCTTTCGCAGGCGTTCTTGTCTGCGCCCTACCATGTTACAAATCACTCCCCCGCGGAAAAGGAGCCATCCTGGCGACCTAAGAAACAGGTACAACTGGTGGGTCATAATGCGGCTTCAGTCGATCGACGTGAACAGTCTCGCGGCCGCGACGACGGCGGTCCGTAGATGATTGAACAGGCTCAATCATATAGTTAATTGGGGATGCTTGACGTAGGACGCGGTAGGGGCCTTCGTACTTAGGCAGTAGCTTTGTGGAAAGGCCAGGAGCGGAGGAGGAAACGCGACGCCACACCAACGTTCCAGGCGAATACGACTGAGGAGGCAGGTTTTCGTCGTGACGGTCCTTCTGGCCCTACTCGCCCTACAATGTTACAACCCTAGTTTCTTAAGGTGCGCTGAAAATGCGACTGCGCTGAAACTTGTCTTCCTCCGTGCCCTCTGCACAAGCTCACGTTGTGTTTCGGTTTCGGTTCAGTATTGCATTGTACGAATGACAGGGGGCGCCGCTCTGGCATTCCTGTTTTACCCAGGCGACGTGTAAGTAAGAGAGTTTGTGTAGAGTACTCGTTGAGTGCGGACGTTTCTTCTCCTTCGGCGCATCGCGCCAAACAGCCTGTTTGGGCTGGCCGGCGTCCCCACCGGTCGCGTTGGTCACCGCCGGTCTTCGCCTGCCGCTGCGCCGGGACTACCAGCCCGCAACACAGCACTCATGTTTCCCGACGTATTGCCAGAGGGCATCGATATCTCACGCAGCGCCTCTTCTATCGTCTTTAGACGACATTTGCAGCGAAGCACGCAGATACACGGCCAATTTTTTCTCGGGGCGAGCGCGTCAGCAGTCAACGCGGTGTTACCGCCAGGTGAGGCAGGCGGGCGTCGCGGAGCTATTTTTGATTTGTATCAGCGTGATGCTATGAGCGAGGCCGACGCTTTTACGACGCTTGGTCTAAGATCGCCACCTCACGGTGTGTTAAGCCATTGACAAAATTGAACTTCTATTGAAAACGCGGCGAGTGGGACGGACGTGTAACACGTTGCAGGTGCTAATCGCGAAGGCCAGAGTAATGACGAATTACTTTACTTTACCGCTCCCAGAGAGCAACACCACCCCGCCGACCGGGAGAGTAGTAGGTATAAAAGGCGCGTCTGTAAAGCCTCTAGAGTCTGTGGCCGTGGCCATGGAGGAAGGAAAAACTAAGGAGAGGCCCTATCGTATCCCAATGCATTGCGAAAAGTGTGGCGGAAGTGACGTCAGATTTATGGGGCAAACAAACCGGTATGGGGCAAACAAAACAGCAGACGCCCCGCGGCGTGCTCTCCGCGGTGGTTCGCTTCTGCTCGGATTTGTAGTCCCGGCGTAAACTTAGCGCGTATTGTGCGGTTCGCACGCAGTAAAATGTTGCAAGCAGACGTTTACCAGGCTGTTCGTGCGTGGCAGGCCCGAGCGCTGCGTGCTGAAATTCTTCGCGGAGCGTTTTTGTGCAACAGTACAGAAAGTACCGGTACGTGCCGTAATCAAAAACATTCAGCCTCTGCCTCATCGTATTCGAACTCACCTCGCAGTGACTTACGCGTTCTGCTGGGCGTTAGGCCATTCTTTTCCTTTCTCGTAGCCCGATTTCCAGATCTATTGCCTGATTAGCGGTTCTTTGTTCGTGTATATGGAGTGAGCGCAGTATCTATTCGGCGCAACGCCAACCTATAGTTGACGTAACTTCACGTCGAAAAGAAGACACCGCTGTATTGTATACGCGATCGTGCACGTAAAGTTTGTAATTCCAGTGCGCACACAACACAAGCACGCAGCGAGCGCACACCGCACAATACATACATCATGTAGTCCGATAACAACAACAAAAGTTTATTGCCCTTTCGTTTGAACGACACAGCCTCTAAAACGTACGATGCCTTCAGCGCATGGTATGTACGGCGCGTCAGACGCCAAAAACAAAATTCCACGTGTGTTCAGAGTTGACACAACGAGTAAGAAGCAACAGAGCCCACATCCGAGAGCTCCGCATGCAAATACCATGCCTTAGTGATCAGTACTGAAGCGAACGTATACGTACACATGAAAAGTGACACCCGGTACTGCCCGCAGTGCACGCGATTTGGGCATTGCGTAGCTTTCCTAACGAACACACAGAAGGAGCAGCACGCGTGAATCGACTACGCCGCTTGCACAGCGAAAAACAAACAAAAAAAGACAGCAAAGTTTCGCGATGCACGCATGCGCTTGCAAACGTCGCGACGGAAATCGCGAAATGTTTCGCTGCGCCTTCGCTAGGAGGCGATGCGGGTGTTTGCGATGTGGAGGCTTCACGAATGTGACGTCAGGGCCTCTCCTTATAGTATTCCTTCCTCCATGGCCGTGGCGCAGTGGATAGCGTGCCCGGCATCTGTTGTTGCGGACCGAGCGGTCGTGGGATCGATGCCTGTTGGCGGAACACTTTTTCTTTGTCATCTGATCGTGTAAATTTTTTCTACGTCATTTCCGTGACGGAAATACGTCACTGAAGTCTTGGTGGACCCCGACATAAAACACTTTCGTGTTAAAAAGTTCCGCCAACAGGCATCGAACCCACGACCGCTCGGTCGGCAACAACAGAGGCCGGGCACGCTATCCACTGCGCCACGGCCACAGACTCTAGAGGCTTTACAAACGCGCCTTTTATACCTACCACTCTCCCGGCCGGCGGGGTGGTGCTGCTCTCTGGGAGCGGTAAAGTAATTCGTCATTGCTCTGGCCTCCGCGATTAGCACCTGCAACGCGTTACACGTCCGTCCCATTCGCCGCGTTTTCAATAGAAGTTCAATTTTGTCAATGCCTTAACACACCGCGAGGTAGCGATCTTAGACCAAGCGTCGTAAAAGCGTCGGCCTCGCTCATAGCATCACGGTAATACAAATCAAAAATAGCTCTGCGACGCCCGCCTGCCTCACCTGGCGGTAACACCGCGTTCACTGCTGACGCGCTCGTCCCGAGAAAGATCGCGGCTGGGCTACCGGGGCGGCAGGACGCGCTTTGCGTTTCCCTCTAGTCCGGCCGTGGTGTTCGATCACATTTTAACATGCCGCGGGATGGCGATCAAGTTCAGCGTCCAATATGCGACGCTCTTCTGGCTATCACACCTCGTTCTCTGAGAACGCTTTCACCGTTAACTACTACAGCTACCACAAGGGTTTTGTTTAATTATTGAACTTGGAAGTTAGTCGTCGGAATGGAGATGTACCATCAATCATCAAAGTGGGTGCATCCACGTTAAACGGTGCTATAGTAATAATAATAATAATAATAATAATAATAATAATAATAATAATAATAATAATAATAATAATAATAATAATAATAATCAATCAATCAATCATTTATTTAACGTGCCCAGGAACAACTGTAGGTCTTTGTGCTGGCGCACGCAAAAAAAACAATAAAAATAAACAATACAATACAGACAGTTTTCAGAAATAATAAGAGCAAAAACACGTAAAGAGAAATGAACACAAAAGGGGAGGAGTAAAATAAGACAACACGAGAAATATTGACGGGGAATAAAAAATTAGATTGCATATATACAACTATGTGGAAAGACTGAGAAGGGAAGACTTTGTACATTGTGCCACACTATGTCAAAACAGTGCAAAGCTCGGATAAAAACAATGATTGTGGGCTATGAAAAACGTCAAGATCAAGAAAATTAACATTATAGAGACTTTGTATTCTGTGAACGGTAGAGTGTGGGAAGAAGCAGGCGGGTACATGAAACGGTCTGTTCTCTCTGGTCAACTTACGCGGAATTCGAAAATTTACACAATTGAGAAGTACAGGGCAGGATATGATACCGTGGACTAGCTTGTAAAGAAATAAGAGATCAGAGCGATTTCGTCGGCAGTGAAGTGATGGCAGTGATAATAATTCAGCAGTATTTGAACGAGATCCAGAGTCATTTTTAGCAAAGCGATGGTTGTATATGCTGAGGAATTTTTTCTGGACTCGTTCAACGGTGTTACCGCTGGATTGAGCAATGCCATTCCATATCACGGACGCATACTCAAGTTGCGGAAGACATATTGCCGTGTACAATGTGTGTAGGGCCATGGGAGACCTAATAATAATAATAATAATAGTAATAATAATAATAATAATAATAATAATAATAATAATAATAATAATAATAATAATAATAATAATAATAATAATAATAACATCTGGGGTTTAACGTCCCAAGTACACGATGTGATTATGAGGGACGCCGTAGTGGAGGGCTCCAGAAATTTTGACCACCTGGGGTTCTTTAACGTGCACCTAAAGCTAAGTACACGGTAAACGGTGTTGTAGCTGACAGACATAGTGCAAGCTCTCCTATATCAGTTCAGTTACTTCTGTAAACTTTCAGTTACTTCTGTAAGGGCATGCTTTACTTTCGTGTTATTCCGATTCCTATGAAGGAGGGATCAACCACCTTTTTTCCTTCCTTTTTTACAGCGAAAGCTGTTATGAGATCATTTCACCGGCCGTTTTTGGCGCCGTAGTTGTCCGCCGCCGCCGCCGCCGCCGGTGTCCGTAACCAGTATCGCTCGAAATAAGAAAAAAAAACGAAATAAGAAAAAAATTCCAGGATGGAACGAGGTTCGAACCTGGGCCCTCTGCGTGGGAGCCCAGAAATCAACCTCTAAGCCATGCCGGTGCTTGAAACTGCTTTGCAAAAAGGTCCTATACAGGCTTCATGTCGGGAAGGAACCACATTAGCATATGCAATGTAGCGTGGTAGAAGAGTAAAATAAGCATCAAGCTTCGCGCAACGCGTATTCTGTAACCAGGCGTCACACAATGCGAATTGCGCAACGAGTAGGTTGTTGAATGCTTCCAACCCATTACAAAGGACTCTGCCATAATTCTTCGTCGTCATCAGGCACAGCATCAACAAAGCGCGCATAATGCCTTACATGGGTTTAGCAGGTACCAACTCTCTCCGTAGAATGACGAAAAATGGCACAGTGCCTGCTGCCCTACTTCTCAAAAATTACAATGATTTAAAGCGTAGTGGGTTCCTCGCAAGTGCACTTGTATTGGTTGCCAAGGAAGCCCATAAGCGCATGATCCACTTCCTCGGGGTCTCAGTAAAATTACAATGATTTATAGCGAAGTGGGTTCCTCGCAAGTGCACTTGTATTGGTTGCCAAGGAAGCCCATAAGCGCATGATCCATTTCCTCGGAGTCTCAGTGAAGTTCTTCGCCCCCCCCCCCCGTCTCTCTCCCACGTCAACGTATGTTATACAGCATGACGGGAGAGGGAAATAGCGACCGGGTGTCACCCAATGCAAATTACATAACTGGTGGGCTGTTTAAAGATTCCAACCCATTACAAAGGGCTGAGCCATAATTCTTCATCGTCATCAGTCGTCGCGTCAACAAAGTGCACATAATGCCTTACGGACGTGTAGCTGGTTCCTCGCTTCTCCGTAGAATGACGAATAATGGCTTAGTAGGTGCTTCCTAACTTCACAAAAATTATGATTTAAGGCGTAGTGGGTACCTTTCTAGTGTACTTGTATTGTGGCCCCAAGAGAGCTTAACGGGCTCTAGAAACGCCGCTCTTCCAGCTTTCGCTGGGACTGTGCTGCGGTTTCAGCGCAGGCCTGGCGTTTTTTACAGTATTTCTCCTGTTTGCATGAGGCTACAGTGGATTACGGTGCTATAGGCTGGTGACCCGAAGGACACGGGTTTTATCCTGGTCGCGGCTCTAGCATTTTTGAAGGAGGTCAAAACGCAAGAAGCCCTTGTATTATCCGGAGCCTTCCACCACGGCGTGCCTCATAACGAAGCCGTTGTTTTGTACTGAATCAGAGGCTGGGTCCGATCTAGGTCCGATCTATATAAACGGTAAGCGCACGGTAAGACTGGAACAAGAAGACCGAATAAGAAGAACGAGCGCTCTGTGTGTGTCGTCATCTTGTTCCAGTCTTACCTTGCACTAACCCTTTTCATTATGCCGTTATTGTGGCACGATTTGATTGTTGGTACATTCGACTGGTCGTTATCGAGAGCTCCAGAGCGCTCTGGAGACGCGCGTCACGTTCAGCTGGTCGAAATCGAGCGATCTGACTACGTTCGGCTGGTTCTTTCAGAGGACCACGCTGCATCTCTGAGAGCTCTCAATTTGTACTCGGAGTCCGGGACCAAGATCTGATCACGTGACTTCCGCGTCTCGTTTATGTGCTACAGAAGAGGCGGTGACGCGTATCCTCTTCCGGCTTCCTACTGCTCTGGCGAGTGACTGGAGGTACCGCTCAGACTCAGTCGTGTGAGCACAAAATTTATGATAGTGTTATTGGCCAGGTTAGGCCTCTTTCAGGTGCACTACGTTATCCTCACGATGCAGTACACTCTTAGCAAACGACCGCTTAAAACAACGCATATAAGGCGGAAAGTAGGTCAAATTTTCGACGCTTATAAATGGATCTCTAAGCGGCCTACTTATACGGCTCTTTCATGCGGCCTCTGGCTAAGCGGCTCTTTTCTATGCGGCCTAAGTTTATGTGGCTCTTCCATATGCGAGGCCATCTCGTTGCCAGAAGGCCGTTTAAAAGTGACCGCTTAAAGTAACGCATACCGTCGACTTGGTTAAGCAATATTTCAGGTCAAATATGTGCGGCTTATATACGGCTCAATATGCGGTCGAAATATATGTGGTACTTTTCGCAAATTTTTAGAAAAAAATGAAATTCTTCTACATTGTAGTTGATCGTGCAGTGTTCCTCTTTTTTTTATTCTGCTCTTTTCTGCCTTCCAACTCATGAATATGCACTTAGACATCACAAGAACACTGCACAGAGAGCCACAAACCATGTATCAACACACACACTCCACCAAGGGTATTTGAACCCAGGCCAACCGCCTGACAAGCAGACACTGTAACCACTACGCCACCGCACCACACGATCTGGCTGGACTTCCGCGGCTTTATATATGCACTTGACGTTATCTTGGACGATTTTACGATTGGATACAACGCTATAATTTTACATATATGAGAGGCATCGTTCGCGTATAATGCGTGTGTATACGAGTGCACGACCTTAAGCGAACCCTCGCGGGCAGTCATAGTCAGTTTGTATGTGGAATTATTTTTCTCGTCCGACGGCTTCCGCATCCCGCACGGAGACAGAGGTGAACAATGAACGATGCGTTTCCGAGTGCATTTCCATTTGCCGGCATCATAAAGCAGCCAAACGTGCCCTGATGTGCAACCAGCCGCCAAAGAAAAGTTTTCTGCGATGTTTGACGCAGTACAGGCGGTGGAAGTCAACTGATCTCATCTCTACTTGGCGAAGTACAGTCTTCCACGTCCTTCGCGAGCATCGCGTTGACGTCGGTGCGTTTATACGGACAGTATTGTGTAGAGGTTCATCTCAGGGAATCGGATTAAAACACATAATCGCTTATTCGCGCAACAGATGGGCTTGGTGTAGCGCAGTGCGTACGGGGCGACGGGCCAGCTTTCAGAACGGGCCCGCTTATTTTTCTCCGACAGGTATAGTATAGACGAGAGAGAAACGTTGTTGTTGAGTCGAAAGAACAACGAGCCTTCGCAGAAAAAGAATGCAGTCTCCCGATCTCGAGGCTGACGGCGCCGACGAGCGATGCCGTGGAATTGTCATGCTGGGGAGGACGGATGGTCTGAGGTTGTTCGTTCTCGTAGTTCGTTCGTTGTTGACAGTTGGAAGTGATGCTCCCCTTGGCTTCCACAAACGATGAAACGTATAGTGCATGACTGGCGCGGAAAGAGCACGCATGAAATAGCTTGCATCACCCGTTAGAACATATGTTTGCTGCCAGGCGCCGCATCAAAAGAAGCTAGCAATGCTTGAAATCGAGTGAAGTCACAATATAATCCAGCTTTCAAGGATAAAACCATGCTATTTCTTCAAAAGTCAGAAATGGCCTGAAGGATTCAGAAGGATCATGTGAACAATTATTCTGAATATTGCAAAGATTAACTTGTAACTTTCTAATATTTAATGGGCGCTGTTAAATCTAAATAACAACCCCAAATTAAATATGCACTTGTTTTGCACCTTGAAGGTTCATGAAAGTTAAGCTCTACAACACGTCTCAGTTGACCGCATATCAGCGCCGAAGAGCGACCTGGTGGAGGCTCTATGTCGGGGAACATGGCAGGTTGAAGGTTGTTTTCGTATTCCACCCGTTGTCGACGAGTGAAAGTGATTCTTTCCTTGGCAACGAGATGTGATCGGAGCGACAAGGGCCAGTATTACTTCACGTCATCCAGTCGAGTATGCTTTCAGCTTAACGACGCTTTAACGTATAAACCACCAAAATGCTAAAAGTGGCTGAACTCGGGCAGTAATCTTGACTTCCAGGAATAAATGTTCACCTGCCTTAAACATGTGCAGTCAGTAGCATCCTGCTTGATTCGGATAATGGGACACGACATGCAAACGTATAATACTAAATAGTAGATATAGAGGCACAATTCTTACACTCAGTAGGTGTGATAATTTTGAAATAACAGCTGCAGATAAAAATCACACTTTCACACTAATAGCACACCCATAAATGTTGAGCTTTACGTGTCCCCAGTCAACCTCCCTCATGTTCAATACCGGGGGCGTAGCCAGAAATTTTTTCGGTGTGGGGGGGGTCATCCATGCTTTATGTATGTTTGTGCATGCGGCCCCCCCCTGGCTACGCCCCTGTTCCATACAATGTAGCTTTACGTGCACCTTTATTTAAATATATGCTGCCATGCAACATCCTTAGCTTTGGCTGGTACAGCAGCTAATACAAACTGTGCTTGAGAATTCAAGATTTATTGCCAGTACCAACACTAGCTATACACAATAACATTCTGTAGTACTTCAAACGCAAGTGTTGCAGCTTTTTTTCAGAATTAGCAGCTCATATAGCGCTCACATAAGCATGCAGACATACACATCTAAATGTGCAGCTATTATTCTTTTTTACGAAGAACTGTGCGAAATAAACTGGCACAAGGAGACGCACGGACAAGCGTCTTCCTTGTGCCAGTTTATTTCGCGCAGTTCTTTGTAGTCATGAATTACCAACTTGCCCTGCGATCAATTCTTCGATATTATCCTTTACATGCAGCCCACTTCCATGGCAGTTACCACGGCACACCGTCTGTCGGACATCGTGCCACATGAAGCGTATTCGCATATAGTACTAGACTTGTCCTTCACTAAATGTTGAGACCTGAAATGTATTTGTTCTTTTTCTGGCATCATTTCAAAACATGACATTTCCCTTGAAGTGTTGAGACATATCTTTGCTATAAGTTAGGCATTGTGTCCAAATCCATCACTGTGCCAGCCTGGCACTTAATTATGTATGCATGGGTTCCTTATTTCCACTCTGTGCTCCAAGCCCTTTCCTTCACCCATTACTGTAGAACTGTGGCATTTAGGTGTTTCATCTGGCAACGCTAATTGTTGTTACATTTAGTGCCATTTCTTCGAGTACCCATGCCTGTATTTAGTGCATAAGTGAATGAAGGAACATGTTATGCTGCTGCGCAGCTGCACACTGAGCAGAACAATGAGATGCAGAGCCATGAGAGAAAATATAGAGAACATTGTCACAAGACAGTGAAAAGTTCTACAAGAGTAGGATAGCTTGTTGACACAAAAAAAATGGCAGGCACAAACATGTCTAACAAGACAGAAACTTGGGCTAGTTGGTTGTCCTTCATGATGAACCAGCAGCACAACCACACACGGACAGAGGAAAGGGTCGCGAAACACAGCACACTGTTGTGTGCCTTCTTTCCTATGTCCATGTGGTTGCACTGCCGGTTCATCATGAAGGACAAACATGATGTCTTCGGCAAAATCCCAAAGACCCACTAGACATTGATGTTCATTGATGTCCCCATTGTCTTTCTCTCCTGCAGAGCACACGCGTCAATACATATACAATAGGGTGCATCGTAACGGTTTTTCACCTATATGCTCTGTTGGAGTAAAAAGTCACAGTGTCGCCGCAACGGCGAAGCAATGCTTGCGATAGCAATAAATCGTAATGTAACGCGAACGGAAAGCAGCTCGAAATTGCCAGCGCGTCGCTCGAGCCCGAAGGACGCACGAAAAGACCGCACACAGGAGGAGCGCGAACTAATGCGTCACAGCTCGACACTTGAAGCGCACTGCTCAAACATAGAGCAGGACGCACGAAACAAACGAACAGGTAAACACAAGACGAGCGCGAACTAATTGTCACAGTTGTTACTTATTTCAGTTTGAACAGCGCGCTCCTTTCGCAAACGCGGCCGCTGCAGCGAGCGAAGCGAAGCACCCCAACTGCCGTCCCTTCTTTCCTTGAGATAAGCGCACGAAAGCGACGACGCCCTGTAGAGCGAACAGCAACGGCGTTCGCAGGGGCGGGGCGACGATCTTTAAAGCGCGGAACACGCGCGCACGTCGCGCCATCTATGTGGCCACTAAGAAAGCATGCTGAATTACTTGGTGTATATAAATAGCTCGCCGTTAGCAGGCCGAGAGACGGTGCTGTCGTGGCCTAAAGTCTAACGCGGCGGCCTGCAAAGCGAGAGGTCGCCCGTTCGATTCCGCGCGTCGGAAAGAATTTCCTAATTATTTTTCTTTGTGGCCTTTCTATATATATACATACTTATACATATACGGTGAATGACGGTGACGGGGACGGACCTTTTTGCAGCCGAGACTGTCCATATAATTGCTATCGCAATAATAGGGCATTGTGTGAACAAAATAATGAATGTAAAAATAAAATCACCCTAATATATTCCATATTCCTTATTGCTCAATTCTCAACCTCCACATGTTGCACTTCAGCACCTGTGCACATAATGGCCCCCTAAAGGATCTCGGCAGTAGTTTGTCTGAAATGGTTTTGAAAACTGTTATTGGATCAGATTAAGCTAACTGAATCTCATAAACGTATCCTTTCAAAACAAATAAGGGGGCAGTCCACTTGTTATTTTCTAGCCAGCTACCTTAGCAATTTGGCCTCGAACGTGTGCACTTTCCTTGCAGTTGTGTCCCAAACAGCAGACAGTGGCCTATCAGTTATCAGTAAAAATTTTCTTTATGAACAGCCTTACAAGTCCAGTAATGCAGCATTGTAATGGATGTATCATTCTGACATATAGTTTATGCATTCAAAACTCTTCAGTTGAAATTCCTAACCAGTTTCTCCATCAGTAATGACCACAATTGCTATGCGACTCTCGGTACAATCATCTGCATGCATGGATTGATGCATTCTGCAATGCTTTAATCATGCATCTTATCACTGGCCCTGTGATCTCACAAGTCACCTGTGTCCTTCTCTAGACAGTAACAGCTATAAATATTCTACATAACTTAACCAGTTTTTTTTTTTCCAATCAGCATGACTTGCCTCTATTTGCACAGTCAGTAAACCTGAACACACAGTGCACACTTTTGTAGTTTGACATATTTTATTTTCAATTACAAACAAAACTGTGCAACATTGTATACACCAATACAGCGTTTGTAAACTAATAAGTGAATCTTACACTTTTACAGAAACAAGGTAAAAAAAAGCAACTGCGAAAGAGGTGATCAAAGAATTGAACAGAACGATTGTTGTTTTTCTACGATTTAGGGGTTTCAGGCCTTCTCATCTGACTAGAATTAATTGGTAATAACCTAGGTTGAGTTTCAGCACGCCTATACGTGGGAAAAACTAGTTTCTTGCAGAGTGCACTCAATACATACATGGAAAATTGCACCACATAAATGGCAGGAGCAACCTAAATGCCTTCAATTATAATAACTTTACTTAAACACAATAAGATAACACATAATTGAGTAGAGTAACAAAAAAGTATTGCAAGTAAGTGGGCCTTAATGGACGTCATATATTTACTTAAACACAATAAGATAACACAGAACTGACTAGAGTAACAAAGAAGTTTGCAAGTAGCCTTGGAAACAGACTTGAGGTGTGCTTCCTGCCTGTTTCTGGCACCTAATTTGCAATATATGAGTAGAGTACACAGTGAAAAAAATTCTGTTCTGTATCATGAGCTGTGTAGTGCACGTAGGTACTATGATTTATCACAAATGTATGACTAAACTGGATACACTCTTATTAGTAGGCCTGAAGTTTGAGGACGCAGCTTTTCTGCAGGTAGTAGCTAATAAAATTTCAAAACATGGGTATCGGCTGTGCATGTGAGACGACCCCCCTTGCTATCGACCTCCAAAGAGGGGTAAGCCACTAAATCCCTTTACTCGACCAACGCTAAAGTCGCCACTATCTACTCTCGCTCACCCCCTCTTGGCTACGCATCTCAAAAACTTTTACTCAAAGAGATTCGTGCTGGGGCCGGGCAGGAAAAGAGACAACGAGCTTTCCTTGTTTACAAACAAATATTTAATCTTACTCATAAATGACGTAGGCACATGCTCTGCGCACACAATACACGCTGTACACAAAATCATAAAGAATACAACACTCGTGACGAAAATGCAGAATACATGAGGAGGATATCTATAACAATAAATAACGCGATTAACACGAGGGGTGGAGATAATGATTATTCAAACCGCGCAATGTCTCAACACGCCGCCTCCCATCCCGCAAAGTTCGTGAATGTAGAAAGGGGTGTAGCTCATCTCACGAGTGAGTCCCTGATGTCGCAGGCCAGGGGCTCGTTGTTCGGGTCGCTTCGGGTCGAGGCTCGTGAGTTGTCTTCAGGTCACTGTCCCACTCGTCCAGCTACTCACGACTCTCGATCTCTTCCGTCCCCATCGTCTCCATCATCCCCAACATCGCCTCCCTCAGTCATCATCTCGTCGTCTCTACTCTCTATCTCCTTCCATCCTCTGCCTCGGTCCTCGTCTCATCGTCTCTCATCTCGATCTCATCTCCTCGCATTCCATTTCGCCCTCTATTCTCCATTCTGTCCTCATCATGGTCCCGCGGCCACTTTTCGTAGACCCTGACTCCGCCCCTCCGTGACATCCAACCAATTATCACCATTTGCGCAAAATATTTCCTTGTCGGCCAGCTTGCATCAGCCCGGCGACCGCCCCCATAGCCCACAGCCACGCAAAACCCTCTCTTGAGGCAAAACAGAGCAAAAAATGGAGAAGCGCAAAACTTGGAGAGGCCAATCGGCAAACTTCCCATAGATGAGGGGGCGCCGAGGAATTTCAAAGGCCAAACAAAGCGCGCCGCCTCCTATGTCCAACACGCAGTGTTCTGAGCACCGCGCAGAAATGCCTCTGGCTGTTCTCATCGCTCCCGTTTCCACCGCGCCAGACGGCCACATGTCAAGGTCGTGTTTCAACGCTTGTAACAGGCGTCTTCGGTACGGTTCCCCGTAGTTGCCGCTTTTTCCCCCTGAGTGTCGCAGGCGGTCATTCACGGAAGACGCGGTAATGAGCCCTGGGAGCAATGGAGGGAAGGTTGGCCCGGCCCGGCAGGGCCGGCACAGGGTTATCGCGAAGTCGCATGAATGAAATCAATAGGCGCTCCGCTTTTCCCACGCCATAAAACTGAGGGGTGCGCACGGCGTCTCGCTGCCGCAGTGACCGCTGCCCGAGGACGCTGCCACCGATCCTGGTACTTTGCGTGGTGGGCCCCGCGAGGACCATTGACAAAAGCTTTCAAGAACCCCGCTGCGGATTGTTGTCTTCGTCGTCTCTGGTGGGAAGGGGAAGGGGTCTTCTTTTCTTCGAGGCGTCGTTTAAGAGAATGGGTGTAAGCACTTTACGAGGCCGGGGGTCCGGTCAGCCCAAGTCGGACGTCACACATGAACGACAAGTGATATGCTAACATAATGCCCTAATAAATAAGACTTTTCATAGTACACGCATCAGAAATAAAATGATGACTGTGTATGTTATACTCCGAGGAAAACTACAAAATGAACAATGAATATGTATATATGAACACACACACACACATACACACGCACATACATACAGTTATTATTGCACATGATGTCTGCTACAGATTCCAATGCTAGTGTACCTGCTACTCAGGTATCCTCAAAAGAAAGAGCATTGAAAAGTTGTGAAAGAGCATTGAAATAGCATTGAAAAGCTTGTGAAAATTCAGCTAGGCAGCAGCCTTATCTACCCAGCCTAACAATGTAACAAAAACACACAAACGAAATAAAACTGCATGAAAAAGAACATAGGTTAGGCGTTGTCCTTTAGGTTGTCGAGAATCTTCAGCAGTTTACTGCTTGCCGAGCAACGTGGAAAACTCTCTTCCTTGAGCAGCAAACTTTGAATTAGTCCCAATGTTTGGGCGAAAGCGGAGGGGTAGGTAACATCCTTTATGTAATGTACGGTCAAACACAAGAAAAGTTCCTTTTCAAGCGTACAGTCATCTTTCAGGGTAACACGCTCGTCCTCAGCACAAAAAATAAGCTTTGTTGCCGAGCTCCAAACAATCATGGGCCCTGGCAACCCATGGACATCTGCAAGATACTGAAAAAAAGTAATAAAAACTAATATATGTTTTATGTTCTGCACAGCACATCTTTATACAAAAAGCTAACAATTCAGAGGTAGTGGATGGCTGAATGCCAGCATTAAAATATTACAAGCTTTAGATGCAAAACCGTGCATAAATTGAGATTTTTATGGGCGTGCTTTATGCCACAGTAAATAAAGCAGTTTCAGCAACCCCGATACGCAGCTGTAGGTGCCACTGCTTGAAATTTTGCTAATGCATTCAAAGCAGCCACAAGTACAATATCAGATCTCAGAAGTGTATAAGCAAGCGTTTCTTTGCGTTTCGCACGCAATGTTCATATTATATTTCTGTTCCGTGAAAATTGGTAAGAACAGCAGCCAAATGAGTGTACTGAGACCATAAGTTATGGAAAGCAGAGCCTTGGCTTGCTTCAATAGTAGGCTGAACTGGAGGCCTCAAGCCACCTCTCAATGCTGACATATCACAGGTGGTGACAGATGGCATGCGTGTTGGGCATGTCCTTTTTCACTAAACTTGAGTGCTGTAGTGTCACGCTCACAGGGCAAACCTGGAAATACCTGGTTTCTGTTTCTGTTGGGAAATGGAAGTTCCACAGGACAATCAAAAAGGCCCGAATGGATTGCCTACATTGACTTACATGATTGCTTATGTGTGTATGCCTTTGTGCACACAGATGTACTTGAACTATCTTAAACTATTTTAAACAAAGGAATTGACTGGGCGCTATTCAATGGCAGAAAAGGAACTCTGCTACAAACAAGGTGGACGCAGCGACAGAGTCCACATTGAAAAAACTAAGGGCCATGTCAACACTAGGATACATAGCAGTTCCCGGTCATCATGTAAGGTGGCTACGCATGTAAGGTGGCTACACATAGGCTAGTATCAACATTGTTTGCAGCACCAAGGAAACAAACTTCAATTCTACATGGATGTTCTAATACTGAAATTGACATATAATCTTTCGTTGAGTGAATGATACAAATTACATTCAAAGTCAATGTCAGAGTACTTTAGCAGAATCAAAGGGCCCACTTTGTGTAAACAGATACATGCAGTGAATGGTGCTGTTGTATATAGACTGATATCACAACTTTGCAGGTCCTTTCGGCTGTCAATGCACACGTCTGAGAGTGGTGCCACCACCTACTTATTGAATATTCTCTTTCTTTCATTGAAATTAAAGCTCTTTTGTAGAAAAACATTATTGTATTCAAAAGTATTTTGTGGTTGCATACAGCATAATTGGGCGTAAAGTTACCCTGAATATCTCCTTTCAACGTGGTCTTGACAAACATGTATTTGTCATCTGGTCAGACATAGAATAGCTTTTTTTCCCTTATGCTGCGCCAATAATTGCTACATAATTGTGACAAAATTGTCGTGCGAAAGAAAATTCTTCAATGGAATGAGCTAGCTATAGACTTAATTGTAATTTATCAACTCTCCACCAGAAACAAATATCTAAGTTATATCTGTTGCAGCACCTAAACGCAGAGAAATAGTTAGTGTAGAGGTCGCCACTCAGCCCTTTGATTAGGCCGCCACTGGAGCGTGGCGCCCCCTGTTACTGCCGTGCATCATATACATGTTCGTGCCTCAATAAAGTGGGGGTTACACTTTCGTCCGCGAGCGAGTAGTGTGTACGCGTCAGTCTTAGCGTGCCCGCGCCCCTGCGGCACTAACCACGTGACATGGTGTCAGAAGTGGGATGACATCGCGTGACAGGAAGTTCAGAGCGTAGGAATAACGCCCCCCAGCCCTAGGCCTTACCACGACGGAATGGCAGCACGATGGACCTCGAGACCGGCGAGCCGCCAAAACTGTACGGCGTGAACCTTCAGCCACCGGCACCGTTCGACTTCGCGAACCCGGCAACATGGTCGACATGGCTCAGCCGCTACGAAGACTTCGCGGCGGTTTCGGGACTGACAAAAGCGTCGGAAGACGTGCAGGTACGCTCACTACTGTACTGCATGGGCCCGGAGGCACGTCCTCTCCTCGAGACGTTCTCGCTCGACGCCCAGTCGCTCGCCTCGTACCAAGTTGTTGCCGCCCGCTTCACTGAGCACTTCGTGCACCCGGCCAACGAGCTCTACGAGTCGTCGCGGTTCCACAGGCGTGTTCAGCTACCTGGCGAAAGCGTCGACACGTACTACGCGGAACTGTGCAGAATGGTGAAGCGCTGCAACTACCCGTCAGCTGCTGTCGAGGAAAGGCTCGTACGCGACCGGTTCGTCGTCGGCCTCCGCGACTCTCGCCTCTCGGATCAGCTGTGCCGAAACGCTAAGCTGACGCTCAAGGAGGCATGGACACAGGCCCGCCAGTCTGAAGACGCTGACAAAGAGAAGGAGTTGACCCAGAACCGCACCGAGCACGCACGCGAGCTCAACCTCGACGCCGCGAAAGCCAGCAAGTTCGCCTCTCGTCGCCGCTCCGGAGCTAAGCCTACTACGTCGCAGCCGCCAGCCGAGCGCGCTCGCGAACCGTCCACGTGTGAATTCTACGGCCGCGCGCCTCACCGACGTTCGGACTGCCCGGCTCGACGCTCCGCCTGCAACTTCTGCAAAAAGAAAGGCCACTTCGCTGAAGTTTGCCGCTCGCGGAAGCACCAGCAGAACAAGCTCGGCTCCGTTCACCTGCATGCTGTCGGCACGCCCGCCGCTGCAAAGTTCGTCGACGTGACCGTTGACAACTACACAGCGCAGTTCAAAGTCGACTCCGGCGCCGAAGTATCTGCTGTACCCAGTGACTTCCCTGCGCTGCCTGCCAAGCTCGACCAAGTCGACAGTCTGCTCACCGGCCCTGGAGGACAGCCACTTCGCGTGCTAGGCTCGTATCTGGCACGACTTCGGTGGCAAGGAAAAACAAGCTGCCAGCGCCTATACGTAATCCAGTCACTCACTGCGCCTCTTCTAGGACTGCCAGCGCTCCAAGCCCTGAAAGTTGTGAAATTTCTTGACGAACTCAAGACTCCAAAAGCAACGCTGCACGCCGAGCTCTTCAAGGGATTGGCCACTCTCAAGGACGAGTACGTTATTCGGCTGAAACCCGATGCCGTGCCCTTCTCGCTAAGCGTCCCCCGCAGGATCCCCATCCCGCTGCTTGAGGTCGTCCGCCGCGAGCTGGACAAATTGGAAAGCGCGGGAGTGATCGGCAGGATCGACAAGGCAACTCCATGGTGCTCCGGCCTCGTTGTCGTCAGGAAAGACGATGGTTCCTACCGGCTATGCGTCGACTTGACTCAACAAAGTCGTCCTCCGCGAACGTCATATTTTGCCAACGGTTGAGCAAGTCCTTGGCCTCCTTGGTGACGCAACAGTTTTTTCAAGGGTGGATGCGACCGCAAGCTTCCACCAGGTGAAGCTTTCTGCCGATTCCCAAGAGTTGACGACATTCATCACCCCATATGGCCGATACTGATTTTGGCGGCTCCCCTTTGGCATCACCTCCGCTCCCGAGTACTTCCAGAAACAGATGGCAAGAATCCTGGAGGGCCAAGAAGGGGCCACCAACATGATAGATGACATTCTGGTTTTTGGACGCACCCGCCAGGAGCATGACGCCAGACTGAGCCAGGTGCTATCTCGTCTTGCAAAAGCAGGCATCACGTTGAACGAGGACGTGTCGCTTTGGGGTATCTGAGGTCTCCTTCCTTGGTGTTGTCGTCTCAGCTAAGGGTATCAGGCCGGATCCAAGCAAGGTTGAAGCGGTCAAAGCTATGGAAGCTCCCACAGACGTCGCCGGTGTTAGGACTGCTTGGAATGGTGAATCATCTCGCCAGATTCCTGCCACACATCTCGGACGTCACAGCACTCATCAGAGCCTTGCTGAACAAGTCTGCAAGCTGGGTGTGGCAGCATGAGCAAGAGGCAGCATTCAAGAAGGTCAAAGAACTCTTGACGTCAGAGAGGTGCATGGCCAAGTACCACCCGTCGTATGCCACGACAGTGTCTGCAGATGCAAGCTCTTTCGGACTCGCCGCAGTATTGCTGCAAACTCAACCCTCGGGAGAGCGTCGCCCAGTCGCATTCGCTTCGAGGTCAATGACGAGTACCGAACAGCGTTACAGCCAGACCGAAAAAGAAGCTTTGGCAACGACGTGGGCTATTCAAAGGTTCGACGAGTTTGTCCGTGGCATCACCTTCGACGTCGAGACCGACCACCTGCCTCTCGTCTCACTTCTGGGCAAAATGGAACTCGATATGTTGCCGCCTCGTACTCAGAGACTACGGCTCAAAACAATGCAGTATCAGGCATGCTGCACGCGCCAGGAAAACTGCTAGCAACAGCAGATACCTCATCACGTATCACCCACAAGGCATCCACTCCTGTGGACACGGTGGAACTCTTCGCAGCACAAGTAGTCGGCTGCATGTCGGAAGTCTTGCCACTCCGCCCTGAAGATGTACGACAGGCACAAGAATCCGATGGAGAGTGCAAGGCCCTCATCTCCTTCTGCCAGCAGGGTTGGCCACCAAAGACCAAGCTACCTCTGCATGTGTCGAAGTACGCCTCCCTGGCGGACGAGCTCTGTCTGCGACGGTATCCTGCTGAAAGGCCCCCGGATTGTCATCCCATCGTCTCTTCGGCCAGCGGTCTTGACGCTGTTGCACGAAGGCCATCAGGGCATCAACAGGACCAAAGCCCTAGCTCTGGAGTCAGTTTGGTGGCCGGGTATCTCAGCAGACATCACCTCTCTCGTCGCCAACTGCGAACAGTGCGCATTCATCCGGGTGAACCTTGCAGAACCCCTAGTCTCCACAGCTCTACCTGGACGTCCCTGGGAATTTCTCGGAATGGACTTGTTCCATCTCAATGGCCAGACGTTCCTCATTGTAGCGAGAGAGAGACGTTAAGGCAGCCGACGTGGCCGTGCCGAAGTCTCGCCACTTTATTCTAGAGACGACCGACCTTGCGACCGCGGCTGCAAGCGTCCTAACCGCCAGCCGCGTGAGCTCGTTCTCCTGCTCGCGCCTCGAGCTCTGAGCATTAGCTGCGCGAGAGGCGCGGCGCGTAAGTGGTAAAATGGTGATGATGATCGTGAGCGGTGATGAAGATGCCGCTACAGATTACTCCCCCCCGCAGAAATGAAGCCGAAATGAAAAACTATGGGGGCGTATATACAAGGCTGGTGACGCGAGACAAAATGTCCGTGGGCAGTCCAGGTCGTCAACGGTGAAGGACTATCGGGAACACTTGGGTCTCTGGCGGGCGGCTCTGGGAGAAGCGTAGAGGGCGGGGAACTAGGCGAAAGTACGCTGGTGTCGTGCCCAGGCGGATCCCACGACGACATGAAGGGGCCTTTCGGTAGCGGACCGGTTGGCCCAAGTGAGCGCGGCTGGCAGATGGAGTTCAGGGCGGGTGCACAGGGGCGGTGCGGGCGATGTGCGCGAAACAATGCGAAATGGCGCAGTGAAGCCACGACGAGCAACCATCGGCGAGTAGCTGCTGCGATGGTCTTTCCTGTGCGGGCACAGCGCTGACGCGGATGTCGGCACAGCGCGCCTGCACAGTGGCCACATGTCAGGTGGGCGGCGTCCTGTGTCAAGGGCTCAGGAGCAAATCTGCGGTGACACCAAGCAGGCGTAGTCGCTGCAGGCTCGGATGGTGCACCTGTGCGCGTTGAAGCACCCTCTGCAGGTGGCACAGGAGGGCTCGTGCGCTGATCAGGATGCTGGAAGCCGGTCGACGTGGCAGGCGTCACATGTGCGGCTTGCTATGCCATTGGCGAACCAGCAGGCATGTCGTCCTCAGGCGCTTCCGTCATAGTAGCAGCGTCGCGCAAGTGCGGCCGAAGTTGGTAAGGGGCACGAACTTCTGCTGCGGTAGACGTCGAGGGCGACGCTGGTCGCTGCTGACAAGAGGCGCAGAGCTTAGAAGTCGGTGAAAGGTCGTGCGGCAAGGTAGCCAGCGTGGAAGCTCAGGTCAGGAACGTGTCGTGAGCCGGCGAGGACAGGGACGACGGGCGGATGGCCGGCATGCCTGATGGACCGTCGGTCGAGGGCGTCGAAGAAACGCGGCTCGTGGCGGACTGGTCGATGGCAGCAGCAACGTCGTCGGGCGCGGGAACCTAGGGCGTAGGATCCAGAACATCGTCGGTCGGGTCGTCCGGCGCGGGAACCACTGCGCTGGTGGCCGGACGAGAGGTGGATAGAGACGTAGCCGGGGAAGGTAGGTCGCGGTCATGGGAGGGCTGCGGGCCGGGTGGAACCGCTCGCGTTGGCGGAGGGGAAACCCGTAACTCACGGGTCCCCGGTAGCGGGCGGTACGTCTCGCCATAGCGGGCCAGCACCGCAGCGCAGATGTCGTTGTATGGCTGCGGGCTGGATGACGACGCGGCGGACAGATGACGCAGCTCAGCTGGGAGGGCGTCAAGCAGGATGTCGTGCATCAGTGGCTGTGCGGTGACGCCGTTCACCGCGAGGCAGGCGTCGAGGGTGAAACGGCAGAACTGGAGGGCAGAGTCGCGGAAGCATGGCAGGGGGCCGCTCGGCGAAGGGCGTGTTCTCCGGGTCACCAATTGTAGCGAGAGAGGTAGACGTGAAGGCAGCCGACGTGGCCGTGCCGAAGTCTCGCCACTTTATTCTAGAGACTGTAGCGAAGCGTTCGAACTTGGTAATGGGTCGTCCTCTCGAACACCTTCTAGTGGGTCGCCCTCTTCGGCTCGAAGAGAACGCAGCTCGCGCTGAGAGTCGGCCCCGCCTTGACTGGTACTATTTACTATACTATTTTACTATAGTAAAACGTTCGTAAACATGTTATACGATAGTCATGCACGTACAATACTGATTCCGTTTTTGAGCAATATATGAGAGATAGATCGGCTTCAGGTGCACAATTTTAGATGCTGCTTGATATCGTTCTTGATTCGCGAACCACATAATAGTGTGCAAGTGTTTCGCTTTCTGACAATTTGCGACCTTCATGTATTTCGAAGAAAAGGTCCGAGCAAGAGGCTCTTCCGATGCGCCTTTCACAGATCTATTCGCAATGCCCATAGACTGTCACGCCACCGAGCGGAATTCAGGAGCGTCCTCTCGAGGAGGGTTAGTAGACGACAAAATGGCGGCACTATGCAGTCGCTCCCTTGTTCGGCTGTGCTAGCCTCAGTGTTAACGCGTTGGCAAGAAAGGAACACTACGACTTTGCACGTTCCCTGCATCAGTGAACAAACCGGGCCCTCCGTGACACGAGAAATCTGATTCGTTCTTGCGAGACGCGAAGTTTTCGTGAAAATACGTGGCAACTCGCGCTTTCAATGCTAGCCCACAGTGTACACATACTATCAGCTTCGCGAGGCTTTCTGTAGCCACGTAGGTAAGTTAAATGTTATCGTCTGACATATTCAGTTGAAGCTCACCCTGTTTTACTTGCATATATAATTGGTCAGTGTTTCTTGTAGTGCATGAGTCCCATAACACTGTACGCGGGAGGGAGGTCGCGCGGGCTCGCGATGTGCTCATGTATAACGGTATAACTGAGCGATCTCAAGTTGGCGATACATTAAAATAGGGCCTGTATCCTTTGTCAGCAAAGCGCTGTTACGAATCGTGCGAGCGACGTTTCAATCATTCGAGGACGCGTCTGCTCGACGCCTTTCGTGGAGCGAACGCTTCCATCCACGCCGTCCTTCGCCAGTGTGTTGGGTTTCATAGCCACCGCTGCGCCGCTTGTTTTTGTACGTTTGTTGATAGGTGGCAGCACACTGCAAGCGATTTGCTTGTTGACCGGTCTGAGAGCAAAACAGCAAAACGTTCTCCGCGCCCAGACGTCTGTCTAATTGTAAACGTGGTGACGCGGAGTGGTCTAAGTCGTTCGGCGGAGGAAATTCTTCAGATTGCTTTCAGCAGTTATGTTGAAAGAAACCATCTTGACGACGAGGATTTTTCACTGGACGTCGAAGACTGTGAAAGCACCGAGAGTGACAGCGACGATGAACCACCAGCTGCTAACTCACGAGGAGCGAGTTGCACTTCACGTCCCCTCGTGCGTTAATGTTCTTTCACGCTCGTAAGTCACTTTGATTGTAGTTAATGTATAATATCCTTGAGCGAGATCAAAATAAAAGCATAGTTCCTCTTGTGCATTGCATGTATCACAATTATTGTGGATATTATGGAGCGCCGCATGCTGCCAACACGCTCGAGCTCGACCAACGAAGCGAAATGGTTAGAGCGATGGAACGTGCAGTCACGGCCACAATCCACGCCTCTCGGTGAACTTCTTCGACGTTGCGAAAAGCATACGGGTTTATTCTTTTCGATATTCATGTTCCGATCGTGCTGATCGAACCTGCAACATGCGAGTGAAGTACACACGGCTAGAGTCTAAGCATGGCTGTGACACAAGCGCTACTGAATGGCATGTTAAATGCTTGTGTTCCGCTGAAGACGTAACTCCGCGTTTTCGACTGTGCAAGTAATGACGACGGGGTATTATCACAGAACACTTTTATGTTTGCAAGCCATCATCACGCGCAGCAGCGATGGCGCTACTCGCTGGCGGCCTACTACTGCGGCAAATCCGTCAGGCAGGCTCCGTACGTACTACCTCGGAGTGCCGTTCAGCTCATACGTCAATTCTAGTTCATACAGGTTTATGTAGCACGCACAGGATTTCGCAAAGCATCGTTATGCACGGTAACGGAACTGAAACATAACCTTTCACTTCGCAGCAAATAATTAGGTGGCGAGTACTTAGCACTTTCCATGGTTTGGGAAAGTATTTTAGTCTCATATCCATTTCAGCGCAGCTCATGACTTCATCCGGTGAAAGTGGCACGGTCCGTACGTCCGCACGTCCTATCTGTTCCTATGCTAACAAACGGGTTGACCCTCCTCCTGGCGCCATATTGAAAAGCACGGCGCGCCACCTATAGTTCGTGGGCATTGCGAATAGAGACTCGTTAGGAGTGGTGCTTTGTTTCTAACAGCACAACACAAGTTCGGGAGCATCGAAATAAACTCACCCAGTCGTGCATAGTTCACGGGGCAGTTCCCGCAGTAGGAGCACCAGGCAACTTGATGTGGCACGCCTGGTTCCCCTGGCTGGAGGCTGTACGCGAGCAATCTGATGCACTCACGCTCACATCGCACTCACATGTGCCATCATAACTGCACACTCCTCTCTGAATACCTTTCACGTCGGTAGAGGTGTACATCCCACGCAGCAGGGCCTGATCGGCACTGCCGAAACGTTGAAGCACGCCAAGACGATCGCGGGACCGAATTCTCAACGAAAACAGAGACCACGCAAGGAGCGGGCGCAAAAGAGACAGACACCGCTCGACGCACATGGGAGAGAGAACTGTAGGGGGAATAAGTCAGCAGCGTGAGCAGGGAGAGAACGCGATCAAAGGTGAAAACTTCCTTGGCACGTTGAGTTTGTAGGCGATCGGCCAAGGTCAGGGAGGCGCTGGCTGTATCAGCTGTATCTCGAGTTCACCGGCCGCATTCGGCGCCAACACGGGAAACACTACACGACGTCAACGTGGACTTCGAGCCTTGAGCACGCTCGCTCGGCGCTGTTGGTATAGGTTTCCCTCTCGCTTCTTGCCGCGGCGCCGATCTCAATTTCCCGCATAAAACAACGTGCCCTGTATAAGTGTTGCGTCCGCTCGAGACATTTTTGCGTCAGTAAACACCGGGCTCCATATAAGCGTTGCGTCCGCTCGCGGCCGCATATAGTGGGCCCAGCCCGTCACCGCAGAATTTGTCACGCTTAATGGCGATTGAAGGGCCGCTTATATCGAGTACCTTGTGGTGGAATAAAGATGGGCCGTTTATGTGCCGGACGTTATATGGGATTTGAATAAGAGTGTAGCCACTGCCGCGGAACGTTTAAAGAAGTCTGTTATGGGGTTGCCGAAAGCGTGGTTGCCGAAAGCGATAGGAATAAATGTGTCGTAGGTATTCCGTACATTCATTGCTTATCTGATAGGCTAACGAAAGTAGGAAGTAGAAAGCACTCAGCATCACTTTGACGTTGCTGCGCACTTGGCGGGCCTTCTTTGGTCTTGGTGACGTGCAATGCTTCCACTCGGACGACTGGGATTTGGTTTCCGGGTCGTACCCATACACCCAAGACTCGTCACCGGTAATAATGGTGTTCATGAAGTTAGGGTCACTGCTTGTGAAATCCAGCATGTCCTGTGAGACTTCAACACGAAGTTGCTTTTGCTCCACCGTGAGCAGTTTCGGCACGAAGTTCGCTGCAACTCTCTTCATGGCCAAATCTTCGGTCATAATGGAATGTGCGGAGAAAGTGCTGATGCCCACCTCTTCCGCAATTTCCCGGATAGTCACACGACGGTCCCGCATCACCACAGCGTTCACTTCGGCAATGACCTGGTCATTTCGGCATGTTGATGGCCGACCGGAGCGTGGCTCGCTCTCCACCGATGTGCGGCCGTCTTTAAACCGGTTGTACCGCTCCTTAATCTGTGTGCCGCTCATAGCGTCGTCACCGAAAGCTGTCTTGATCTTCCCAATGGTTTCCACTTGGCTGTCGCCCAGTTTCTGGCAAAATTTGATGCAGTAGCGCTGCTCCAGTCGTTCCGTCATTTTCCTTGCAATGAAAAACCGACGAGAGCACTGCGCACGACCTCACTCAAACGCTGCGTCCCAGCGACTGACGCTATTGACAGGCGGGAAAAAATTCACCCATGCGCACGAAGGTTCAAGGTCGGCTGATGCAAGCGCGCTTGTTTCAAATCCATCAGGTGCTCGCAAAAAAATAAGGTCGGATACTTTTCTAACAGACCTCGTATACGCACTACATATCAGCTTACTGCGCCTGGTGTTGGTAACACATATGTTTCTGTTGGCATAGTTAAGCAACTGTAAACAACTCCTCATATAACACATATGCGACTCTTCAAAATATGTGCGTGCGTATACGATTTGCCCATATCTCTAGCGTCATTCCGTAACGTTTCGCTCAATGTGAAAAATTGCGACACAGTCACCTTCCTGCGCATGCTTCGCATAACATCGATTCCTGCGGTACGTGGGATCTGCCGAATTTTTTTCACTCTAGTATATCGTATATCTAGTATATCGTCACCCAACTGCAGTTTGCATGCATCTCTATGGGGCAGCGCCCTCTATTGTACGATAAGGGAGCACTACGGGGTACACCGGATGGATCGACGATCGACAGCCGACCAGGTCTCGCTACCCGCGATGCGCAGCGCCTATAGGGGCGCCACTGAAAGCCGCGTAGCGGCGGCCGTTGGAACCAGATGCGGGTCGCGTAGCGGACGCCTCCTTTCACTGCAAGCATGACGGAAGTGCGCGCGTGCGATTTGCCGCTTGTGCGCGTCCCTGATAATTACTTTTGCGGCGATAGTGTGCGCAAAGGAGCCGCACTTTATAATAGTGGACATGTGTCCGATATAACAGCTGTGTGGGACGACAATGTCACTATACGCACCAAGTGTTTGCCACAGACAAGCGTCAACAAGCTTCCTTACGAAGTGGAGCTCATCGTAAGTACACCGCTTTCTTTACAACGTCCCGATCACTAATGCCTGCATGCGTTGACGCATGAACCAACGTTTTTTCTCGACACAGTAGCTTCGTTTTCGTGCCATGTGCTTATATAGTAGATTTTGAGGGAGCGCTGTCGCGCAGGCGCACGGATTTCACGGGTGCGGCTACGCGAAGGGTCAGCGTTGGTAAAACTTTGAAACCAGCACGATAAACTTGCGAAAAAATATCTCGGCAGTTTGCGCTAGTGGCGCGGGACTGAGTCACTGCGGAGCTGGTGGTCACCTAGCTTGTCATAGCAGCTTGGCTACGTATTTGCTGGGTGTCTTCAGAGAGGAACGTCGGTGCATGTCCGTCGACCCCCTGTAATTTCGCTGAAAAACATATATTTTGTTGTCTTCACGAATACGTTTAGCTCTTCGACAGCAATTTGTTCGGGAACAAAATTTTCGTCAGAATGAGATGTATTCAGAGACTCTACGGCGATCTGTTTGAAGCGGTTGAAACAGTTCCGGCACAAAATTTTGGTTTCTCTGATGGATGAGGCTTCTTCTGGCGTGCGCCTTCAGGAGGAGTGGCGTCTTACCCGCGCCAGACAGACTGGCGCCGGCGCGCGCGCAGACTCCGCCACTGTCGCGCGCGGCTCGCCGCTGCTGGTCTGCACGTTCGGGAGGAGTGGCGTCTAGCCTCGCCAGACACACTGGCGCCGGCGCGCGCGCAGCTCTTCGCCTTCTGACACTGCGCTGAAGCCGCTCGATAGCGCCTCTGACTGGCGTTTGCAGGTGGGTAACGCCATGGAGAAGGAGAGCGCGTTGATAAAATGCTGACTGCAGATCCTGGAGTTCTTTGTGGGTTCCCAGGGGCTCCCATCCTCTCTGAAATGTTCATATCGTTACAGAAAAGTGGAAGAAGCAAGGAATTGATTAAAAGAATACATTTTTGCAATATTCACAGTTTGAAAGCAAATGCTAAAAGTGGTCATATATATTGAAAACCAAGTGCTTTACTGAAGTCCATGCAATTTCACACACACAAAAAAAGCAAACAGTAGCTAGCACCACTAGCAAGAATAAAAAAAAAACACACGAAACTTTGAGGATCGACCCCACGCATTGGGCATGCAAATTTTTTTCAGGTGTGTTATAACTACAATGAAGCAGCACCAACATATACTCACCAATTACATGCTAAAGAAAACAGCAACCAGTAGCTAGCACCACCAGTAAGAATAAAGAAAAGAAAACACGGAAGTTCCATAATCGGCTCCACTCAGGCGTGCGCAGGGTTCCCCATCAAAGGGGGGGGGGGGGGGGCAAAGGGTCATCTCAGCGCCCCCAGGCCCCGCTAAGTTAATGCAAGGGGCAGATTTTGCGCCCCCCCTTCCCTCTTAGGCAAATAGGAAAGCCCCCACGCCCCGTGAGCACGCCCATGGCCCCACTCGTAACACAGCTTGTGTACAGTGGGATACATCAAGGGTGTTTTTATTAGCATGAAGTCATGTTACGAGGCATTCAAAGGGAGGTTGAATAGGTTGAATGTCCTGTCAAAAGCCTTCAGTGCGAACAGGTGCCATGTTTTACAGCCAATATGCATACAGTTGAGGCGAGCGCACAGCGAACATTCTGCGCCGGTGATCGCATCCCAGTGCCATCATTAGGTAGAATGCAGACCATTTCGTGCAGCACACGTGTGATTCCACGGCGCTTTTGTAAAGGAGCCGCCAGCTGCCCCACATTCTCTGGCATAGCGCTTCGCGCCGTTCGTTTTTCAAGAGAGCCTAGGCATCGCGTCTTATCAGTGATAACAACCTCATGTGCATTTTAGCATATACAAAGCAGGCGAGGCGACCAAATGTAAACGTAGTAGCGTTCGCTGAAGACGTAGCGACATAAATGGAGAAATAAAAGCACGGTAATCGTTCTAACACTGCCTAAACAAAGCGCGATTGCTTACCTTTTGCGTCGAACAGCCGCAATCCACCGTCGCCGTCGCTCTCGCTCATGAAATAGCACTGGAAACTTGTAAAAGTGCGTTCCTGGCGAGTTTTTGTATGTGTTTGAGCAGCCGACAACGCAGCAGTCATTTTTTGACATCGCTGAAGCCCGAGAGAGTCGTTAAATCACGTTGGAAAGCACATCCATCCGTGCACTCGCGTAGACGCTCCATGAAACACTGTTCGCCGGGCCCCGCAAGCGCTTCCGAGCCATGGCGGCAGATGGCGTGGTCGGCGCTTTGCGCATCGCCTATAAGGAGCTCCGCCCCTAAAAGCTAACAATAGCTGCGAGCATGGCGGACTTTTTGCAGTGAAAGAAATATATAATCACGTGGTCGTGACGTCGACGATGGTAGCAGTCGGCGCGACCTTGAACTCGAACAGGCCGTCCGGTTTTATAAAGGCAGTCTTTTCTCTGTCTCTCTTGTCGACTTCGCTTTGCCAGTAGCCGGTCTTACGTCCATCGACGAAAAGTACTTCGCGTTGTGGAGTCGATCGAGGGCGTCGTCTATCCGTGGGAGAGGGTACACCTCCTTTTTTGTGATCTTGTTGAGGCGATGATAATCGACGCAGAAACGTAGGGTTCCATCCTTCTTTTTCACTAACACCACGGGTGACGCCCACGGGCTGTTGGACGGCTGGATGATGTCATCGCGTAACATTTCGTCGACTTGTTTCTTAACGGCCTCCCGTGCCGCGTCGAAACCCGGGTGCTCGTTCCCGTGTCGAAACCCGCGCCTTCTGTTATAATGGGGTGTTTAGCCAGGGGCCTTTGCCGGACCCGTGATGGCGACGAGAAAGTCCTTGTATTCCTGCAGAAGGCATCGAAGCTGTTGCTGTTGGCGAGCGGGAAGACTTTGGTTTACGTCGAAGGGTGGCTCAGGTATTGCGGTGGTCGTCGTGGCTTCGTCAGAATCTAAAAAGGCAAACGCATCGCTGATGGCCAAGATTTCTCCGATGTATGCAATCGTCGTGCCTTTCTTGAGGTTTCTGTATTCTTGTGTGAAGTTTGTTAGCACCACGCTTCCTTTTCCTTAATGCAACCGAGCAATGCTCCTTGCGACGCAAACGTCACGGTCTAGCAGCAAACGCTGATCGCTCTTGATGGCACCTTCGGTGTCTTCAGCTTTTTCGGTGCCGACGGGAATTATGGCGCTGGAGGGAGGCGGAATGGTAGCTTGATCCTCGAGCACGTTCACGTCATGTTGAGATGGATTCGTATCCGGCTGTGTCGTTTTGTCCGACGATAGAGTTATAGACTTGGTTCTTATGTCGATGATGGCACCGAGATGTTTCGAGAAGTCCATGTCAAGTATAACGTCCATTCTTGCAAAATTACAAAACTCGCAGGATACGTGGGATTATTTATTGGGACTCTTGCTGTGCAGACTCCAGACGGCGTTATTAGATGGCCTCCAGCGGTACGGATTTTCGGGCCTTCCCATACAGTCTTAATATTCTTCAACATTGTGGCGAAGGAACCACTGATGATCATAACGGAATAGTCGGCTCCAGTATCGACGAGAGCGGTGACGTTGTGGCTGCCGATGGCAACGTCGATGTCGCTAGTTCGTCGCATAGCGTTGCGGTTAGGCCGCGGCGTCGGATCACGGCTACGTCAGTTCGTCCCGTTGGTTCGACGTTGCGTCGTCAGGTCTTCTTGGGGTCGCGATGTATCGATGTCAGGGCTCCGTGCGGCTGGCGCCGTGTTCTGAAGCTCTCGTCGCGTCGTCGTCGGCCGCGGCGAAGGATCTTCGGTAGTTCATCCTACAGCAACTGCACCTCCATCGGTGTGCTGCCCTTAGTTTTCCGGATACGGGCTTGCGGAACGGCCGCGGTTAGAGCCGCTGTACTGCTGTCCTCACTGAGGGGACCGATAGCGTCCACGTGACTGCGAACGCGACGCATGTCGGGGTGTCCATTCAGTGGTGGCCAAGTAGTCGGCGATTTCACGTGTTCGCGCACCACGCTGTGGACACGGGGCGTTGACGGCGAAGCCGCGTAGGCCTACCTGACGGTACTGGCAGTGGCGGTAGGTGTGGTCGGCTTCCCCGCAGTGGTAGCCAGCGGGCGGTTGTCAGGGGCACGCCAAACGTCGGTTTTCCTTGGTGCGTAGCGCTGGCCAACAGGAGGACGGTATGGCGGCGGTGGGGGCGGCGGCGTCTGGCGACGGTTGTGCTACTGTGCGGCGTGTTCACGTGGGCGCGGAGAGGGAGCGTCGCGGCAGGCTATAGCAACCTAGCTCATTGTTTGAGGCTGAGGCAGTGGCAGTTCGGGGGTGCCGAGGGACTGCTGGATTTCTGCTCGAACGATGTCTTCGATCGAGTCCCCTTGAGGCTGAGGTGATGGTAATACCTTGCGCAGTTCCTCCCGCGCGGTCACTCGGATCGTTTGGCGAAGGTAGTCGGAGCCAAGGGCATGAACAGTTGGGCTGTCTTGAACTGATCGGCGATTGTACTGGCGCGTTCGTATTTCTAGCGCGTTCTCGATGGCCGTTGCTTCAGAGACGAATTCTTCAACTGTCGATGGAGGGTTCCGCATAAGCATGGCGAAGAGCTCCAGCTTGACTCCTCGCTTAAGAAAGCGAACTTTCTTATGTTCGGGCATGACAGGGTCTGCATGACGTAACAGCCTTGTCATCTCTGCGGTGCAGAGCGCCACGTTTTCGTTCGGCATCTGCACGCGGGTTTCGAGCAGAGCCTCAACCCTCTCTTTGCATACGACGCTCGTGAATGTCGCGAGAAACCTGGTGCGAAAAACGTCCCACGTTGTCAGGGTTCGCTCTTGATTCTCGAACCAGGTACGAGCGGCGTCTTCCAAGGCGAGGTAGACGTGCCGTAGCTTGTCCTCCCTTGTCCAGGTATTGAAGAGGGCGACTCGGTCGTAGGCTTCGAGCCAGCTTTCAGGGTCTTGGGATGATGATCCCCGGAACTGGCTGCAGTCCCTTCTGCCTGCGGCTTGTTCGACGATCCGGGTTTTCCTAACCGTCGTCCTCGTCACAGCTTGGGCTTGGGTCAGCGCTTTGCAGGGGCGTGCGTATCATGAAAGGACCGGCACCTCCACCAGATATCACGTGGTTGTGACGTCGACGAAAGTAGCAGTGGGCGTGTCCAAGATGAAACCTTTTATTTGGCCGAGCTTGTGGCAGGGAAACGAAAAGTCAAACTACAGCAATACACACTGTATCCTGATAGCGGCGAACAATGCGTCGGCCGTCGATAAACTGAACATCGCTGGGTCGCGCCGTCCTTTATACATCACGCATCGAACTTTCCAGCCTTGTCGCTGGTGGTGCCGCAAGCTCTGGAATATTCTTGACTATTCGCGTCATGTGCGCAATGTTAGCAAAATGATCTACTACAATCTTATCAGACATTCTGGCGCGCTTTGGCCAGGCAGAAGTGCACGTGCAGTGGGACGGTAACATAGAAAGAAAGGAGCGTGTCTGGCATTATTTATGACACTTCCGAGGTGTTTACAGTTCACTATAGCGTGTCATGTGGCTCCGAGCTCTCAATTCGCAGTAAAAGGCGTAAGCACATAGCCGGACCACTGCGTGATATCACGGCAACAAGCTCGAGGTACGTCGTAATGGGCGTGTTTTTGATAGGCCTGAAATATTTCTAGGACAGTTCATTGATTCGAAAGGCAATGGATGCCGTCTGCGATTTGTTGGAAAAAGTGAAGACGGCAAGGACAAAGCAGGAGTGGTCATTCAGGTTGGAGATGCAAGCTCCACGTCGATGGGATGAAGTAGCGCTCATTGAGCACATTTATCAAAAGGTTTTCAGCACGTAAAGAGATCATGTGCTACGGGACGCCAGCTGGAAAAAAAGTGTCCTAACCTCGCTGATATGGCTACGAGAGGCAGTGGCTAAAACTGCTAGGTCTACATGCACACAAATGCCCAATAAAATGGACGGGCGGACAGCCGCCGCCGTATAGCTCAATTGGTGGCGCATGAAAAGCGCCATCCGAAGTTTCTAGTCTCGGTTGCTGCCGGCGGCATGTTGTCTTTTCGTCCACTTTAATTTCCTTGCATATATATTAATCACAACCCTACACTTAGAAGAAAACAAATAATGTCCGCTATACACTCCTTCGCCTCATTGTCTATTGGTTTCATCACGTTGTCGTAAGATGTGTGCAATATCAAAGGAAAGGTAAGGGCAGGGTACAAGAATAATTTATGACTTGTTGTTTATGTCCCATTACCACGTAATTATATTGAGGGGCGCCCTAGTGGAGGGCTCCCGAAATCTCGACTACCTGGAGTTCTTTCACGTGCGCCTCAATGTAAGTACACGGGGCTCTAACATTTTCGCCAGTTTTATTGCGCATGCGCTCCTCGAGCTGAGAACGCGCCAGCGCGTTGGAACCGATCGACTGTAGCGGAGACCGATTTGCGTCTGGCGTAGCATCGCCGGCTTAACGTTACGACACGTAACGCTCTCGCGCGGGCGCGTCGGAAAAGTCGGAGTATAACAGAACATTAACGCTCAGACGGAACACGCTGCGTGCCAATTGGTGGTCTTTTAGTACAGCGGAAGGCATTCCCACTAACGCTAACGAAATCACATACGGCGCCATATAGATATAGATAATTCTTGAATGAAATGCCCGTAGTGGTTAGCCTGGTTTGTCGCCAGACGCGCATCGTGCGCCGGTACAGTGATAATCGCGCCCGCTAAATATGTGAAGCCTTCGCCATCCATGAGGCAGGTCACGCTTGTATCAGCGCCCCTTCTCCGCACTAACTGACAATGAGGTTAACTATCTTCGCAGTTGAGCGTTCCACGCTTCGTTGACAAGCCCGGCAGGTGCGCACGTGCTAGGAATATCCTCTCCCTTCCCTCCATCCTTTCCCTGTTCAAAAAGCGTATATATTTGCACCGCAAAAATTAACGCATTTGTTGGTAGTCAGTGCTGGTCCCGTTTCATCTGTCTCGTCCTTGTGTTTTCGCGCTGTTTTTTACTACGAATGTGTACCAACAAGCTCAAGTTCGCGCGCTTCCCAACTTATTTCTGTGTGAGCAGCGCGCTCCTTCCGCAAAAGCGCCTGCTGCAGTGAGCGAGGTGACCTTCGTGCTCTCAACGGAAACTTGCAGGGAGAGCGCAAGACGTACAAACCACCGAGATAACGAGATGAGCGCCCGCACGAACGACCACGCCCTGTGGAGGCGCGCGCTAATCCACGTGGGGGACGACTTTTAAAGCGCGCTCTTCGTGCCTTTCGCGCCATCTCGCTAGTGATAACGAAAACACGCTGTACCGCTGCCGGCAAACGCTGTCCATAAATAGCTCGGCGTTAGCATAGCAGAGAACATGCCGTCTGTGGCGGAGTCGTTTCGAGCTGCGCGCTGGCGATCGAGAGGTCGTAAGCTCGACTCCCGGTGACGGAACTTTTTCTTAGTTTTTTTCTTTGCCATATGTCAGTCTTCATATTTTACAACGTCATATCCGTGACGGAAATGCGTCAGCGGAGACGTGGTGGACCCCGGCCTGAAACACTTTCGTGTTAAAAAGTCATTCACAAGCTTTGGTTAAGCTGAGTGTTCCTCAAGAACGCCAACAGCGCTTTTGTGCTGCGCATCGCACAACTGCTGTCTTGCCATGGGCTGAGAAGGTGCCGCAGCTTTTTCCTCCATGTAACTTTCTGTGCACGGCTGGACATACTTGTCGCAACTTGTGACCAACACTGAAAACACCGTCAACATGGTACCTATTTGCCACATTTTTAATTCCATGGGATAACCTATGCAAATAAGGAATCACTGCTAAATTCTTCCTTGTGGTAGCGCGATTACCATCAGCTGTTGTGTTAGGCCTAGCTTTTACTGTTCTTGCCACTTTTTCACAAGCTCTCGTGATAACCCAAGTGGGGTATCCTGCTTCTTGTAGTCTTGACACTTGTCTTGCAAAACTTTGTTGCATCATGTGGTGACATGATTTAAACAAAGAAGACTAACTGCATGCAGCGCTGATACCGATTTTGACCACTTTCATGTGTTCTTATGAAAACGCTAGTAAAGGCTTATCTGCCGTAGGGGAATACTCCCAACAGATGTGATCACCGTAGAAAAAAATCACTTTAAATCTAGAAACTGCAACTGTTTTTCAACAGTTGCAGTTTAAGTGCAACACATTTAAAACATCAATAACTCTTCTTTGTACATCACAACTTCTTACAATAACTGAAAGATCGTCTACATGTGCCATTAAACCAAAGAAAAAAAAAAACAAATAAACATTTTATTGAACTTTGACACCCGTAGGCTAGTGTTAGGAGTGCTTGCTGGCTGTCGTGCCTTGACTCAATTTCTGCAACCCTTCGATGGTGAGTTGTCGAATCTCCTTCATGGAGAGCGTGAGGCTGATGTGTCGCTCGATCGCTTGCCTCACTTCTACGGCCATTAGTGAGTCCATGCCCAGTTCGCCCAAGGAAGTCGCTGGGTTCAGTCTTGAGGGTTCTTTAACACCTGCAAGGAAGGTCCAAAAATATTTATGTAGCCTCATGCTCTACAATTTTTAGTCGCCGTTGTTAAGTTGCTTGCTTCGAAGTTGGTTTGTCATATTTACGTTTGTGCATCTGTGCTGAAAACGTCTAATCACAGCAAAGTTCTGCTAGAATGGCAAAGAGTGGCCCGCTGTTGCTTTTGGTCAATGCATCATTTTTATTTATATTTTATAGGACACCTTATACTTACCACGGTGGCTTATCCGCTCTCGTATTTCACTTGTGAGGTAGCCTGTGTGGGCTTGACTTACAAAACACGGCGGTCGCATTTCGACCAAGATAAACAGCGTTGGGTCCGTTTAGTTCAGTTTTTACGCACTCCGGGGGTCAGAGTAACCGGGAGACCCCATTATGGCATGCTCCATAACAATCTCTTTGAAGTGGCACGTAAACCTGCATACTTAAAATTTTAACCGATTACCCGGCCAGAAGGAACTACCTGGGAACAAGAGCGCCTTGATTCATTCTTTGTTCGTCGGCCGTGTGAGCTGGAGCGCTGAATTTTGATATCTTGTGTGTACGTGGCGTGTAATAGTTTCAACGTGTTTTAGTGCGTTCTGTAATACAGTTAATTGAAAGCGCGAATTACCATCCGCCTCCTTGTAGCACATATAAGCGCGGAAATGCATGCGGGTTTTCATAGGGTTGGTAGAGCAATTGCCCCAAAAGGCGTTAATCCGAGGTTCGAACCCCTAACCAGGACAAAGATTTCCTCAGCTAAGAAGGTTTTCTTTTTGACGTGTGGAGGGTAGTTTAAGCTTTCATAACCTTGTGTCCACTTTTTCAAATATTTGAAAAGTGATTTGCAGTTCAGCTAATTGATAACGGCCGACAGTAGTCGATGAACCACTGTACATTGTTTGGCAGGAGCTACGAAAAAGGTACAGAATACTTCACTGTCTGCATATTGTATAACGTGTATCGCTGTAGGTTATACGATGTGTGAATGGATGGGAGCTATTAAATTTGCAAACGTTGCTTATGAAAAGCAGCAATGCTTTTGGCAGCAATGCTGATAATGATTAACTGCGGCTTAGACGGTCAGCGAAGACATTAAGCTTCATGAGACTGGGCTGGGGATCTGTCGCAACTACGTTTTAGGGGTGACTATGCATATACGTGTAAAGAGGGTAGGTAACGGCTTCGCGGTAACGCGCTCGTCTGCCAGTTTGTACGTATTACAATCTCTTTCTGCCACAAAAAGGTTAGTTTCGCTTCTGGACTCTAAGAGTGGTGGAAGCCACGGTGCGCCTCCAAAGATCTTCCACGTTTTCGATAACAGCATAGACCAGTGGACCAATGATTCCGACTTCAACGCGAATTCGGCGATGACATCACGGATAACTGTCGGAAAAGAGCGAGGACGAAACAGCGGCCACTGACGAACGCATCAGTGGCCGCTGTCATGACGAGCCCGACATGATGTGCCGAGCTAAGCATAATTAGGCCAATTATGAGTGATCCTTATTAATGACAATTAGTGAATTAGGTCTAGGCTGACATGGGGTGCAAGATAATAAAGACCGAGCCTCGTATACGCAAATTAGCCCAATTAAGCCGATCACACTCTAATCAGGCCTTGGTCGACTTGGGATGCAAGCAAATCGAGACCAAGCCTTGAATATTCATGTTAGGTAAATTAGGCCATTCACCTAATTAATCTAACTAATGTAACTAAGACACTTGGTGCTGTGATTGCCAAGCGATTCACAATGGAAACTGATCGATAGGTAGCCAACACTCGTTATGTACAATGTGATCACGTCAACACTTCCTCCATCGGCGTGTGAATGCATATCTGCCTAGTCATACCAAGACCAGCTGAACGCTGACCATCTGCTTTGCCGCAGCCTCGTGCGACGCAGTGCAAGCTGCACTAAGTCGCACAAGGCTGCGGACAAGATGTTAATATGCTTTTGAGGGGCAGCACATATGCTGGAAATATCCTCCGCGTGCTCGAAAGGAGCTTTTACCGTTTGATTCTGCACATAGCCAGATAGCAAAACAAGGGATTGTATCCCAATGCCTTGTGTCGGTGCTGGTGAAGCCTTGCATTCACTTGGTTCAGGAAAACTTTATTGGCCAGATTACGCGCCTGCAGGCAGCTGGGTTTTCCTGCTCGATTGTGACCGCGGTGTCTAAGACCCTCCTTCAGAAAGCGAAGGGCAAGAAAGAAGCTCAGCGTGTTCTTGGAGCCAAACTGCCAGAAGCGGTTCCTCTATGCGCACAAAGTGTTGCACGACTTGAAAAATGGGGCCGGAAGGTACAATGTGCGTATTGTTTTTCGGCGCAGCGCACAGTGGCTGGGCTTTGCCCACGCATCTCGGGACCACCCAGGAAACCGGCGTGTGGAAGGAAGCATGCTAGACTTTACGTCGCATGCGCTGTAGCCGTTGTGTACGATATTCCGCTCACTTGTGGACAGATCAGTATCGGACAAACTGGACGAGGCGTCCGTGATCCAGAACGGGAACACGAACGCTCTGTTTCCAATAATACATCATTTCATTTACCTATGCACTGTAGGCCCTTTGCCTTTGAGTGAAAGCTTTTCAGTATTCGAATTTTGGGAGAAAGTGAGAATTCAGTGGCAAAAGAACTTATTGAAGGGTATCATAGAGGAAGAAATTAAGCGATTGCACCAGTGACACTCCTGTAGAGTTGTGAGGAATTTTTATATTTGCTATTTTAATTCTGTATTCTGGCGACATGTATTTTTGGGGGTCATAATGGGCCGCGCACATACGCACACCGGCTGTACAGTGCATATCTGCAAGAAAGTTTTTTTTTTAATAAAGATGGTTGCGAGTTAGCGCTTGTCCAGGGCTTAGTGTATTCTTCTTTGTCCCGTACCGAATTTGCGCTCTGCAATTTAGCGTGAGTATAACGTACCGCCGACAATCCTATCACGACAAGCACCTTAAGCCATCTGCTGGGCAAAGCGCCTGGCAAAGCCCTGTTGGAAGTCTACTGCACGCTTTTAATGGGCGACAAACTGAGCGCTCCACCGGCGACGTGCTGCCTTTCCCTGAATGCATCGTTGTGCACGCTTTCTAGTCAGTTAATGAACGCCAGATGCAGAAAGCCCTTCACTGCGGCTTGCCTCACAAATATATGGAGGTTTTCGCACGTAAAACACACATATTAATACTGTTTAACATAGGCCACATGGGTTCCAGCCTTGAAGAAGACAAGTCCACTTGTCGAAACGTCGACTCGAGCACCGACCCCCTGTTTACGGATTTTTTTCATCGCAAGCCTTCATATTTCCTTTCCTGCCGTTTTTTGGATGTACTAATTAACACATCATACGTAGCTGGTTTGCGCCACAAGCTAAGTAATAATATTTAGAACCATGACCTAAAATGATTTACGATGTTTCTCTTGGAAATCGTGCTCATAACGCCGCAATGTTAGAATGCAATTGGTGACTCAAACAAAATTGCTGCACTTTTCACTAACGCCCAAGCCAATCCGTTGAAACTAACCGAGACTCATACTAATGTATTATATATCAGTAGCCTAGTTAATTGAATTTCGTTCCGCGAAAATACAACGTACACAGGGACACAAAAAGACGAAACATGCACAATCGGTTGTGAATGTTTCGTCTTTCCGAGTTACTTCCTACACTGAATTGACTATACACGAAGTTATGAATCACCGGTACTCAATAGCCCAAACCAACCGCCTATACTTGTCGTTAGGTCGTATACTCTGTCGAAAAAAACTGACAGTTTCGCCGCGAGAGCGAAGCAAGGAATGCGATAGCAAGAAATTGTAAGGTTATATGAAGTAAGGCTTCCAGCTAACTCTTTTAGATCGGACTCACCCTACAATTTATGCGTAGCATGACCTGACTTAACGTCGTACAGGCCACTCTACAGCAGAGCTGAGGGGAAGCCTCAGCGACGAAATGCAAAGAGATACAATGCTAGGCGAACATGCGCATAGTTTACCATGGAAGAAAGCTCCTCTCAGTTTGACCAACTGCATATCTCCAACCTGCAACTCGCCTCCGCTATACTATTCTATACTCTCCTCCTCCTCACCATCCCTTCCTTTTTCCATCCATAGTTTTACTATACCATACATTTCTATGCTATGATGTACACTTTTCCCTCCTCCTTTCTCTCTTCTTCACGCTCACTTCTCCTTTCGGGAGCACTCGACGGCAGGTTTTGCATGCGGGATTAGGTTATCGCATGCGCCGTCCCTTCGACGGAAATGGCCGGCTCGTTTCATGTCAGCTTCGGCCGCGTTGGTCGCCCTCGCTGGAGCATTTAACCGCGGCTGGAGCATACGATGCGCGGGGCGATCTTATCGGTGTTCACTTTACTCGGAACATGGAGGCGACGCCGATGGTGACGGGACAAAACCCATCGCGAGTGTCCATATAATTGCTACGTCACAACTTATGAGTATAGTCAACTTATGTGCCGGAACTTATGCGTAATCAGAACTAGTGTGTAAAGTTAGCGGCCGTTTTTCTTACATCGAGAAATATGGACATGCACAACGGTGTGAGTGCTCCTCGAGCCCTCTCAGCAGCTATGCTTCTTCATGACAGCATTAAATAACTGCACATGTGGTAGTATCAAACAGTAGTGTTCTACAATGTTATAATGTTCCTGTAAACAACATGTTGCACAAAAAATCTTGCTTTTTAACCTCTGGTCGGTGAAAGAGATATGACTTTTAGAGAAGGTACTCTTTGAGCAATTTGTATTCGAAAGTACTAAAAAAATACGATTCGATTCGCACTAGGTTCTCATAATTCGAATTCACTTCAAAGTTGAAAATTTGATATTCACACACCCCTACCTTCAAAATTGGCTAGCGCGAAAATCGACAAGGACTAAGAAGGAACACTGATGTACAGGACAGGCGCTACTCGCAACTAAGCTTTATTCAGAAACGTCTTCCTACATACGATTTTCGCGCTAGCCAATTTTGAAGATTATGAACCAACTAGCCCAACAACGTATACTCTTAAGCTACACCCCTACCTGTTTGTTTGTTGTTTACGTTTGAATTACTAGCACGAAAATATACATTTATCAGCCCTCATCGCAATTTTGCGCTTATTTAATGGCTTTACCAGGCAAAAATAGACGACATCAATGCACTCACCAAGGATTCTTGCGATCACCTCGACGATGCCGCCCTTGTTTCTGTTGATCTCTGTAGCGACATCGGCCTTAACGCAGCTTGAAACGACGGGGTGGTGCTGGTTCAGGAATAGGTCCATGAGTGCGATGCAAGAGCTGATGCGTTGTGGCACGGAGCCGGCAATAGTCGCATCATCGCCCATTTTATCGTGGAATGCGCCAACATCCGCGATGGCACCCCACTGGATAGCCATTCCTGCAGCGTTCAAAGCAAAACCGGTTCGATTGCACAGTTTTGAGGAGCATTTGAGGTTGGAAGAAGCAAAAAGAAAGAAAAAGCGCCTCATGGCAGGCACCAATACCACCCAGCGTCGATTGTTATCCCTACTGCAAAAAATAAAATGCTTCGTTCCCGTACTCCCAGCGTGGAACCGGTACGTGTTTACTTTTGCACTGCATTGCACTGGGAGCCCCGGTACAGGCTAGGGTTCACTGGCGCCTCAGTGAAGTCGCTGGCATAGCGCTGGTTCACAATGGTGGAGACGCCGGTTCCACTGCTATGACGCTGTGGCGTAATGGTAGGCACTGGAAAAGCTGGAATACCCCTCGTATGCGGCTGGCGCATGCTGGAGCTTATGCTGTTTGCGCTAGTACCGCAGACGCTCCCGCACGGTCCAAGGTTCAAAATCGCCGAATACCCAATGTTTGATGTTACTCTGTGTATATTACCGAGCCTGACAGGTGTCCATATCACTCAGAACGTCAACCCTAAAAAAAAGGCCGGCAGATCCCACGCATTGTGGGAATTAATTTCATGCGAAGCAGTGTGCCAGTAGCAGCCTTCAGTAGGCTAGATATGTAATGTTAGTGGCACTGATATAAAAACGGATAAACGACGCTGCCACCCTAGTTGGTGCTGTCCTGAGATCACGCTTGCAGAAAGTATTTTCCGAAGGTTTGAAGCACATGTTGACCCTGCGGTAGACTTTTTCGCTGCCATTCAAGATGCCTGGGTTCGATTCCGACTTGAGCCATGAGTTTTATTACTTGCTTCCATTGGAATATTTAACCCACCGAAAACACCCCCGATCCCGGCAGCACATTTTTTGTGACACATGGCTCTTCACACTCTCGTGAAATAGATAGACAGCAATTTTAACGCGATAGCGTTAAAGAGCTCGTACCGCAGTAATTCCGCCGTCGGCGTCGGTAGCTTTGGTTGTGAGCGAAAAATCATCATCTTGTCCGTGACCGAAAAATCGAAAAAGCTGCAAATAAAATAAATAAATACCCAGTCCGTCTGGGTGGCAAGCAGGTGTTCTACCACACAGCCAGGCCTCTGCTTGGAGCTGCACTGAAAGTAACTTTCATGCTTCCCAAAAATACGCGTCCTGTATACAGGTGTCACAGTATGAGATGTGATATCGCAGTAATATTTCGTGGTACAAGCGTACGTTGACATCGGGCGTCACACCATGTCAATAACATAATGACTTGGTGGTTTAAAGATTCCCTTAAGACCACGTAGTGGGTGCATCGCCACTTCGAAAAAGTTTCTCGCGCATAATTGCTCCTGGTTTAAAACATGCTACCCATTACATAAGGCACACACCTCAGTGCGCGCATTCTGTTAAACACTCGTAGTGTTCGAAGTGAGCACTAGGGGCAGGATATCGCTATCGCGTTGAACTCTTAAAGGCGAAGCTTAAGCGTCCCCCAATTTTTAATGGCATCCCGGAGGGTTTAGCCTGATTTATCGCCTAGCTTGCCACTTCAGGTGTTGGTTGATGGCTTTAGAATTGTGGCGAATTGGGCCTGTTGGTTGACCATCTTAAACCATTCGCAGCGAAGGAAAAACAGACACAAAGAAAACGACACCAGACAACACGGTATGTGTACCGTGTTTCAGCACGGTACATATACGCATGTGATGTTCAATAAACTTTGGTGGGAGTTAGCGCTCGTATGTTGTCTGGTGTCGTTTTCTTTGTGTGTGCTTTTCCTGCGCTGCGAAGTGTTTAGGGTGATGACTGTCGTATATAAAATGATCACATATATTTTTAAATGCGAATGCATTTCTTAGTCGGGCTATGTCAGGCGTCCGGCGTTGTCCGCGCGCCTCTCCGCTCTAACTCCCTCTCCCATAGCAACAGCTGCGGGCGCGAGCGCTTATCCTCGCCCCTAGCAACCGGAGCAGCTGGTGCGGGCGGAGTAGCGAAGAGTGAGTGGAGAGGAGGAGCGCGCTCTGGCGTGTGAGGGTGCTCGAATCGCGGGAGCGTGTGTGGAGGGAGTGTAGGAGAGGGTAGGTGCAGTGTTTCGCCGCTCCTTCTCTCGCCGTTCGCTCTCTCTCCTCCCTGCGCCACCGTCTCAATGAAGTGCGTTTGAAACGCGAATGTAGCGTTTGTGCAGCCTTGGCACAGCCTGAAAACAGCGCGTTCTAAACGCGTTTCTGCTACATTGAAGGCGGTGGCAACATCCCTGAGGTGATTACAAAAGCACGTAGGAAGCGTTCCATGAAAAAGACGCCCAAAAGGGAGACACTTGAGCGCGTCGATGTGTCCAGCTTTACGCCATTAGTATTACTACACCGTGTACTCTCGGCGCAAGAAATGCATTCGCATTTCCTCACGATTCCCTTCGGGGAGGTGGGGGCATTTTTTTATTCACACTTTCTTTTAGTTTTCTTGCAGAAAGCCAAACGAATCAAGACTAAAGGCGGTAGCATGCAGCTGACTGAGGCACTGACCTCAGTACAATCAGTTCTCGTGAGAAGCAACATAAATAAAAAAGAATAGCAAGAGTAGACACTCAAACATTATCATTGTGGTTAATATTAAAATGTAACATATTAGTCAATCTGCAAGAGTGGCATAAGCAACGTAAGTAACACCAAAAAATAGAAGTGACATAAATAAAGTAACAATGTGACATATTATTCAGGCTGTAGACGTTTGCATTGGCAACACAGGAAGTTGTAACGCAATTAGCTGTGTCTACATATTTGTCTTCCACACACTTTTATAGAAGGCGATTCTTTTATTATTTTGTTATTCTTTTACTACACACACATAGTACATACAGTCAGAAACACACATATACACTGAAGAGCCATTCATAAAGTTGCGTTCAGGTGAGTAGTCCTCAAAAACATCCACAGCACTTTTGTGTTACACACCGCACGAGCGCTGCTTCGTCGTCGGCCGAGAAGGCGCCGCAGCTTTAAGCACATTCGCGTTCCAAATGTAGCGCTTTATTCAGAATCTCATTCTAAAAGACAGGGCATGCAAACATGGACACAATAAAGAAGTCAACACACCACAAACGTTTGTGGTGCCACAGTGTTTATGGTGTCCTGACTTTTTTCTTGTGTCCGTGTCTGCACGCCCTATCTTTTAGAATGAATACCTACCAACAAGCACAACTCTGTGTTATTGTAAGCTTCATAATCTATCGTGCTACGTCGTAACGGGAACAATCACACAGGAATTGTTTTAAGACTTCCCAAGTGTTGCATGCGGTGCACGTGGAAGAGTCCCACTGTTTAATCTTGCGCTTAAAGTGGTTTGTATAGGCAACGTCGGGTCTCAGCCAGTGAATACGTGTTTCATGCTCCCTGGCTAGTCCTTGTGGCATATGCAAGACTGGTCTATTATGTGCATCGGTACGTACTGGTTACGCTCCACACACCAGAATATTCACTGTAGGTTACAGGCGAAAGCAGATACCGTTGTTGCTGCATTTTGTCTTGAAAAACAATGTCAATTCTTCCAGATACAGCGTCCTCTGCGGCTCTGGCAGAGGAGTCAGCACGAGCATTCCCTTCTATACAGCAGTTAGCTGGTAGGAACTGCAGTACAGCATCGTGGTTCATGAGCATTATTGCCTAGGCGCCTGATGTCCAGAACTAGTTGACCTGCGCGCGCGGTGACTTCAGGAACAGCAGTTCAGCTCCTGGTGCGGAGAACATCACCGAAGAATTATGTGTCTGATTTTTTAGAGGCGAAGCTCCTTAAGGCGGCACCCGTTCGTCCCTCGTAGTAGTAGTCGTAGTCCGTAACAAGTCTTACGCTTTGACCTCCAAGGTGGTGCCGGTGGGAGATTTTTCGTGTGCGTTGTTGAACAATAAAAAATTCGCAGCGTGCGCGTTAACTAAAAGCCGAATTCTTCTGTCTCTCATTCCCCATTAGCAGCCATTGGCATGTTCCAGTAGGAAACGTTACTAGAAGTGTAAGTGTTAGCTAAAAGCCGACTTCTTCTATCTCTCATTCCCATTAGCAGCCATTGTTTACCTCCAAGGTAGTGCCTGGTGAGATTTCTCCTGTGCGTGATTAAACAATAAAAATTTTGTTCAAAACGCTGTTGATTGATGAAATAAACCAACGAAAGACGCCAGATGTTTTGTAAAAGCAAAACGAAAGAACGCCAGATGTTTCTAAAGCAAAACGAAAAGACGCCAGCTGCTTAACGAAAGACGCCAGATTTTTCTAAAGCAATGGTTTTCTAAACAATGAAAATTCACAGCGTACATGTAAAATTAAAGTGAGCTGCAAGTCGTCATAAGTCATGGAACCTTTAGTATAAACGCGCCCGATCTCACGTCGGTTGGGCAGAATTCACGGAAGATTCACGGTTTACCGATGAACCTCCGCAGCATCGCCCACTCATCATCATTCACTCCGTGGATCTGCTGTGATTTTTATGTACACTAGAGCTTTCTGCGGTGCACCCATCGGCAGACGCACGGTGACGCAGAGTAGCAGAGATAATAAACGTTCGCAGATGGTATCCACACACCTATAGCAGATGATTCATATGTGACAGCCTCATCTGTCTCAACGTCACCGCGGGTTCTATGCCGGGTTTGATAGTTTGTTCGAGAGCGAAGTGTGCCAACGCTGGTTCAGGTGTGTTTATCTCGTTCATAAACACGAACACTGTCTTGACTATAGCCCAGGCAAGACGACTGTGAATTACCAGCACACCATCGGCCGCGGTATGCGGGTATGTGCCGCACATTACTGGTGGAAAGTATTTCAAGACATACGCGACAGGTAATTCACGTAACTTATGTCATAACTTGCGAATCTTGTTCTTCATGCATTCACGTCATGCTATGCGAATTTCGGTCCGCACTAAATTACGGAGATGACTACGAGGTCGCCAAAACGCAGGCGGCTGGATAGATAGATAGATAGATAGATAGATAGATAGATAGATAGATAGATAGATAGATAGATAGATAGATAGATAGATAGATAGATAGATAGATAGATAGATAGATAGATAGATAGATAGATAGATAGATAGATAGTCAAAACGCCTTTGGTTTGCTAAGAATTATGCTTCGCATTTAACAATGGTTGAGAGGTTGAACTATTTTTAGCAAGCGATACGTGAAATGTTATGTGTTGCTATCGAATTTGCCCAAATTATGTAAATAAATTGCGTATCATGCATTATTCGCTCTTCTTCGTGGCATGGTTTACTTTTTTTATTATAAGGCAGCAACAAGGACCTTACTTTTTGTGGAGTAATGGAGCAGTGAATACTGACCCGCGGGGCCGGTACTCTGTTAGCGTCATCCCTGATGTATTGCTGTAATTGTTCTATTGCAGAGTTGAGGTAAACGTCCCGAGGAGTCACTGTGAATAGCATAGCGAAAAGTTACGCCGCCGCGCAGGTGATTTTTCTTAAGTGAGCTTTTGGCAACACCTCCCAGCAGACGCCAGAAAAACAGCCACTGATCGACATCACGACACTATAGATACATATGTGGGTAGTCGTGCAATATCAATTAGCTTAGCTCCACAAAAAGGTAATAGTGAGAATGCTCCTGAAGGTCAATTGCACAAACTTTAGCCTTCGCAAGACGCTGGCGACGAGATCGGCCGCTCCCAGCAGGCTCCCAGCGAAGATTAGGCCTTGTGTACAGGCCGAGTTCGTCTACACGCCAGTGACGCCGCGAACAAAAACAGAACGACAATAAATGCCGCTCTCGTTTTGGTTACGCACTCTGTCTTTTGTTCCGTGAGTGCTGAACTAGTTCATTGATAAAACAGAACTAATCTACTGCAGCGTACCTAAACTGAGCTGTCAAAATCCTGTACAGCACGCCTACTACCATAGGAAACTTTCTCTACGCCATCATCAGCACCAATCATCACCGTAAATTACCTTTAATTATAGGAGCGCGACAATGAGCAAGACAGTTTTTCGCAATTAGAAGGTCACAGAATTGTCGTCATAGACCGACGAGGTGAATTCTTTCTATGTAGAACGAGATATCTGGTGATGATGCGTCGCTTGTGTAGGAATTTCGGATATTCTGTAGATTTCAGCGTAGCATTAACGGAGTGCGTGATTTAGACCGCAATTCGGCATTCCTAATAAATAGTTCTTAGCCATAACAAACACTTACCGGGTAGTCCCTGGGCAGCCCGAATCTCGCAGATGCGTTCCATTGCTGAGTTGGCGTAACCGTAGTTAGTCTGTCCTACGTTGCCGACACCCGACGACAGAGATGAGAAAGCGACGAAATGGTCGAGCTCTGGGCACATCTTGCGGGAGAGCTCATCCAAATGTCGGGTGCCATTAATCTTGATTTTCATGACTGTCTCAAAAGCCTCCGCTGTCTGGTTTTCAATGAGCCCATCGCGGAGCAGCTGCATTGATTAGGATACTCAATGTAGGTATCTTATTGCACACAAGGAAACGAGGAGGAATTTTCGACCAATGTACCATAGCGAACACTGTACACCCGCGCGTTTCCACCAAATAGTGCAGCAAATACCAATCTGTATGCACTTATGAAATATGTAAAGTAATTATTATGTAAATGTTTAATTTTTTTGTTACAGTTGCTGATCTCTGTGTTTTGAAGAATGGCATAACAGAAATAGTTGCATAGATGAGAAAGAACACATTGAAAAATTAGATGCGGCGGTGCTGCACGGCCGCGTTTCTTTCTTTCTTCTTCTCTATTCTCTCTGTTTCTTCTTTATATTTTTTCTTTGTTTATTTCTATTTATTTGTTGCGCTCTCTATTTCTCTCGCTTTCTCGCTCTTATATCTTTCGTCTCTTTCTTTCTCTCTCCCTCTCCCTCTCTTTCTCGCTTGCTGCCGCATTCTTTCTATATTTCTCGCTATTTCTTTCTCTCTCTTTCTCTGATGATCTCTCTTTCTTTGTCTTTCTGCCTTTATTTCTCCCCTTATTTCTCTCTTTCTCATTCTCTCTATGCTATGATTTGCTCTCTTCCATCCTCCTCTCCCTTACATCTATCCTCCTCACCATCACTTATCTTTACCACACCCATGCCCTTCTATACTATACAAGGCTATGCTGTGCTCTGCTAGTGTGCCTGGATAGCCGAGTGGTTACGATGCTCGCATTCGGATCGTGGTTATGCGGGTTTAAATCCCGCCTCGCCGAGAACTTTCTTTCGCCTAGAATTTTAGTGGCGAAGCTGTCCTTGGTGAAGCCTTTCATATCCGGGATACGTGGTAACGCTTGTGGACATCATAAATGGGTACGCGCCACAGGCCATAGGCGTATCTACCGGGGGGGCAAGGGGGCCGCGAGCCTCCCACTGAGAAAGTTGGAAGCTGCTCCGCCCCCCCCCCCCCAACATTCGACAGTGGCTATTGTCGGCTGCAGACTAGGAAAGTAACAATTCAGACAAAGGTTTACTTGGACGCAACAATAACGTAATTTTGTAATAAAATTTGTCCTACGATTCTGCTGTAACGACTGTTCTCCGTGTGTCATGACCACGCACTGTAGGCTACCTGCGGTGCGGGCTGCCTATTCCACGCTTGTGCGTCTTGCGCTCGAGCACTGCAGAGGAGGCTATCGCTCAACAGGGGCTCTGTAACATTACAGCAATCTGTCATGATTTTATTTTGCTCTGTCTGGCCTGAAATTTAAGTAATCCGCGACGCAGATATGGGCAGCAACCAGTAAACGTTTTATAGCCCGATCAAACGCTTTCCTTTACAGGAATTCAGTTTCTTTGAAAACGAATAGCATCGCGACTGCTCCAAATTCAAGCTGCTGTGAGGTGATGAGTGGGCACAAGTGTCCAGTATTTTAGTTGTGCTTAGCCAGGACAGCTAAAATAGATTCCCACTTTAGTCTCCCATTAGCCTGCTTCACTTGGCTTATCATATGGTAGCCTGCAGCGATCGCAGCGGCTTGTAACAAGGCAGTGGGCTCGAGCACATTGAGAAGCCTAGCTTTAAAGTTTACCCCGTTACTTGATCTACCTCACCAGGGAGATCAGCAGCGCCCACGGTTTTCTTGACTAAGAAGGCTGCCTACCTGCAAAGGATTGTGTCTGTTCCTAATAATGTTTATTTCTCTCTCTACGTCTTTGTCAGCAACGATGACTTTACAGAGAGTTGTACACGCGCAAAAACAGCTCAACATCGTTATACTACAACTGAAAGTATCTATTAATATGAATCGATCTCGCCCGCTGCTATAAGCAGCCGCTGCCAATGTGATTGACGGGCAGCCTTCCTAAATTATGTTCAGAAAGAGACACTGCCTGGCTATTCCGACAAAAAATGAGTTATTGTTCGGCACAGTAATGTGCTGCTTATTTGCACACTTCATTTTAACGCCGCGAGTTTTCGCAGATTTGTGACGTTGCGTACCAAGGAGGTGATTTTATGGCACATTGAAAATTTTTGATGAATAGCGAAGAACGAATGACAAACCATACGCCGTGTTGAAAATAGTTCATTAATATTTTTTAACGCAGTCATGCGTACGTGGTAATTACGCGGTGGATCACTTACGCATCATTTGTCGCGTCGTTTTACAAGCAGGTGCTCTGAGCATGACCAAGAAAATTTCGACCATTGACTAACAGCTAACGACCTATAGGGTAGTAAACAATGTGGGGTATTTTAACGTTATAATCACCCATATTTTTTCAAGGAAAATTTGAGCTTACACAGTTTGCGTAGGTTATTTACTTGGAGGTACTGGAGGGGAGGAGTAAAGGTCCACTTCACCGCTTTTCCGTCCACCCCCCACCCCAGCTGGGAAAAGTAGGAAGGCAAGGAACGACACCTAGTTTATAAATTCGTAGTCATTTATAATCTTATAACTGTACACAAACAGCTCAATGTGGTTTGCTTAAGTATTACTCGACTGAACTTGGTCTTTTTGTTAAGAAAGACTTTATATTACAGGGCTCTAACAGTAAAGAAATGGGCACTCGGCTTATCCTGAAGACTGCAGCGAAGTATCTTGCTTCGTCAGCCACATGTTTTGTTTAGTAAGTGAGAACTTAAGGTACTAGAGTGATAGCAGGTTCTTTATACTCATCGTATATATAACGCCAAACAAAGACTGGCAAGTTTGCTGACGCAATGCTCAGATGATCAGGTTAAATTTGGGTGTACTTCTTAAACTTCACAGTAATATTTTCAAAATGTTATTAAACACTGCTCTGTTGTCGCGGTGTAGGGCGGCGCAGCGTGCACAATATGTTTGTGCAGGTTCTTCCTGCATTTAAAACAGACAGTGTTGAAAAGCAAGTCATCTGATCTGCTCTGTGAATATAAAAAACGCCTTATATATATATATATATATATATATATATATATATATATATATATATATATATATATATATATATATATATATATATATATACATATATATATATATATATATATATATATATATATATATATATATATATATATATATATATATGTATGTATATATATATATATGTATATATATATCTATATATATATATATATATATATATATATGCCAGACCCCCCCACTCGCGAACGAGTTGGTGCACCACTGCCACAGGCGTTGGGTAAATCCCACCACTCACCACGGGTCCGCTAAAAATGAGGGCGACAGTTAGCCCAACAAACGGGTATGTGCCACAGAAATCTGTGCAGCCTATCAGAAAACTATCATTATCATAAACGCCTATGTGCCATAGAAATTGGTTAAATCCCACTACAGAACTTTACTTAAAAAGACGATGGCAAACATTAGTCCAACAAACGGCGTACGCGTTACCAGTCACACCACTGTCACGCGATACTTTGCGGTTATAAAGATAGTCGCTATACTACCACCTCAAGGCTTCACAAAGAGTGTTTATTAAAGAGCAGTGATACAACATATCGGAGCATCTTAAGAGAAGGCTTTTTGTAAACTTGTGTGTAAGAGTGGTATGGTCAAGATGCAGTAAAATTATAGTACCAGCTCAAAGCTTAACAAAGAGTGTTTAATAAAGAATACTGACACACTATATCTGAAAGAATTTAAGGATATGCAAATGAGTTAGCTAGATGAAGGGAACGCCATCAGGTTCACTGTTTCATCGGTGTCCGCGAAGTCGAGCCGGTTGAATTCTTTCTTTATCCTTCTGACTCTATCTCTCTTTATTTCTCACTCTCCTTGTACTCTTTTCTCACCCATCACAGTTGTCGTATTCCACACTGGACAAATCGGCGCACGTGTTCTGGCGGCGAAGTAGAAGATCAAGAAGAGGACGAAGAGGAAGAAGAGGGCGACGAGAGCGCGTGTCAGTTCATCATGATGATTATTTCTGTTCAACTGTCACGGACTTACGGTGAGCTTAAAGAGCTCCAGTTTGAAGAATTTTGCCCAGTCATATCGCGAACTAAAAATAAGAGCAGGGAATTGTTTCGTTGAGTTCCGTGTGAATATACGCAAGGAAGGAGAGCTCTCAGCATCCTGACTCGCAGCCTTCTTTTCAACTCACGTCCGCACAATCCGCTCTGTTCAGCCATTTATTGATGTCTCATTGGCAACTTCTGAAGAATTTTACTAACAAATACTCTTGCTCTACCGCGAACAAATTGCTGCAAGAGAGTTCACGAATGCTGTTGCCAAAAAGAAAACAATAAATACCACCCTTTTTAAGGTCATACATGTGTAGAGGAACACCAACATACTATGAAGTAAAGGAAGATATAGGGGACGTCATTTGCGGTCTTGACTGCATTGCAATAATTATGATATAAATGGCCGGTTTGGCCGATATGAACTTTACCTCATGTCAATAATATCGCATAGACCACCCCATCGCGCACTTAACAAAGGGCTTGTCGCCTACAGAGCGAGAGACGTCAACGTATGCAGGGCCCCCGGGAGCACGAGGCGACCACTTGATATAGCCTTCCCTGGCGTTACTACGGCGCGCCAGAAAGTGTACTTGTGTCTATTACAAGAAGCTTCAAGGATGGAATACGCATAAATGTAGGCGTTTCGTATTCAAGTCTGTTTGTATGCATATCAGTTTGTGCGTTCAAACATTCCAGCAACTCAAATACGCTTCCTGCGTTCTGGTGTTTTCGAGTTCACATAACATTGTATTCAAGATGGAGTATTGAGATAAATGCAATATTAAACTAAAAAGTTTGAAAAAAAACTGTAGGAAAAAACTGCGTAGTCATGCCTCCCAGTGCCTTTCAGCGCACTGGGTAGCACTGGAAACGCTGTACAATGTGTCCCAGTGTACTACAGCGTGCTCGGAGGCACTGGGACAAACTGTACAGCATGGCCAGTGCCGCCCAGTGCGCTCAAAGACGCTGGGAATACTCTACAGTGTGACCCAGTGTCTTACAGCGCACTGGGAGGCACTGGCCACGCTGTACATTTTCGACCCGCGCACTGGAAACACTCACTGGCTGCACATTGGAAAAAAACTGGGCGCGCTGGGTGGAATTCCATAGGATTTGGCGTTGGGTCGCGAGAAGTTGAACGAAAAACTTATCGAATAGTTTGAAAATATTATTCTATTATGTGCCCTACACATATCTGGCTTTAGTTTAAGTTAAGCGACGAACGTACGTATACGCTAAGGCAATCATCTGTCGAGCGCGCGCGCGCGCGCGCTTTCTCTGAAGCCTGTGATCGAGTGTCGTAAATGTAGTTCATATAACTGCATTGAAAGAACTTATCAATCGCAACACAATATGACATTAGTATTAGTATGATAATAACATCAACCTACTCTAACAGCCAGTCCTGCTATATGCGCTCGTACCGCTGAAAGCCGCACGTAATCGGCAACAGTGAGGCAATGTAACGCTCGATCTCGGCGTTTTTATCTTCTGATTCATGTAGTCGAAGATGCTAATATGGCCTCGCTTGAGTCAGGTATGATCGGAACTACATTTGAACGGTTATTAGGTTCTTCGTAATTGAATATCCACGTTATTCACAGCGATCATGGCGCACGGAGTACAGCTGTAGGCCTAACGGTCGGTTCGGCTAGGATGAACTACTGCTGCTGTATAGTACGCGGAACGTAAAGAAAAAGGACAGAAAACATGTTCAAAGGCGTGATGAAATCTAAAGTGTTCAGTGTGCAGGTCAGATGCACATTGTTTTTTACATAGGTATGACTAACTGCTTAGCGAGTCAGTGCGATTGCCGCAACACATTTGCGGTTACGCGAATATTTCTTGCGGCAAAACGTGCCAGATAGACGCTCTGATCCCAGGCAGCACACACAAACGCATCAACTACCTTCTCTTAGGTTCTCGCGAGCAGGAAGAGACTAAATATGAATTTCTAACCGAGAAAAAGCAAGATACTGGCTATCGGAAGTAGTTAAAACACGAAGAAAAAAGTGACCGCCTCTCGACTTCCAGTTGTGGTGTAGCGGTAACGTGTCAGATTCAGGATGTATGGTGCGTGGAGGTGGTGGGTTCGGCTGCCGCTCGCTCGTGCTTTGTTTTTCTAGGTTTTTTTCTGTCGCAGTGCTCGCGTATCAGCCCTAATTACGATCTGGGTATGACCACAGTTTTTTAAAACAATTTAAAAGCCCGATTTCGGCCCGTAACGGGTGCCCCAGTGTGCAGTGCGCCAGCGCCCAGCGTGCAGCGTGCCAGCGTCCCAATACCCCGCACCACACTAGTCCAATAATCATGTATGGCATTGGGCAGTGCCACTGGGTGTGCTTTCACGAAAAATAAACTCCGATAAATGCCCAATTTTTGCCAAGGAATAAACTCCGAAAATCAGCCACCAAATTTCAAGAAAAATAAACTCTGAAAACAAGGAGCCCCAGATATAAGTAAGGCGAAGCACGTAATTGGAGACTAAAGTGAAAACACTCAACTCGTCTACACACTCATTGACTCATCATCTTTGTAAGTAGCGGTGATGCTATTACTTTTCGATGAAACACAATGTGTTGCCTGAAACAGGAGGAGCGCTTAATCGGTACATAAAAAGTTTACTGGTTACCGACCTTGTCTGCGTCGTCGATGATGTAAAGTTTATGGCAGGTAACGCAAAAAAAGCATGACAGAGTGCCCGAATGTCATAGAGCCCCTGCTAAAGGTAGCCTCCTCTGCAATGCTGGAGCGCAATCAAGGCACGAGAGCGTCGCCTAGGCGACCAGCACCGAAGAGGGCCTACAGTGTTTACACGGAGGATAATCACAGCAGAAGTGTAGGACAAATTAATTATATAATTGCGTGATTGCTGTGCTGTAGGGAAATTTCGCGTCCGTTGTTGGTTTACCAGTGCACCCGACAGTCACCATTGTGGAAAGCCGGGGGGCTCCGCTCCGTAACATTTCTGAGTGGGAGGGGCTGGCGCCCCCCTTCTACCCCCGGTAGATACGCCTATGGCAACGACGACGTGCCCGTAGATCTATGAGAGGTTTGAACAAGCGTTCCCCCTCTCATAGACCTGCGGGCACGTCGCGATGTTCTGTCTTTGGAGTTTGGACATCCGTGTCGTGACTGTGACTGCCTGTGGCCTAACTCAAGCCTCTGTGCGCTAAGAATCAACGTAGAAACAACCCAGCATCACCTAGCTAAAGCCTGGCTACGACCTAGAAGCAACCTAGAAACAACCTTCATCACGTAGCGAAGGCCTAGAAACAACCTAGAAGCAACCAGATTAGTCTTCAGAATTGTCCAGTTTTGCTGTTTCAAGGCTTGCGCGGCTTAGTGCAAGCGTCGCCTGATGCTTTTTTCTTTGTTAGACACAGCCATAATGAAGACCAACTGACAACGAAACCAAGGAAGGAACAATGGTCGTCATCTCGACTCCGCGCGTTTCCTTTCTTGAAGGCATTGCGTTCACCAATTTCCTGTCAAGGATGCCATGTCACGCTTATATCGGGAATGCCGGGTGCGGGTGCGTTACCGGGAATGCCGGGTGCGTGGCGATAACACAACGCATGCAAGACAGATTATTATTATGTGTCAAAGAAGGAGGCCGTAAATCCGCCCTTTTATTGCGATAGCAATTATATGGACAGTCTCGGGTGGATCTTGCCGTCGCCGTCGCCGCCGTCATGCACCGTATATGTATAAGTATGTATAGATATATAAAAGCCCCAAAGAAAAATAATTAAGAAAAACGCTTCCGAAGCGCGGAATCGAATCAGGGACCTCTTGCTCCGCAGCGAGTGGCGCTATCCACTACGCCACAAAACGCAGATCCTCCACGTAGCTAACGGCGAGCGTTATATACACACCCTTTAGCGCTGGACGGACTCAGAGACAGCAGGCGATAATAAGCGTTTCTTCATTACCAGCGAGATGGCGCTAGGAGCCCGACGGGCGCATTTAAAAGTCGTCGGCGAGCTCGCTCGCTTCTTATATTTGCACATGGGAGAAGCTTGCCCTTCCGCTGTCTGCTCGCGCGTTTTTCTCGTGGCGAGGGGTAGAGGAACGTTTCACGCTTTCACCGTGATGTCCGCGCTCTTGTTACGGCGCGTACGAATGTCACTCGAGCTCAGAGACGCCGCTAATCGAACAAACAGAAGATGAGCGCGAACTATCAAGTGTCACAGCTCGACACTTGAAGCACGCTAGTTTCCTTCGCTGCTTCGGCCGCCTTTGCAACAGAAGCGCTGTTCAAACTGAGAGTATCCATTGGCGAGCCTCACTTCGTATAGCATTAGTTCCTTGCTATCGCATTCATTGCTTCGCCCTTGCAGCGAAACTGTGACTTTTTTCTTAGAGTGCAAGATTCGCACGAATACAGTGTCTGGAGGCGGGCTCATTATGGCCCATATCTGCCCTGTCTGTCCTGAGCGGTGGTTGCTCGTGTAACAGGCCAGTTGCACAAAAATTCACTAAGAACGCGCGCGGGACAATATGTGCCTGTTTTAAAGATGATAGTCTTTCTTGGGATACTTGAACGCAGAAATTTCGGTCTGTCTGTGTGTCTGTCTGTCACACTATTCAGCCACCTGGCCAATGATTAAGCACTCGCTGAACGCCCAGCCATCCTGAGCTGATAGCTGCGTTGATACTTCGGAACATTGTCGATCAAAAAGCAAATATTACGCAAATCTGAGGCGCAACAACAATACGTAAGTATTAGCTGGTGTGTTCCTTTAGTAGAAAATACATAGATACGAAGTTCTAAAGAACCTAGTGTTTTTTAGACTGCGCTGAATATGCGACGCTATGCACGAGAAATGCCTCTGCCGACGAAATGGCGCTGGCACCTGGCAGTGGCCCTGGGAACAGCATCACGGGTGGCCCCGGATGGGACCGCGACTCATGTGTGTACAGCAGGCTATCGTCTTGCGACGACATTTGCAGCGAAGCACGCAGATACGCGGCCAACTTTTTGCCTTTAATATTTTGAAGTGCATTGTTAGGGGCGCTGCAGTTGCTTCAAAAAGTACGTTTGGCTAATTTTTTCCCAAGACCTGACACCATCGGCAGACACATATGATGACGGAACCTGGTCAAGTGAACTGGCATGTAGGTCCTTAAACTGTCCGCGTTTGTTTAGATTGCGAGCACGATCTCCCCATCCAGGCAACACTTGTAAGGCGTACGAGTGAAAACAATAGCTAAAAACTAGATGTAATCAGCGGACTAGCTGATTACATGTAGTGTTTTGCGGTACAGGTCACTTTCCTTGTTCAATCCGTGAAGAGATGGGGGCATGATGGCGGCGAAGTGTGCGCGGCTCGCTTTGCCCTTGTCAGACAGGTAATGCCCAGCAGCTGGACCTTTATGTTTTGAGCCGTCACTCGGATGTTTTTTTTTAGTTCGTCACTACTGTCACGTGTTCTTGTTCCTTTCTGCAACCACGCGGAACGCAATGTGATTTACGTGTTCTCTAGAGTCGATCGCAAGCACTGAAGGAGCATGATCACACCACATGCTTCGGAAGACATGCATCTTTAAATTTACTGTCCGAAATGTTGCCGATCAGTTTTTGAGTGTAACCACGCGAAGGAACGGTTTGTCTGCTCTTAATGACAACTCGATGCAATGTCAGGTATTGGAGCTGACAAGTTTTTAAATGCGAAGCATTTTTTAGCGAACCAAAGGCACTTTGACCATTTCATTCTAGGTGCCTATCTATATGTCTAGCCGCCTTCGTCAGGGCGCTCTCCTGGTGGTCTCCTTAATTATACACATACCAAACACTGCATGGGAGGGCATTAGTGTATGATGAACACGGTGAATAGGTCGTTGCATGAACATCAAAAAATTTGCTATTCATGCAACGCAATGTGTAAAGCTGTTGAAATATTTTGCACAGCAACACAATGTGCATTGCTGTACAAATTCTTTGCACAGCAATGTGCAAAGAAGTTATGACAGTGTTTATTTATGACGAAAAAAACCTTCTTTCTTAGTGCCATCTGAAGATAGACGAACGCCATTACTATTCAGTGCAGCCCTCGCACTGCAAGGAAAGGCGCGCTGGTAAAATTCATCTGCGACGACAAACCCCCTCACGTGTTTTGGTGTTCCGCACTTGCGTGCGTTCTCTGAAGTATTGTGGTGAGAATTTAATTTTTGCTCTGCGCGGACATGTGAGATGCGTTTCACTGTTGGTGACAGTGCCGAGTGCAGTGTCCAATGGGCAACGCGACGATGCGGATAACGGTTAACGCCGAGCGCTTGCCTCAGTACCCGTGGGAACGATGGGGTGTGCAAGGGTGCAATAGCAACACACGTACGCCTGGCGGACCATGTCTTCTAGATAAGAAACCGGAGTGCGGTTCGGGGTAGTGTACTCGCTGGATTTTCATGAATCAGTATTCCTCCGGATCGGCTTCCTTCGTGAACACGCAGTGCCTACTATTATTTCTGTAATCGGTGAGCAGATAGCTAAGATATCTATTGCACTACAATTCGCATGCCTGCATACGATAGACGTAACGGCAATTTTGAGGAACATAAGGCAAAACGTAGTGCACGTAGTGTCCGCTCACTTTGCGTACTTATTACCACACTTGGTGCTCATTGCGTTCAGTGTAACAAACTAGCGTTAAGGAGCTCGTTTCGCAGAAATTCCGGTGTCGGCGTCGGTGCCGTTGGTTGTGAGTGAAAAATCCTTATCTTGTCCGTGACCGAAAAATCAAGAAAAAACAAATAAAATACATAATAAAAATTTTCGGGTCCGAGTGAGAATTGAACCCAGGCCGTCTGCGAGGGAAGCAGGTGTTCTGCCACAAAGCCACGGTATTCCTTCAAACAGCTTCGGGAAAAAAAAAGCTACATGAATGTCATGTAGCGGAAGGAGTCTCCTTAACGCATGTAATATTGCGTGGCAGAATCGTGGAATTGCACCAGGCGTCAAAACATGTGAATTGCGCAATGAGTGGATGTCTTAAAGGCCCACCGATTACAAAGCGCTCAGGCATATTTGATCATCATCAGCAGCAAAAGCACCAACAAAGTGAACAGCTGCGTAGGTTCGCGTGTTTCCATACGGACGCGTCGTGGGCCCTTCGCTGATTCGCAAAAGGAGTAATTATGGAGTATGGGGCACTTAACAAGTGTAGATATTCTAGGATAGATTGAAACGGCCAATGTTACACGCACAGTCGTTCGTTTCCTCACGGCATTTTTGAGGCACACAACACGAGAGCCGAAGCGAGGCTAGCAATTGAGCAGGCGATGCGCACGAAGGCCGATTACGCTATCGCGTTCTACCCTTGAAAGCGAAGCTCAACCGTCCTCCAAGTCTTTGAACATTGTATAAGACTGAGATGCCAGAATTTTGGCGAGACTGGGCCTCATTTCTTCCTGTTTAAATTGAATCATACAAGCAATGTGCACATTAAGGAACCTGCGTATGTGCGAAGCAAATAAGCAACGCTGCAGTTATGAGAGGTAAGGTTCTGCTTGCTTTAGTCCAGCTGCGGAAGATTCCACGAACCCAGAATAAAAGTCCCAAGAATTAGTTTCCTAAAAAAACCAGGGCGAATCAAACGGCACCACACATCAACACCACTATCTAGTCATGAGTCGATATTAGTTTAGCTAGCATTGACTTGTAGCGCACTCGCCATTAGACTCGCCAGCTCGCCTTAGCATGAGTCCTTAGCAATCAGGGGCCTACGAAAACTTTTAGATCAAATGTCGGGCTAGTGCCAAAGAAATTACGTCACTTGTTTCGCAGATATTGCTTCACATCCGCTTTAATTTTTGTTCCGCCGGAAGTGTTCCCTCATATAGATGGCGCAAAGCCGCAGGAGCAGCTCATGAGCCGCCACTTTCTGAACGTATGGCCTTCTATGGAAGCTTCGCTACTAGTTACATTTACGTTGGTTAGATCCCCACTGGAGCGGTGACATATATTTTTCCCTTGTATCGGGATTTTTCGCTCATCGTCAAAGCCCCCGACACCGGCATCGGATTCTGCGACAGGGTGCTTCTTCACGCTATCACATTGATATTTCCAAATTTGAGGTTGATATAGACAGCGAGTCATCTGTGGCGCATACCAAGGCCTGTGGTATGCGGGTATGCGGCACACGTGAATAGTGGAAAGGGTTGTATGACGTGCGAACGGTTGTATGACCTGTGAATCGCGCTCGTCATTCACTGATGCCGCTCTGTGGCAATTTTGGTATATGCGAAGTTAAGGAGACGATCACAAGAGTGCCGAGACGTAGGCTGCTAGACAGATAGATAGAAACGGTCAAAGTGTCTTTGGTTCGCTAAGAAATACTTCGTGTTTAAATGCAGACAAATATCTGCTCTTCCATTACTCTGTAGTGGCTGGAATGCACAATACCCGTGCTCAAGTAATCCAGAATATCACAGCTTTTCAAAAAATTGGCATCGATGTCGCATTTGGCGCAACTGGCATTTATCGGAGGCAATGCTGCGTAATCGAGGTGACTAAAACACTGTGTACATCCTAACTGTCAGATGAAGCAATGCGCATGAACAAGCAGTTAGTTGCGTGTCGAATAATTGAGACATCTAACGGCTTGTGAGTAGCTAGAGCAATGAAACATTTACTGCTCCAAGAACAGCAATGAAAGTCATATGAGGTCTGCGTTACTCTACAAGAAAGGTCATTACGTTGTTTTATAGCTATGCTTTCCACGTTTATGAAGAATGCAGTTCGAACTTGCTCGTCGTGGACGAAATTTTCCGGTTCACATTAAAGAATGGTTACTTACAACAGCCAGAATGAACATGCCTCCTACGGGTCCCATGGCTGTAGCTTCCTCAATAACCTTTCGAGCACCGTCCTCCTCAGAAGCATCGATCTTCCTCACAATGACGTTGGCTCCGGCCTTCTCGAACCGATGAAGACAAAGCCGCTGGTACCCAGTGCGCACTCCTGAGCGAGTGGTGAGTAGAAGCTTGCGACATCCTCGCTTCACCATCCAATCGGCCAGCTCTAGGCCGAAACCGCCCAGACCACCGGTGATAACGTATGACTTGTGCTCATAAAACCACGTGAGTGCTGTAGCCTCGACAGTCAGTGGCGTGGGCTCTCCAGGTTTCTGTAGGGTTTCCTCCGGCTGGATCTGCATATTTTCGACGCATTTTTTAGCTGGTACATTCGAAACAGAACGTTGCCGAACAACTAGTCAAAACGCCATTGAGTCTATTGCGTAAGGCTATCCGAAGTACACAAAGGATAAGTCGCTGTTCCCAGAGAAGCGCGCGATCGATTGCGTAAAATTTCGATTTTTCTTAGAAAGAAGCACCGCCTCTTGCGCTAAATATATCTAAGGAGCCTGTAAAGTCACACGCTTTCTTTACAATGATAGCATGACATATGAAGTAGAGGAAAGCTATATTTTAGGCCAAATGGATTGAAGTTGTTAAAAGCGGACAATATCATGTGCGTGACCAAGTGCTGCTTAACTAACACTTGCTACTCTAGTTCAGTGTACATAGTGTAGTTTATTTAACTAACTACTGTGCTCTCTTCAGACAATGAAGGCAATCAAGATCTCCAAGCCTGTGCACGCCTTCATTGGCTTAGAAAAGGAGCACTAATTAAGAGTTTCTACGTTCACCATTCATACGTTACCGCTCTGTTTAGGTCACACAACACAAGTGTTTGTAGGTCGCTTGATGCAGTTAAATTAATGCATGCTTCTTGAACAAAAGTGCGTAAGTGGATCAGCCACCTATGAGGACGCTCTCACCTCGAGCACAATTTTGCCGATGTGCTTTCCTGAGGCCATGAACCGGAAGGCATCCTCCATTTGGTCATGTGGGAACAAGATGGCGTCAAGTGGTCTCACGGCTCCCGATGCGATGCCAGCACGAATGTATTCCGCAACGAGACGCCGTTCTTCCACCTCACTGACGGCATCACCATGAAGATGCTCGAATACCACTCCGTGGAATGTGACGCCTTTCAAGAACACAGACATTTTTAATGGCGAGTCATTGGACATGTCAACTTTTCCTATCTCGAGGAAGCGGCCATGGGTAGCGAGGCAACGTATACTGGCCTGCAGCTTGTCTTCTGCCAGCGAGTTGAGCACGAGGTCCACACCTAGTAAAAGAATATGGGATATGGGGTGTATCTGAACGCTTATCGCATTATCGGGGCTTAGTGTCAGGCTATTCACCGTCTACAGTGAGTAAACGGTGAAATAACCACTGAAGCCACTGAAATAACAGTAAGTCTTAACCCTACCTCAATCCTTGAGAACTGATTCCATTCACTATTTGGGGAGCCATTAGCCTTACTAGCGAAATGATCCCTGGTCTGCGCATCGCGCGTGTAACAGCATGCTAACAACATCACACGTGGGAAACCTGACAAGATGGAGTAATTAAATAGCGCCACAAAAAATAAAACCAGGAAGAAAAGGGAGACAGTGTCTGTGCACGTTAAAGAGCACCTGATGGTCTAAATTTCCGGATCCCTTCACTATGGTATGCTTCATAATCATTCGGTGGCTTTGACACACGAAACTCCATTTATTACTATTATTATTATTATTATTATTATTATTATTATTATTATTATTATTATTATTATTATTATTATTATTATTATTATTATTATTGTCATTTGCAAAATGCGGGAGCACGAATGTTTTCAAAGAATGTGTCCGCCTTTTCTTCCATCTATTCCATTTCGCATAACTTAAGAAACATGGGTGAACGGGCAGGAGTTAGTGACTGTTGCCGCAGCTGACAAGCTTATAAAGTTATCAGAGCAGTTAATAATGAAGGAATCAGGAAATATCAGTGCACGAAAAAAAAAGGACGACATGGGGATAAATGTCCAGTGCACTGAAAACGTGGCCTATGCTATTCCTTCATGCGAGCGACAGAGACAGTTCAAAAGTGATGATGCCCAAATGGCAGAATAATTGAGCACAAGTAGAGCAGAACGGAAAAAGTTTCTAGGCGTGTAGTTATCCACTTTGCGAACTGCATTTGCGCATATTCATTTCAAAACATCAGTATCGTGTTCATATCAACCAACACGATAAGTAGAAAAATTGTAGAAGGCCTAGAAAGAGAGAAACGTGCCGTCTGTTATGTTTTCGGAGAAGATTGTGACATTCCTCTCAGGACTTCGATTACAGAGGTTAGAAAGCATAAGCATGTGGTGTTCTTTGCGCAATTGTGTTTTCCTTTGTACTCTTGTGCCACTGTTATTTATTCTGCGCTTTCCAAAAATAAACTTTCAGTCGTCAGCACGCCCTTTTTGCGAATCGTGTCCCCCTTTTTCTAGTCACCTGTGTATTTGGCACTGTATTGCGGCTGTTATGAACAAACTAACAGAATATACGTTTTGACGTGACAGAAGTTCCGGCGATTAAGTCTAGAGCTGTTCGCTGCGCGCTCACTACTACACATTTGGGGAGTGTAAATGCTGCGAGCCTTCAAAATCCTATCAGATCCCGCGTCACCCTCGCTCTAATGTGACAGCCGAAGGCTCAGCCGAACGTGAGTTATTGCTAATATGGTGAATTATGGCGTAGTGGTCCCTCCGCAACACTTCTTGCAGCAGGTACTCTAGGAGAGTTTAACACAGCTCATGTTACGCACGCGGATGTTCCTTTCCTGGAAGCGCGGCTGGGGTGTACACCAAAAAGAGAAGCATGGAAAGCGAACGAGATGGCCATGGGAACGGGGCCCGTTTACGGCATCACATTACCCTCTAGAAGGCGCAGCTGAAGCGTTTTACAGCGAAGCTGTATACCTATACCACGGAACGGTTTCGTCTCCGTGGACAAAAACGAAACGCCAGGCCCCTAAACCACCAATACACACTCGCGTGCTCATCTTCTTGCAGATACGCACGTTCCTTGCTTTTTCACCTCGGACGCTGAGGAAGGGCATTCGGATAGGTGGACAGACGAGCCGACGGACGAGTTCGCTGTAGGCTCGGGCACAACTGGAACGTCTGAACTAAAGTTCGACATCTGCGTGGTTTTGGGGCCCTTTGACAATTGAAGGCGGGCCTGTAGCCAGTGGGGGGGGGGGGGTGAGGGGTGAAGTATGTGTGTGATAATAAGGGTGAAGTATGTGTGTTTACCAAAATAAACAAAAATAGGTTTTCTTCTCAAAAAGTCAAGGTTTTCTGCAAGTGGGGCACTTCTGGAAAAAAATTCCTGGCTATGGTCCTGAGTGAAGGCAAACGGCATATCCTTCTTTGCAATCAGGCATACAGCATGGAGCTCAGTATTCGTTTCAATAAATAAAACTACAAAACAAGCATCAAAACGGTATGCTGGATGATAAGGCAACATGTGAGCAATGCGAAGGCCCTTCCACGCGTTGCCGGTAAAGATTAGGTGGCAGCTGCTTGGCACTTCACACGAGGGGTTCGAATGACGTCAAACAGCCCTTCCTTCTTCCCGCGTGTGTTTCCGGCTTTCACATATAAAAGGGAGACCCGTCTAGCAACTCATGCAGTTCATTCTAAGAGTGACATGGGCAGACCACGGAAATTATAGAAAAACATAGTGTTGCGTCTTCCAACAAATTTAACGACAATGACCTGCCTACATGCAAGTGCAGTAGTATGAAAGGCATTAGACACAGATCACCATGCTACCCTAGAGCCGTAAGGCGCTGCTTTGGTCTGGTTGGTGTATATTGAGCATTGGTTGGGAAATTTTGCACTGGAACGTGATGCTGAACAAACGGTAGGCAAGGAAACACACAGCCCGTTATTATTGTGTCTTCTCTTGCCTTCCGTGAATGTTTTGTGCCACTCATGCAGCGCAAAGTTTCCCAGCCTATGCACTATAGCCGTAAGCCGGTCCCCTACCTTTCCCTTTTGTTTCTTGAAGCACGTGCGTTTCGAAGGAGCAGTCCCGTGAATAAGCGATGTTTCTGTTTTCCAGCTGTTGGTAGCGGCGAAGAAGTAATTCTCGTTTCTCTTTGGAACCTAAACGAAAGGGTAGAAAATACATTATTTTTGGCTACTATTCTTGTAATAACGTTCTGTGTTAAATATTATTTTGGAAGAGCAGCGAACACGAAGAAGTGACAATCGAACGTGGACCCTAGCGCGTGCCCGCATTCCATTTTTAGTTTTTTTACGCAGCGTCAAATAAACAAGACGTTCTGTACTGCGGCTCCGCGTCCTCGTTGCCAACAGGGTGCCGTGACCAGGCAAAGAAGAACAGTTGAGCACCTCTGACGATAAAGCGAGGTACCTGAAGAACACGGCCGATCGGCGCGATCAACGCGACGACGGTGACAAAGAAACGAAGAACGAATTTTTTTTTTCCTGGAGGACTATTGAAGGCTGACTTACACAGTTACGCCCTGCCTTCTGTATTTTGCTCTTACCAAATTGAAGAATTGACTACTCTTCTAGACTTCTTGAGCCTCGAAGTAAGAAGCCGGGAACAGGTTTTACTGATGACTGTTGACCAGAGAGAACGAGCCCTAACCACAAAACGACAATCTACTAGACATATACAAGGTTCTGCATCTATGTTGACAATGAAGCTCATTCTATTGAGTTGCATACTATGCAGTGACAAGGATCACTCGGCAGACCTCTGCTGAACGGAGGTAACTTTAGATGAGAAAAAGGACAAACTATGCAAGTTAGGATGTTGCTTCCGATGAGTTAGACAATTTCACAGGGCGAAAGAATGCAGAATCTGGAAGAGATAAAGCTGCGCGAAATGCAAGAGACGACACATCACAACGATGTGCAATCTAACATCGAAGCAGAATACGGAAACGCAGACAACTGTTTCCAGCTGTTCAACAGACTCGATAGCAGTTATTCTTCAGGCCGTTCAAGTTTGGGCTCAGAGCACTGGAAGGAAATATCTCACAAGGATGTTGATTGATAGTGGCAGTCAACGCAGCTTCATTACGGAAGCCTTGTTTAGGAAGCTGAAAGCCACTGTGTTAGTCGAAGAGCAGCTCACCATATCGGGATTTGGAAACATTTTCGCACCTCGCAAACATAATCGGTGAGTATGAGTCACGTTCCCTTGAAATGTAGGTTATAGAAGTTATAGAAATATGCAACGACTTGTCAACATTGACAGAGACAGCTGTACAAGAATAGGTGAGACAAGAACTTACGTTTGGTTGACGCCACTCTATTTCACGTATCGTCTGAGCCTGGAATATGCGTGCTCATAGGAGCTGACTATTACTGGCAGGTTGTGAGCGGAAACATTCAGGGACTAGACGACTCCTTGACCGTCATGGAAACGATCATGAGATGAGCACTACGTGGAGATACCAGGAGTTTGCCCAAGTTTAACAAGCCAGCAGCTTTCAACATCTCCCTAATGGAAGCCAACCGCGCCCAGCAGCTGAGGTCTTTCAGGGAAGTGGACTATCCAACGAAGCGATACTTTCGAAAGATGACAAAAACGACTTCGTTGAATCAGCTCTTAGAAACAGTGAACGCTGTCAGATAAGACTGCCTGGGCACAGCAGATGTTCCGAAGCAGCAAACGGGCGCTGCTTTCAAGAGGCTGGAGTCTATAAATAGAAGGCTACGCCGAGAACCAGAGTTTAAGAAGGAATACGCCACGGCGATAAGCAGATGCTATAGCAATGACTTCGCTCAAAACGACACAGCGGACAGTACCAGCGAACATATGACGCACAACGGGACACACCGAGATGTATTGAGGCGCCACGGAACTACGACGATATCTCGGGTGGTACTCGACGCCTCTTCCCAAGCAAGGCATCCGAAGCAAGGAGCAAGCAAAGCAACGAGCGAAGCATCCGGAGAGACAGAGTCGTCACGTGAAACATTTCAGCGAAGATGGAAACACAGTGAACAAGGGCTACACAATCTCGGTAACCGGTGGCGACGAGAGCACGTCCAAGAGCTTCGCTCAGTTCACGTCGCCAAGACTAGAAGCGAAGAATCAGTGAGGCTTGGAGACATCAAATTAAAGGAGCTGGACATTGACACGACAATTCCGGAATATGGACGAGTCACAGAAGCGTTTCCGGGCAGCGACGGCAAAGTTCGTTGACGCACCGTGCGCGCTTCTGCGGGCATTACGTTGCGGAGACCGGTCCAGATGTTGCACCACCTGTAGTCTGCTGGGGAAACTTCGGCATCTTGTAGACAGTTGACTGGAAACAAGCAAACCCACACAAATTGTTCGACTGGCAGCTGAAGACGAAGACCTGACAAGCGAGCGTGGACCCTAGCGCGTGCCCGCATTCCATTTTAGGGGCGAAGCTCCTTAAGGCGGCACCCGTTCGTCCCTCGTAGTCGTAGTCGTAGTAGTAGTGCGTAACAAGTCTTACGCTTTGACCTCCAAGGTGGTGCCGGTGGGAGATTTTTCCTGTGTGTTGTTGAACAATAAAAAATTCGCAGCGTGCGCGTTAACTAAAAGCCGAATTCTTCTGTCTCTCATTCCCCATTAGCAGCCATTGGCATGTTCCAGTAGGAAACGTTAGTAGAAGTAGAAGTGTAAGTGTTAGCTAAAAGCCGACTTCTTCTGTCTCTCATTCCCATTAGCAGCCATTGTTTACCTCCAAGGTAGTGCCTGGTGAGATTTCTCCTGTGCGTGATTAAACAATAAAAATTTTGTTCAAAACGCCGTTGATTGATGAAATAAACCAACGAAAGACGCCAGATGTTTTGTAAAAGCAAAACGAAAGAACGCCAGATGTTTCTAAAGCAAAGCGAAAAGACGCCAGCTGCTTAACGAAAGACGCCACATGTTTTCTAAAGCAATGGTTTTCTAAACAATGAAAATTGACAGCGTACATGTAAAATTAAAGTGAGCTGCAAGTCGTCATAACTCATCGAACGTTTAGTATAAATGCGCCCGATCTCACGTCGGTGATGATGTACTGGGCAGAATTCACGGAAGATTCACGGTTTACCGATGAACCTCCGCAGCTTCGCCCACTCATCATCATTCACTCCGTGGATATGCTGTGATTTTTAGTTTTTTTTAGCCAGCGTCAAATAAACAAGAAGTGCTCTACTTCGGCTCCGCTTCCTCGTTTTCAACATTCTGTTCATGGGAGTACAGTGCTTAGAAATGCTGCGATTGTTCTGTGCTGTCATCATATCTATGAACATCAATGCGCCAGTAGCTTCCATAATAAATGCGTGATCTATAAAGCTTCACGAGCAGTATACATTAGCCTCTAGATTGTTTAGTTCTAAGAAATAATTGCAGTCATCCAGGAAGAGCTGTGAAATTAAAATGCAGCAAATGTCAAGAAAAATTTCTGAAACGTAGCAGATTATGATCAATAAGAACGTTCGTAAAATTCAAAAAAATATATGCCGAACAGCCATAGCAAGTTTAGTGGAGCTAGCGTTTCTTTTAGTTGCCCTTAGACGTGTGCAATAAACTAAGGACCACCCACCGCGGTGGTGCAGTGGTTACGCTCCTCGACTGCTGACCCCCCCCCCCCCCAAAAAAAAAAAAAAAAAACCGCACCCGAGACCCTGCCTCGGTGTCAGCCGCGGCTGTCGCAATTTGATGGAGAAAAAATTCGAGCAACCCGCGTACTCTGCACGCTAAAAAACCTCAGGTGGCCAAAATTATCAAGAGCTCTGCACTACTTCATTTCTCATAATCATATCCCGATTTCAGCACGTAATAAACTGAGCAGCTTTTCCTTAGGCAATTCCGGCTTTACGCAAATCCTTGCTCGCCTACACGTATTCATAACGATATTTCGTTATACCGACGGTGGTGAAGACGGTGCATCCCATGGAAAGTGCGATGGAAATGGCCGCCTGTCCGACTCCTCCACTTCCGGAATGTATGAGCACCGATTCTCCAGGACGCATGTGCCCATGCACAAGAAGAGCGTAGTAGGCTGTGGCATACACCATCGGTACCGTGGCTGCTTGCTGAAGGCTCCACGTTTCGGGAACTTCCCACAAGAAAGTTGGGTCGACAGCCACAGCTGTCGCCAAGCCCTGGACTGGCACAATACCCATGACTCTGCGCCCATGCTCGTCGAGGCCAGCAAATTCCATGCCAAGGAGGAAATCAGAACTGGCGAGATCATCTGGAAACCGTGAAGAAGAAACAAAAGCAAATTATTTGGCTTTCTAAAGCTATTAATTACGCTGGTAGTACCGAGTTTCCTGCTATTTACGATATGTGGTGTAAACATCACTTATGCAGCTACCGTTACATTGTGTAACAAGAAGCAGATGGAAGAATACATTTGTTGTATAGGTGGCACCCTTTATTGCATTTACGTGCCTATCAAAAGGCTGTTGAGGAATTCAACGCACTGATAAGGACAAAACGCATTTCTTGGAATTCGCCACAACTTAATCCAACGCTTTCAACAAGGACGTCTATGGAGGACGTCTATGGACACACATTCAACTTTATGCCTCTGCGAGCAGGGGCGTGAGCCGCATGAGGCTATCAATTTGTTCGCTAAATGTAAGAAAAAGCTCATGCATGCAGTTTGTAACAATGTGAAGACAGGCTCTGTAAATTTCCAAGAGGCAATATTTTTACAATTTTCTTTAAGAAAATATGCCTTCTCAAATATGTATCTTCAATGAACGCTGCAGAGCGCACTCGTGTGGGCCTATGTTACAAATGTTGTGTAAAATGTTGATGAAAGGCAGACAGTGCTTCAACATGAGAAACATAACACAAACGAAGGAAGCGTTACGCAGTGTGGATAGGGCTATTGTTGTGCGATTCGTACGAAGCCGCACTTGAAAGTTCAGCTATACAGTATTGCAAGAGGGCTTTTATATCTACCGCAGCTTTTAAAGCAAAAGCTTTTCTGGCCTAGTCGAGCGAGTATCGCTTCGTAGCTCCGCGTGGCCTTGAAGCGCAGAACGGATAGCCCGTGACCATAGGCCTGGCGGGCGAAGGTTCATCGCAGCGCCCTCCCCTCCCTATTAAGTCAATGTGTGGGGCACAAATTGCACCCTCCCCTCTTAGGTGACTAAGGGGGCGGCCGCCCCCCTGCCCCCCCCCCCCCCCCCTGCGCACGCCTATGGCCGTGACAGGCCACCCTCCGACCACTGCTGGCACTACCGCTGCCTCGCTAGCCGTTTCTACGTGACTAACGACGTATCTCGCCACTCTATCTGCCACGACGGTCCAGCCGCTTCAGTTGAGCCGTTGCGCCATAGCTGTGAGATGGAAAGAGGGAGTGAGGACGCTTGCTCATCTGCGCCGAAGTCGTCTGCGCGGTCGCAGCGACGACGGCGGAATGCTGCGTCGTACCATCCTGCGGAGGTCATCCGCCTTGATAATGGGTTAAAGCGGAAATTTAAGCAATGCGCGCAAAGTGGCAGGCTGAAACGTGTGTAGAACGAGAACTTAGGCGAGCTAAACGTCGGGAGAAGAATGTAAAAAGAAGACAGCTATGAGCTCTAGGGGAGGCAAAGGACGCCTCACGTTCGACTGCGGCGACGGCTTCAGAAACTGACGAAACGATGGTAGTGAGTGCACGCAGTACAGAACGTTCGACTAGGCATATCGTTCGGTTGGCGAACTGTGCTTCGGCTACAAGGGTAAACAAGCATAACCAAATAAGCAAGCTTTCGTTTGCATAACCAGGCTAGCCGAGCCAAGCCGCAGCCATTTTTTTCAATTGTGTTTACTATTAATCTATTTCGTAAAAGTAGTGCTATTCTAGCAGGAATCGTACAGTCACCAGTTAAATATAAACGCGGCAGCGTTAATAAGCTCGTTTCGCAGAAATTCCGGGTTCGGCGTCTCTATCGGCGTCGTTCGTAGTGAGCGAAAAATGAGCGTTGCCCGTGAGCGAAAGTCCGAAATATATACGAATAAATAAATAAAAAAAAAATAATTTCCAGCTTGAATGGGGACAATCCCAGCACTTCTACATGTCAACCAGGTGTTCTACTACAAAGCCAGAGGAGCGCCTGCAACTGTTTCGGGGAGAAACCCTGTACGAATTTTATGTAGTGCAAGGAGGCTGCTTTTCGCATATAACACTGCGTAACAGAAGCGTGGAATCGCTCCAGGCATCAAAACATGTTAATTGCGCAACGAGTTGGTGGTATAAACGCCCACCCACTGCAAGGAGCCCAGGAAAAATTAATCACCATCATCAACTGAAACCAGGGTGTCGGAACGGAACGAAAACCGAAAACGAAAAACGAAAAAAAAAACGATATTTTTCTCCGGAACGGAAACGCAACCGAAACTTTATTCTTTCGTTCCGGAGTGAAACCGAAATTTTTTCAAACGTTTTTCGGTTCACGAGAAAACTTCGCAAACCAGAACAACTGAACACATGCAATGTGAGCAAATCTCAGGGTACAGTATTAGCGAGTACCTCAGGCAGGAATTCGAAAGCAAAGATATGTTGAAATTGTGCGAAAAACGAAAAAAGTGGCAACCAGAGATGTTTATATTAACGCAAGTGCACTTTTGAGCGACTGTCACGAAGGCTAAAATGGAGAGGGAATTGTCAGCGCTGAAGTTTGTTACAGCGAAAGCTGTTATGAGATCACATCTGATTTGGCGCCATAGTTGTCCGCCGCCGCCGGTGTCCGCGACCGCTATCGCGTAAATAAGAAAAATTAGATGAGAAACAAATTTCTAGAATCGGATGGGATTTTAGCCCTCGCCCTCTGCGTGGCAGTCGGGTCTTCCACCACAGTGCCACGCTAGTGCTTGTAACTCCTTCGCAGTAATACTCCATACAGGCTTCATGTCGGGCGAGGAATCATGTTAACATATGAATATAGCGTGGCAGAAGAGTAAAATAACAACCACGCATTACACAATGCTAAAGCGCAAAGAGTGTCTTGTTTATTGGTTCCTACGAGTGTTGCGGGGTTGCCACTCTAGAATTGGAATGACTCCGGAAGCATTCCACATTTTCGCGACCCTGGAACGGAATGGGGACAACGCTTAGAGGAATGGAATGGAATTAAGCGCGTTTTGCACGGAATGGAATGGGAATGCAGTTACGTCTTTTTCCGAAAGTAGAGCACGTTTTCGTCAGCGTGCTGTTTTTGGAACATCAAACATTAGTAAGTCAGAGCCTCGAATTTAACAGTGAAGCGGTATCTTTAAAATGGCTTGGCTGATTACAAGCACGGTAGTACAAACTAAGGCGTAAATTTGTGTACAAAAAATACATTATCCCAGCAGATACTGAAGGGAAAAACAAATTACCCCTGCGCATTGGTTCTCATTGATACCCCCACACGAAACTGGCGAATACTCTCTGCACAGTGTGATCTTTATCTCTCGAGCAGTTTAGTACCTGACACACGTAAATAACCTTTCCGACAAGGAAGATATTGCATACCTGCGCAAAGTCGAACACAGCGTACATGCGTACTTTTGCAGTTCCTAATGCATCTGATAACATCAGCTTTATGGGGCGTTCATTGTTAACTCGATAAAACTATGAAGCTTTTCCTACGTTGAGGAATTAGATGAATGGAATTGAACTGGCCGGCCATTCCCGGAGTGGGAATGGGCTAAGTTTTTTCATTCCAAGGAACTGAAAAGGATGGAATTGTGGCAAGTTCTAATTCCCCGGAATAGAATTGTAATGGAATGGAGGCGCCCATTCCGCAACACTGCTTCCCACCAACTGCAAAGTGCTCAGCCGTAATTCTTCATCATCAGCCACAGCACAAAGTGCACATAGTACCTTACAGATGTGTAGTCGGTACCACGATTCTCCGAAGAATGACGAAAAATATCATAGCGGGAACTTCGCTTCTTCAGAAAAACTACGATGATTCATGGCGTAGTGGGTACCTTGCATGCGTACTTGTATTAGTTGCCCCAAGAGACTCTACAACGAGCTCTACAAAGTCACGCGATCTTTTTATCAGAACAACCGTCTCGCACATCAGAGAGTATACCCAATGATGTGCTGCTACTCAGATCGCGCTCACTCCCTTGACAAAAAGCATTGAGCCCATTAAAAAAATTCGTATTTGTCTTCTGAAAAAAATAAATACTATGACTTTGAAATTATTACTGGTATGTGCTAGTTGGTAGGAATTCGTGGTATAGTTCCGCTCTTCTGAAGAACGTGTTTTACCCTTGCCCCACTTTCTTAAGAGGAGGGCAAGTAACTACACCACAAATGCAATGTTTTTTTTTATGATTACGTTAACTTCAATTTTTTTGCATAAAAAAACCGTTATGAACCGTTACGGAACATTTTTTTTCGTTCCGGCACAGAAACGGAACGGAACTTATTGCGGTGGAACGAAACTAAAACCGAAACAAAAAACATTTCGTTCCGACATCCTAGCTGAAACAGCATCAAGAAAGAGTGCAGCTGCGCTGGTGAACGAGTTGCTTTACGGACGCGTAGTGCGCACATCGCTAATTCGCAAAAAAGGAAGAATAATGGCGTAGTAGCGGGCGCTTGTCAACACTACTCGCAGTAGGCATTCTAGGATACATTGAAACGGCCAGTGTTACTTGCACAGGCGGTTGACACCCGAGCCCTTACTTACGGTACAGTTCGGGTGTCAAACGAGAAGCGAAGCTTCACTAGCGATGGAGAAGGCGATGCAAACAGGGCCAATTACGCTATGGTGTACTTCTGTTTTCTTTATTTGAGGTTTAACGTCCCAAAACCACGATATGATTATGAGAGACGCCGTAAGAGACGCCGTAGTGGAGGGCTCCGGAAATTTCGACCACCTGGGGCTCTTTAACGTGCACCTAAATCTAAGTACACGGGCCTCAAACATTTTCGCCTCCATTGAAAATGCAGCCGCTGCGGCCGGGATTCGATCCCGCGACCTTCGGGTCAGCAGTCGAGCGCCATAACCACTAGACCACGGTGGCGGGGCTGTTCTGTTGAAAACGAAGCCGAAGCGCACTGGAAGTTGTTAGTGATCGACTTCACGTTTGTATTCGTTACGTACAAAACTCAAGTACATTAGGAACGTGCCAACATGCTTTGGTTACGAATGAAAGCGCTGGATGGCGTGGCGAATAGAATTGGTTGTTTGATATCTTAGAACATTTGCACACATAAATGACACGACTAAGCACTCGCTACTGACAGAGCCTGCACTCCCAGTAGCCAGGCAATAGCTGCGAATAGCTGGTAGAGCGGCTAAGCACAGACAGCCATGCCTCCATAGTATGGTTTTAATATGCTGAACAGGACTAGATCAGAACTTTATATATCTGAATGCATTTAATTCGACACGTGTATACATCAATAAACTTATTTTATAAGTCATCAATACCGTGTCTTAAAGGCCAACTCCGGCGATATTTTGAGGTCAATGGATCTCAATAAAATTCGCTGGCTACGTTCCTTTGCACGTTCCCGTTATTCATGCCAAATTATAAGCTGGAGACATACGATTCATTACAAATGAATTTTATTGATTGCCCCGACTCTCCCCACCTCACTTCCCAGAATTATTGGCAACATTGTGTGCGTGACGTCATTTTTGTTAAAGCGGAAGTGATGGACCCGAGGGGCCACTATAGCGTCTGCTATGCGCAAGGCAACAGTCGCGTGTGTTTGGCGAGCGCTTCGTTGGCTGGGAGTGTGAATTTCAGTTCCTTGTGATAATGCGTGCGATGGGTGGCAAGTGGCGTCACGTTGTGGGCTGCACACGATTCCCCTTTGGCAGTCACGAAACACTCGCACCTAAGGACTACCCTGCGTCTTTATATTACAGTGTTTTAGCTAGAAATACCGGTTTACCGCACGGAAAGTACGGTAATACCGTACCGGCTAAAGAATGCACATACGTGAACATCCCCGAAACTCTTTTCGTAGCATATACAGGGTGCACCGTGACCAGGCCTACCGGTATACGGTGAGTGGCGGATCGTGCGAAACAACATAACCTAATCTAGTAACGTTGGTGCGAAAGGTGGCTCGTACTTGGCTTATATTAAATTTCTTCGGCCGTACCAACGCGATGTTGAAGGCCGCTATTGCCAAACTTATGCAATTTTTCCATAGTATTATTAAGAAGCTTTAGTTAGTCCGCAAACTTCTCAGCGACAGCATTTTACCCGATCGCGGCCCCACAAACTTGAGCTGCCTGGACAGGTGGCGCCACCTGGCGGTGGAATGCGCAACCAGGCAAGCAAGGGGCTAAACAGGTGTGTTCCACTTCATCGAAGAGGAATGGCCATTTTAGTTGGCCTCCAAATGCGTCGGAATCGCAGCTGTCATTTTCCGACAGCTCAGCTTGTGCACATGGCACGGTCAGTCACACGCAAGATATATTTCCGACGGAGTCACCTATCCCCTGAGCGTCTGTTCTTCACCGCTTTCGCAGCTTTCATACTACGCGATGGCGGGACCGGCATGACTTCTATGATTCCCGGTTTCCCCCTGCTTATCCGTCAAGCGAAGACAGTATGCTCGGTTGCGGTTTCGGTTTCGGTGTTGCGATGTTTTGCTTATTTAAAATTATTCTACAATTTTCCGAGTATTTCTGCTATCAGGCCCGTGACAGGAGCATCGCAGGAACATAAAAGCACCATTACTGTGACATGGCCAAAAAAATCGCCGGAGTTGGCCTTAAGAGTAAGGCGCCTTATTTTGAATGTTTTTGAGTGATAAATTAAGGGCAAACAGTTACTTTGATAATCATATAATCATGAAAGGCGGCACAACCTTGCGCAGTGTTCTTTACCATCACTAAAGTAGAACCGAGCGCTCACTGAACACAACAGGCTACAGCATGCATATGTTGATATGGGCTAACATCGGCGCTCAGCATTTGCCTACCAACCAATGTTGGTCGACGAATAGAGGCAATGCTACAGTGGTTCTTCAGCGACGGGCCACATCGAATAATAATTCCTGGTCGAGAACGTTTATTGGCGGCCCAAAGACCCTGTGGGTATGAACGACGGAGCAGCGTGAGGCACCGTTCAGCAACACAGCAGCGACCAACAGGGCGAGCAGATCGAGCAGAGCCATAACAACGTTGCTGGACGAAGGCGCGTCTTCTTCTTGGCTCCTCGAGCGAAGGTCCAGCCTTTACTCTTATGTAAAATGGATTCATTAGACACCTTTTGTGTGGCGTACGCAACACGCCTACGTACGCAGTACGACTACGTGAGAGAAATGCGCACGCGCGGAACGTAACGCATCTTTTTCATGGATACGCGCGCACGCCCGTAAGACGCTGCGTACGTGAGGCAAGACTTTCTGCGTTTTGTGCTGCAATGGCGTTCGACGCAGACAGCAACAGTGAACCCAATGCAAGTCGTGTCTACTTCACAGTGAAATGACATGTTGCCATGCCAGATAAGGTACAAAGATGCGACATGTTCCGCCGTCCTGCAGAGCTATCTTTTGCGCATTCTACAGAACGAAACGTCACGAGAGGATGAGAGGGAGCCGCATGGATTCAGTAGAGGCTCGTCTGACGGTCAGACATCAGAATAGAAACCAGAAATGGTAGTGCTGTCAATAATTTTGGCAAAGAACGGGCACAGAATGACGGAGGCAGCGTTCTGTCCGATAGGACGGATACAGAATGGTCTCCGGGCAACTTGGATTGGATCGAACCGTAAGCGCTGAGGCCGGAGAATCTAATTAGCCTGCTTTGTGTCTCGCTTACTCCAATTCCGCGCCGAGAGTTTGCGAAAATCTCAACTGCCTCTCCACGACCGAAAGACTCGCGAAAGGGCGACATCACCTAGCACCCTCTAAAAACATTAACACTGTAGTGGGGAAGAGAGACAGCGAGACAGCATCGAGTAGGATTGGAAGAAGACCAAGACGAAGAGCCGACTGAGAGCGCGCGTGACAGTTTTTCAGCCGCTGAACCCAGGCCTTTGGTTTTGTGAATAAACCCCCTTATAATATATATATATATATATATATATATATATATATATATATATATATATATATATATATATATATATATATATATATATATATATATATATATATATATATATATATATATATTTATAAGGGGGTTTATTCACAAAACCAAAGGCCTGGGTTCAGCGGCTAAAAACTGTCACGCGCGCTCTCAATCGGCTCTTCGTCTTGGTCTTCTTCCAATCCTACTCGATGCTGTCTCGCTGTCTCTCTTCCCCACTACAACACAAACGAATTGTTAAATTCATCACGCTCTTCAATTTCAAGCTTTGAAAAACAATGCCTCCAAATAATGATCCTTAGTTATAATAATTCCTTATCTCTTCATGCGTTGAAAACATTTCTCAAGTCCCTCAGCTCGCCTGTTTGCCTATTTGTTCCCTTTCGTCATCTCGTGACGTTTCGTTCCGGTAAGTGACAAAACGCGTAGAAAATATCTCCGCTTGCGAGTGGGAGGACACTGGCTGGCGTCGTAGAAAAATTCTCAAGGAACCGTCCTCGACAGGTTGTTTGCGGGAACGCGGTAATCTCTTTCTGTCAGGCTACTCGCCAAAACACCCCGAAAAAGGAAAGTAAGCAGGCTTGGTCGGTCATCTTGTGACATGCTGCAACGTAACGCGCGTTGACCTTTGTGCGAGCTTTTACTCTTTGAAAGTGCTGCTTGTAGATTGGAAACTCAGAAACTTGGAGGACGCTTGAGCTTCGCCTTCGACTACAATGCTATGGCGTAATCGGGCCGCGTGCGTGGATGCCTCAAGCCTGCCGCAAGGAAACGAGCGTCTGTGCCCAAAACACTGGCCGTTTGAAACCATACTTGAATACCTACTGCAAGAACAGTTGCACAGTACCCACTACGCCATAATTCTTTCTTTTTCAAATCAGCAAAGGGCCCACTGCGCGTCCGTAAGGCAACACGTGAAGCTACGCAGCTGCTCACTTTGTTGGTGTTTTACAGCGAAAGCTGTTATGAGATCATTTCACCGGCCGTTTTTGGCGCCGTAGTTGTCCGCCGCCGCCGCCGCCGCTGCCGCCGCCGCCGCCGCCGCCGCCGGTGTCCGTAACCAGTATCGCTCGAAATAAGAAAAAAAACTAATTAAGAAAAAAATTCCAGGATGGAACGAGGTTCGAACCTGGGCCCTCTGCGTGGGAGCCCAGTATGCAACCTCTGAGCCATGCCAGTGCTTGAAACTGCTTTGCTAAAAGGTCCTATACAGGCTTCATGTCGGGAAGGAACCACAGTAGCATATGCAATATAGCGTAGTAGAAGAGTAAAATAAGCACCAAGCGTCGCACAACGCGAATTCTGTAACCAGGCGTCACACAATGCGAAATGCGCAACGAGTAGGTTGTTGAATGCTTCCAACCCATTACAAAGGACCCTGCCATAATTCTTCATCGTCATCAGGCACAGCATCAACAAAGTGCGCATAATGCCTTACATGGGTTTAGCAGGAACCAACGCTCTCCGTAGAATGACGAAAAATGGCAGAGTGCCTGCTGCCCTGCTTCTCAAAAATTACAATGATTTATAGCGTAGTGGGTTCCTCGCAAGTGCACTTGGATTGGTTGCCAAGGAAGCCCATAAGCGCATGATCCACTTCCTCTGGGTCTCAGTAAAATTACAATGATTTATAGCGTAGTGGGTTCCTCGCAAGGGCACTTGTATTTGTTGCCAAGGAAGCCCATAAGCGCATGATCCATTTCCTCGGGGTCTCAGTAAAGTTCTTCGCCCCCCCCCCCCCCCGTCTCTTTCCCACGTCAACGTATGTTATACAGCATGACGGGAGAGGGAAATAGCGACCGGGCGTCACCCAATGCAAAATACATAACTGGTGGGCCGTTTAAAGATTCCAACCCATTACAAAGGGCTGAGCCATAATTCTTCATCGTCATCAGTGGTCGCGTGAACAAAGTGCACATAATGCCTTACAGACGTGTAGCTGGTGCCTCGCTTCTCCGCAGAATGACAAATAATGGCTTAGTAGGTGCTTCCAAACTTCACAAAAATTGTGATTTATGGCGTAGTGGGTACCTTTCTAGTGTACTTGTATTGTAGCCCCAAGAGAGCTTAACGGGCTCTAGAAACGCCGCTCTTCCAGCTTTCGCTGTGACTGTGCTGCGGTTTCAGCGCAGGCCTGGCGTTTTTTTTGCTGACGATGAAGAAATATGTGAGGGTGATTCCACAAGAGATCGAACGTGCCTCTCCGGTCGATATTTCTGTTTTGCCTGGGTTCTTTATATATTATGTGGGCGTATTCAAAGTGCACGGAACCGAAAATTTTATTTCCGAGAAACGCTCCCAGCGCGCCAAAAAAAAAAAATATTTGAAGGTGGCGGCGCGGACGTCATGTTTATGCGCTCTGCAGCGTTTTCGGATTTCATGGCTAAATTTAACGCGAACTATAAATGATGTGTCGAAAAATTCTTTTGCTGGTATTAATACGCATTACTGTGAATTACAACCATGCTTTTTTTATGCTGTCCTCAAAAGGAAGAAAATGTGGAAAAATGGCAAACACGGCCGAAATCAAACAAGTGTGCTATGTTTGAGGCGGCTTGGCGACTTTTTTATTTTAAACAGAAACTTCAAAACAGTGTCAGATATAGAAAAGAGCCTTTGCAATATTTATACGAAAGATCATTTTCCTACGGGCAGCGTACAAAAAGAAAAAAATAGACAGAGCGCGAGTTTTTTTCAAAAAAGTTCATTTTCAAAAAATAAAATAAAAAATCTCCGGTCTCAATTTTGACGACAATGTTTATCAAAGAGCGCTTATGTAAGTGAACCCACGGTTTTAATATCATATGTCCTCATTTACTTTGTTCACGAGATATAAAGGGCCAAAATGACCCTTGCTGTGTGTGCTCACTTAAGTGCGACTGATGGTTGTTATCAGCTTGCACTGCGCGTAGATCTCAGTTTTAATTATTCTTCTGCAGGAATACCTTGCTCTGGTGACTTTTCGTCAAGAAAAATGTGTTCTCAGATTTCATTTGTGTCTAGCGTGTGCGAAAGTGGGCTGCTGCCGCCCTCTAAAGGACTAACGGTTACACACTTTGCCGCCTACAACCTCGCCTACAAGCATCTGAGGAAAGGTGGCCGCGCTTGTTCAAGATATCAATCGCTTCTCTTCCTGAAGAAATGCCTGGCCTACCTCATCACGGTTAGATGTAGACAGGGGTTTCTTGAAGCGCGTAAAGCAATGCTAGTAGACCTCGCAGGTGTCGCGAAGATCCTCAGCCTATGACAATAGTTTCTGGAGGTAGGCAACAACAAAAAGAGCGAGGAAAAAATAATTGTGCAACGAAAATGTTTTTCTCAGCAATCTTTTTGTGAACGCGTATATAATTGACTCAGAATACTCGGAAGTAGCCATGGGCCGCGCGCATCGCGTGTAGTGAACAGCTAGGCCAAGTCGAAACGTTTATGCTGAACGGTGCCGCACACATTATGTCACTTCTTCGCAGCTGTCATGAATGAGTTTCCAGTACTGCTCACGGTTTCACATTTTATGAACAAGGGCGTTTAAGCGCTTTGCGCTTTGATAATTTATTTGTAGGCCAAACTCGTTGTAAAAACTAAAGATAATGCAGTCTGGCGCCACCAGTGACCTCTGCTTCTCTCGACGTGGGAAAGCACTTTAGTTAAGTGCCGAAGAAACATCATCAATTGGGCAGCTTCGGCCACATACGGCTTAATCGTGCCGCACCGCACGTTTTCTGGCTGTTGAAACGCTGAGGTAAAGGTCGAGATGATACAGGAAGCCGTTATCTGCGACGCCGAAAACATGTCATAGGGGGAAGTGAAATAAACAACTCGGAAATGATTGAGCTAACTTGTTACAATTGTTGTTTAAGCACAGTGTGCGTCGAATGGGAAAGATGGTTAGAGCCTACAGTGCACGTAATGGAAGGCAAGGAAGCAGGCAGTGAGAAAGCAACTGCATCGCAGCGCGCCTGCTGATTGTGCCATTAATTACAAATTAAACTGGACTTCGCAGCATACAGATGGTTTGTTCGGTGTGCAAGGAGAGTTTTGACAAAGTCACCTAAACCATGTGCTCACGGTTTCTCGCGTGCTTCTGATTAGCGAATAATTGCGGGGTAAGTTTAGGCTGTAAGCTGCAAACTGCGTACGCGTTAGCCCTTTAAAGAGCGGCAGCAGCCCACCCCCGCACACGCTAGACACAAAGTTTGAGAATACGTTTTCCTTCACGAAATGCCACCAGAGCAGTGTTTTACTGCAGGGATATAAAACTGTAGAATTACGTGCAATGCAAGCTGATGACAACCATCAATCGCACTGAAGTAAGCACACACAGCAAGGGTCATTTTGGCCCGTTAAATCTCATGAACAAAGTAAATGAGGACTTAAATATTAGCACGGCGTTTTCTCTGACATAAGCGCTCTTCGATAAAAACAAAAAAAAACGTCGTCAAAATTGAGACCGGAGTTTTATTTATTTTTTTCTTGAAAATTACCTCTTCTTTAAATCTCGCTTCTTGCATTTTTTTATTTTTTTCCGTTGTCCGTAGGAAAACTATCTTCCACATAAACGCTGCAAAGGCTCTTTGCCATATTTGACACTGTTTTGAAGTTTCTGTGTGAAATAGGAAAGGCGTCAAGCCGCATCAAACTTAGCAAACTTTGTTGATTTGGACCGTGTTTCCATTTTTTCGCATTTTTTTTTTCATTTGAGGACGGCATCAAAAGAGCATGGATATAATTCACAGTAATGCGTATTAAAACCAGTAAAAGACTTTTTCGACACATCGTTTAAAGTTCGCGTTAAATTCAGCCGTGAACTCCGAAAACATTGCAGTGAGCAAAAACAGGAGGCCCGCGCCGCCACCTTCAAATATTTTTTGGCGCGCTGGGAGCGTTTCTTGGAAATGAAATTTTCGGTTCCGTGCAAGCAGAATGCGTCCACATAACATATAAAAAACCCAGGCAAAACAAAAAATATTGACCGGACAGATATGTTCGATGTCTCGTGGAATCACCCATGAGCGCTTTGTAACGGGTGGGACTTTAAAACACCGGCTCGTTGCGCAATTCACATGTTTTGACACCTCGCGCGGTTCTACGTTTCTGCCACGCATATTACATGCGTTAAGGAGACTCCTCCCAATATATGAAATTCGTGTAGGGTTTTCCCCCGAAACAGTTCCAAGCGCTGCTGTGGCTTTGTAGTAGAACACCTGCTTGCCAAGCAGAAGGCGTGGGTTCGGTTCTCACTCGAACCCAAGATTTTGATTATTGATTTTATTTCCGTCATTTTCGATTTTTCGGACACGGATAACGCTGATTTTTCGCTTACAACCAACGGCGGCGACACCGGAATTTCTGTGGAACGAGCTCTTTGATGGTCTCGCGTTGAGGTACCTGGGATGTGACCAGCTGCTGCAGGATATACTAAGCCTCATCCACGGCCGCGCTAGATAGAACGCTGTGTTCATTCGAGCGCACCCGTGCCTCATCGGAGGCCCGTCCTAAATAGTGCACCCAGCTTCAAAGCTGTGCACAACAAAGTTGAACCTACAAAGCAGAGGTCAACGCGCGTACACAATGCACCCAGGAACGGCGTTAACAATGCACACAGCCAACACCGCAGCCTGAGTTCTATGCTGGTGGTCGTTAACGTGGCCTCCGCACTTATCGCTGAGGCCGCGAAGTTACTGGGACCTAGTACACTTCTGACGCCATGGGCGCTGATTAGCAATAGAAGACACTTGCATCTCGTATATGACTTATATAGCTGAACGAAACGTATCCCAGCACGGTAAACTATAATAATATTGCCACGCTCGCTTCTTCTTTTATTTGGTGTGTTCGAATTTGACCAGCATGGACGGTTATCAACGCTCGACGCTGGCCGCGAAGCAATGTTCGAGAAGCTTCACGATTTTAGTAGATCTTTTTGTTAAGATTGCGCGCCGCACGCGAATGTTCCAGCTTTGTCGAGAGATAACGCCGCCACCAGCGATATTGCTGGAAAGCTCCATAGCGCCTGTAAAAAGCCGACGCGCTTGACCGCTTGTCAGTTGATCGACGGACGACGCCCTGTTGGCCGCTATCATTGTACAGCGTGTATTGCTGTAGTTCTAGTTCTCAGTTTCTCGGCCACAAGTTCGGCCAAATAAACAGTTTCATCTCGGACGTGCTGACTGTTGTCTTCGTCGACGTCACGACCACGTGACATCTGGTGGAGGTGCTGCTTCTTCCATGAACCGGACGCCCCCGCGAAGCGCTGACCCAAGCCCAAGCCGCGAGGAGGACGACGGCAAGGAAAACCCGGATAGTCGAGCAAGCCGCAGGCAACAAGGTTTACCGCCAGAGCACGGGCCTCTATCTGAAAATACCCGGCAAACAAAGACCCTGACATCGACCACAGCGACGATGACAGACGCTGTGTCGACCGCACCGATCCTTCTTCGGACGCCCTAGGAGCCGCCAACCTTCCGCGGATCGTCGTTCGAAGACCCGGAAAGCTGGCTTGAAGCCTACGACCGAGTCGCCGCTTTCAATGCCTGGACCAGCGAAGACAAGCTACGGCATGTCTATTTCGCTTTGGAAGACGCCGCTCGGACGTGGTTCGAAAACCAAGAGCGACGCCTGACAACGTGGGAAATTTTTCGCGAGAGGTTCCTGACCACATTCACGAGCGTCGTCCGCAAAGAGAGGGCTGAGGCTCTGCTCGAGACCGGCGTGCAGATGCCGAACGAAAACGTGGCGATCTTCACGGAAGAGATGACCAGGCTGTTCCGCCACGCAGACCCTACCATGCCCGAAGAGAAAAAAGTTCGCCTTCTCATGCGAGGAGTCAAGCAGGAGCTACTCGCTGGGCTGATGCGGAACCCACCCAAGACCGTTCAAGAATTCCTCTCGGAGGCTACAACGATCGAGAAGACGCTCGATATGCGCACTAGGCAGTACAATCGCCGCGCATTCCAAGGCAGCGCAGCAGTTCATGCCCTCGGCTCCGACGACTTCCGCGAAACGATCCGAGCCATCGTGCGAGAGGAGCTGCGAAAGCTCGCACCTTTTGCACAGCCCGAAGTGACGTCGATTGCGGACGTTGTACGCGAGGAAGTCCAACAGTCACTGGGTGTCCCTCAGCCGGCACCGCCGCAGCTGCAAGCAATGAGCTATGCTGCTGCAGCCCGACGCAACGCCCCCCCTCCTCGCCCACGTCAAGACGCCGCGCCGCCCCAGCAGTTCCGCCGCCAGGCACCACCGCCGCCACCACCGACGTCATACCGCCCGCCAGCCGGTCAGCGATACATGCCGAGGAAGACCGACGTTTGGCGCGCCCCCGACCATCGTCCACTCTGCTACCACTGCGGAGAAGCCGGCCACACCTACCGCCGCTGCCATTATCGACAGATGGGACTGCGTGGGTTCGCCGTCGACGCGCCGCGTCCACAGCAGGGTGAACGACCACGTGACATCGCCGACTATCTGGCAGGAACGCAGTGGACCCCTCGAGGACCTTCCCGATCGCCGTCGCCAGGCCGCTACGCCTCTCCCCAACGCCGACCATACACCACTGGCCCAACCCGGGGCCGGTCACCTAGCCCGCATCCGGAAAACTAAGGGCTGCAACCGATGGAGGTGCGGTTGCTGTACGACGAAATACCGAAGACCCTCCGCCGCCGACGCCGCCGCCACGACGAAGGCTTCAGGACACGGCGCGAACCCCTTACGACGAAACCTCGCGGACCGAAGTAGACCTGACGACGCAACGTGGAAGCAGCAGAACAAACCGACGTAGCCGTGACCCGACGCCACGACCTAACTGCAACGCAAGACGACGAACTAGCGACCTCGACGTTCTTATCGACGGCCACAGCATCACAGCCCTCGTCGACACCGGAGCCGACTATTCTGTCATCAGTGGACCGTTCGCCACGAAGCTGAAGAAAGTTAGGACAGCCTGGGAAGGCCCCGAAATCCGGACAGCTGGAGGTCACCTCGTAACGCCGGAGGGAATCTGCACAGCGAGACTCACCATTAACAACCGGATTTATCCCGCGAACTTCGTAGTCCTGCAGCGTTGCTCGAGAGATGTCATCCTTGGTATGGACTTCTTAGGCCTTCATGGTGCAATCATCGACCTGAGGTCTAAGTCGATAACACTGTCCACGGAAAAGGCACTACCGTCGCACACTCCGCCTAGAAAGCGCGCCTCGAATGTGCTGGTGGACCAGGTCACCATTCCCCCTCGCTCCAGCGTCATCATTTCCGTGGGCACTCAGAAATCAGCAGACCTGGAAGGCGTTGTTGAAGGCGACCAGCACCACTTGATTAACCGCAAGATTTGCGTCGCAAGAGGAGTAGCAGAGCTGCGGGCAGGGAAAGCAACAGTTATGCTCACGAATTTCAGCAACGAGTACAAGCACGTGAGCAAAGGCACGATGGTCGCCTACATCGAAGAAATCGTAGAAGCCAGCAATGCTTTCGGCCTCGCCGATTCCCCCGAGCCTACTCCAACGAATAAAGCGCCGCAACCAGCTTTCGAAATCAATCCCAGCCTTCAGAAGCACAAAGTAGAACAGCTCAAAACCCTGCTCTTGCAATACAAGGACTGCTTTTCGTCGTCGTCAAGAATTCGGCAGACTCCCGTGGCAAAACATCGCATCATAACAGAGGAAAGCGCCAGACCACTTCGTCAGAGCCCGTACAGAGTTTCGACGCGAGAACGCGAGGCCGTGAAGAAACAGGTCGACGAAATGCTACGCGACGACATCATCCAGCCGTCGAAGAGTCCGTGGGCATCCCCGGTAGTGCTAGTGAAGAATGAAGAAGAAGGATGAGTCTCTACCTTTTTGCGTCGATTATCGTTGCCTGAACAAAGTCACGAAGAAAGACGTGTATCCCCTTCCCCGGATCGACGACACCCTGGATCGATTACACAACGCAAAGTACTTTTCGTCGATGGACCTCAAGACCGGTTACTGGCAAACAGAAGTCGAGGAGAGAGGCCGAGAAAAGACTATTTTTATAACACCAGACGGCCTGTTCGAGTTCAAGGTCATGCCCTTTGGTCTTTGCTCGGCACCTGCGAGTTTTCAACAGGTTATGGATACAGTACTGGCCGGCTTGAAGTGGCAGACGTGCCTCGTGTACTTGGACGACGTCGTTGTGTTTTCCTCAAATTTCGACGAACACCTTCGGCGCCTTGAAGTTGTACTTCAAGCACTCAAGTCCTCCGGACTCACCTTGAAGCCTGAAAAGTGCCGCTTCGCGTACGAGGAGCTCTTGTTCTTGGGTCACGTGATCAGCAAGGATGGTGTTCGCCCAGACCCGCGGAAAACAGCTGCCATCGCAGCCTTCCCGCCGCCCGCCGACAAGAAGGCCATACGCCGTTTTCTCGGTCTGTGCGCTTATTACAGACGTTTCGTCAAGGAATTTTCACGGATCGCCGAGCCACTGACGCAACTCACGAAGGTCGACGTCGAATTCAGATGGGAAACGCTGTAAGTTCAAGTATTTCAAGAATTGAAACGACGCCTGCAGACGCCTCCGATACTTGCGCATTTCGACGAATACGCCGATACGGAAATCCACACCGACGCAAGCAGCGTAGGACTCGGCGCCGTCCTTGTGCAGAAGACCGACGGATTCGAAAGGGTCATCAGTTATGCTAGCCGGTCGCTATCAAAGGCAGAAATCAACTACTCCACAACAGAAAAGGAGTGCCTCGCCATCATCTCGGCTACATCGAAGTTTCGCCCCTACCTCTACGGCCGGCCCTTAAAAGTTGTGAGCGACCACCACGCCTTGTGTTGGCTAGCTAACTTGAAGGACCCTTCAGGTCGCCTCGCACGGTGGAGCCTACGACTTCGAGAATTTGACATAACCGTCGTTTACAAGTCCGGAAGAAAACACTCCGACGCTGACTGCCTGTCCCGCGCCCCCGTCGACCCACCGCCGCAGGAGGACATGGAGGATGATTGCTTCTTGGGAACCATAAGTGCAGAAGACTTCGCCGAACGACAGCGAGCGGACCCAGAACTCAACGGCCTTGTGCAATACCTCGAGGTCAGGACCACCATTGTTCCCAAGGTATTCACGCGAGGACTGACGTAGTTTTTCATGCGCAACGGTGTTCTCCTTAAGAAGAACTTCGCGCCGCTTCGAGCCGATTCCATTCTCGTAGTGCCTTCGACATTGCGACCAGAGGTCCTCCAGGCTCTGCATGACGACCCGACGTCTGGACACCTGGGTGTTTCTCGAACGCTCGCAAGAATACAGGAAAAGTACTACTGGCCGCGCCTTGTCGCCGACGTAACTCGCTACGTCAAGACCTGCCGGGACTGTCAGCGACGCAAGACACCGCCGACTAGGCCAGCCGGATTCTGCAGCCTATCGAGCCACCTCGACGGCCGTTCCAGCAAATTGGGATGGACTTACTGGGGCCGTTCCCGACGTCCAATACCGGAAACAAATGGATCGTCGTAGCTACCGACTACCTCACCCGCTACGCCGAGACAAGGGCCCTACCCAGAGGCAGTGCCGCCGAGGTAGCGAAGTTCTTCGTTGAGAACATCGTCCTGCGTCATGGCGCCCCAGAGGTCGTCATCACCGACAGAGGTACGGCCTTTACTGCTGACCTAACTCAGGCAATACTGAGATACAGCCAAACAAGCCACCGCCGGACCACAGCCTACCACCCACAGACCAATGGCCTCACCGAGCGGTTAAACAAGACCATCGCCGACATGCTGGCCATGTATGTCGACGTCGAACACAAGACGTGGGATGCCATCCTTCCGTATGTGACCTTCGCATACAACACGGCCATGCAAGAAACGACGCAAATGACGCCGTACAAGCTGGTCTACGGAAGGAGCCCGGCAACGACGCTCGACGCAATACTACCAACCGCCACCGACGAAGACTATCTCGACGTTGCGGCCTATTTGCAACTCGCCGAAGAAGCTCGACAGCTCGCCCGCCTGCGCATCAAGAACCAGCAGAGGGTCGACAGCCGTCACTATAATCTTCGACGACGCCACATGGAGTACCAACCCGGTGACCGTGTGTGTGTCTGGACGCCGATACGCCGACGTGGGCTCAGTGAAAAACTTCTTCGGCGATACTTCGGGCCATACAAGGTGCTTCGACGTCACGGCGCTCTTGACTACGAGGTCATCTGCGACGGCATTACGAACTCCCAGCGACGCCGCGCACAACCTGAAGTCGTCCATGTCATGCGCCTTAAGCCGTTTTTTGCGCGTTAGCGAACCTGGGGACTCTACTTTTTCCTTTGTTATTGTAGCTTATTTGTGTATGCACTTGTTTTTTTTTTCCTTTCCATGTTCTGTTGCAAGCATCGGGACGATGCTTTTTCAGAGAGGGGCAATGCCACTCCCGCTTCTTCTTTTATTTTGATGTGTTCGAATTTGACCAGCAAGGACGGTTATCAACGCTCGACGCTGGCCGCGAAGCAGTGTTCGAGAAGCTTCACGATTTTAGTAGATCGTTTTGTTAAGATTGCGCGCCGCACGCGAATGTTCCAGCTTTGTCGAGAGATAACGCCGCCACCAGCGATATTGCTGGAAAGTTCCATAGCGCCTGTATAAAAGCCGACGCGCTTCACCGCTTGTCAGTTGATCGACGGACGACGCCCTGTTCGCCGCTATAGCCTGTATTGCTGTAGTTCTAGTTCTCAGTTTCTCGGCCACAAGTTCGGACAAATAAACAGTTTCATCTCGGACGTGCTGACTGTTGTCTTCGTCGACGTCACGACTACGTGACAATATCTGGGGTTTAACGTTCCCAAACCACGATATGATTATGAGAGACGCCGTAGTGGAGGGCTCCGGAAATTGGGACCACCTGGGGTTCTTTACCGTGCACCTAAATCTAAGTACACGAGCCTCAAACATTTTCGCCTCCATCGAAAATGCAGCCGCCGCAGCCGGGATTCGATCCCACGGCCTTAGGGTCAGCAGTCGAGCGCCATAACCACTAGACCACCTTGCCAGGGCCGCACGGTAAACTAAAAGTGGTGTGGCTCGCTTTGCTTGTAGAGCCACAACGTATTGTGCACTGCGTGCACAAGTTCTGCGTATACCCAAGTGAAAGTATCTATTGTGCGGTTTACACCAACCCAGTAGACTAACTGCACGTTGGACGCACTCCTACATCGTGTATGCTTACACTTCGCAGAGAGTTATGGCCGCGGTGGAACGCTACGAGCGCGGCTGTGTATGTCATGTACAAGAGCAGCGCTTCTAACGCTACTTGCGCTCCAGCACAGCGGTGATAGTGATACGTGTCCTGGGCGACTGGGCGGGTGGAATGAACCACGGCTGAACTTGAGGCACAGCCTTGAACCAGCATATCGTCACGCGTGTTCCACGCGGCTCAACCCCAAGAACACGTTCGATCCCGGCCGCGCCGGTCGCATTTGGATGGAGACAATATGCTAGAGGCCCATGTACTGTGCGATCTCAGTGGACGTTAAATAAACACCAGGTGGTCGAAATTTCCGGAGCCCCCCACTACGGCGTCTCTCATAATCATATCGTTGTTTTGGGGCGTAAAACTCCAGATATCATTTTTTTCCGCTCAGTAAAAAAACGTCTACCTCTCCGTCCATGCTTCAGCGATGTCAGCGCTTTAAAGATTGTTTTGTTTCGGTTAAACGTGACTGCGATGATGGAAAGCCCCGCAAGCCATGAAAGGTAAGGATATTTTTACTGCACACAAATGATATGCAATGCTTTTCTGCTACTCGCGGGTACTGCGATTGTTTGGCATGCAGATCAGTCGATACAGAGAACAGGTTTTATTACATAATACGTTGCTGCGCGTGAGAAGCATCATTTTAAAGGTCTTTGCTAAGTGCGCCTGCGCGAGCATTCAGCTCTCGATGTAATACTCGTGGCTTTCTGCACAGCCACGGCCCACTTCATTTTTCTTTCTTCGCTCCACAGGCACCTATACATACATTTGTCTTGAACGCTTGAGTTGTAGCAGCCGACGGTTGAACAGCCGACATGGTTTTGCAAGGCGATAATGGCGCGTGCGAGAATGCCGAACAATTAGAGGCCTACGGCGGAGCAGTTTGTCGTCTGCTTGCCTCGAACCGGAAACCGGCAGCAGACGGCGCATCCCACAATCCCTCGCTCTTTTACCAGTCACCTATTGCGCACCTGGCTGTATTGTATAAAAGGGAACCTTTTCTTCGAATATATCTAGTTGCAAGTTGACGCTCTTTACTCTCCTCCTTGTTTTTCGCCTTGCATCTCCTTATTACCTTTTTTGCACAGTATTAGCTATTAGCGCCATAGCCGCCATAGCATGTTTTGATAACCAGAGACGGCAGTGAGCGCGCTTCCCGGTTTTTCGAGTGGACAAGGAATGTAATGAGGTGTTCTCGGAGTGACACTAACGTTTCTCGTGAAGATGTTGGGTATATCTGATGCCCAATTTGCCAATAAGTGAATAAGTCATAAATTTCTATTTGCTCTCTATAGGTGGTACTCTGGGAGAGCCCTATATGTTTGGTACTCGCCCGCAAATGTATTGTAAGGTGTTTCTTAACTTAATTATGAATCGTATGTTCACTGCTAAATATATGGCCGAGAAAATAAGGAGCGCTAAAATGTCTACATTTATAGTACGTTATTAAGGCTATGCATTACTGGCCTTGCGGTTCAAACCAACTTTCGTAGGGTAAAGAATGTGGTAGTCTAGAGCGTAAAACTGTTCCGAAAAAACTTACCTGGCAAAGCATCGGCCGAGAGCTTCCCAGTGGTGAGCATGACGTCACGGAAGTTGAGCGCAGCGTAGTATACTGTGCAGATGGCCTTGGTAGAAGAAATGGATGGAAGAACGTAGCTCAGTGGTGCCAAATACCACTGCAGACTTGACAAGTCACCAATTTTCTGTATGCTGATGCAAGCATACTTCGTGGGAATTTTCGGAGAATCACCTATAAGAAGCAGGGTAATCTTCACTAACTAATTAGCCGCGTAGTAGGTGCTTACATATGAATTTCAGACATTTTAGCTTAGAAGAGTTTTCGACAATGCGATTACATTGTAACACAAATTGTGCAGGAAGTAGGCAAAACAAATAATTACCTCTGCCCCATATTTTGAAAAACAAACAATAGAGAATGAACTTTTATTGCTTCATGAAACGAAAAAGTGGTGGGTTTGCAGGAACACTAGGCTCCCTACTTGATTTCTTTTGCACAAAGATACAGCGCTTATCGCTTTCATGCAAAGAATAAACATTCATTCACACAAGTACATTCACTCATTTGCAGAAGTCGAGAAAAACTCAAATATTCATTTTAGCAATTCCCCACACCGGTCTATATGGGCCCAGCGAATATCCAGGAACTTTATTTATTTTATTTATTTACAAATACTGCAGGCTCAACTCGGGCCCAAGCAGGAGTGGGTACATGAATATACAAAAAAGAATACTGACAACAAAATATACAACTGTTGCCAAAGTACATTGCATAATACATGTTTACAATCAAGCTTTATATAATGCATGACTTAGAAATTTGCGCAGCGAAACAGCAGTGCTGAGCTTGCCTTCTACTCTGATTGTTTTAGTTCCTCCAGTCTCCTAACAATGCCTCCCTTAGCTCACAAAGCCGTCGTTTAGTCTCTGACCGCCATCTCACAAGCACTTTTAGAACATCCGCGCAGCGGAAAGGTTCTCGTGGTAAATTTAAAATTAAAGTTTGTAAGGAGAGCTGCGTTCTTTGCATCATACAAAGATCTTTTCTTTTTTACCCCCTCGTTACGAGTTCTCGACTTTGCAGACTACTAACGAGAATAGGCAGGAAGGGATGTGAAAGGAGAGAAGGAGACATGACAAGATATACAGCACCGGGTCATATTCTATTCGAGTGGTATTGTCGTATACATTATTCGCCTATACGGATTTGAAATAGCCGAAGAGTACTACCGCTCCGTCCACACGGAGGAGATATCCTGGTTGCATGACACAAGTTGTGTTGGTATGCGCGAGCCGTGTGGGGACAATAATTAGACAACGACGAAGATGACATGCCGCTCCTTCGGCACGTGACAGTGCAAGAGACGCTCAGCCAATGAGTGCCCTCCAGGGGGGAAAAATGAAGGAAATGAAAAGAACGGCGGAGCAGGGCGGATGTGGCTGGGAGAATATTGCCACGCCCGCTTCTTCTTTTATTTTGATGTCTTCGAGTTTGACCAGCAAGGACGGTTATCAACACTCGACGCTGGCCGTGAAGCAGTGTTCGAGAAGCTTCACGATTTTAGTAGATCGTTTTTTTAAGATTGCGTGCCGCACGCGAATGTTCCAGCTTTGTCGAGAGATAACGCCGCCACCAGCGATATTGCTGGAATGTTCCATAGCGCCTGTATAAAAGCCGACGCGCTTGACCGCTTGCCAGTTGATCGACGGTCGACGCTCTGTCCGCCGCTATCAGTGTATTGCTGTAGCTTTCAGTTTCTCGGCCACAAGTTTGGCCGAATAAAGAGTTCCATCTCGACTTGCTGACTGCTGCCTTCGTCGACGTCACGACCACGTGAAAATATGGTGTCCAGGACGCGGATGTAGCGGTCAGCCGAGTTCCTGGCTGATGGTCGCTGCAGGCTGGCACACGCCCATTTTCTTCCCGGTTCCTGGTGTTTTCAATCACAATGCCTTCTCCAAGAGATACGCATAAAACGGGCTAGACGGTTATTGTCAGTAATCGCTCATTTTTCCGGACGTACTGCAGGCACTGTTTCTTTTGGTCAACATACAAGTACAGCGAGCAACGCATCCCTCCGTCAGAAGTGGAATTTCACCACTGAAGCACGGAGGCCTTCACATTTAAAAACGCACTTGCTTCTTTGTCACTACGATACACATTGGCGCTAGTTTTTAGACGTGACTGAAGACGTCTGAAGAAAGGCATACTTAGACGTGACCACGGACAGGCATGCTTACGTTGATTTCCCTCAGCGTTGCATAACAGCTGAAGACTTGTGTCATTTAGGAACGCCCACTTGTTATCGCAGTGCATGGCAGGTAGCCAACGAATATCAATGCATATTGCCACCTGGTGTTTTGAGCCAGTATGCCGTAGCCAGCCGAAAATGGCGAAGAAGACGAAGGCGAAGTGCGCTAGCCGTTGGACCGTGTCTATCATTCGCGTCTTGTCGTTCCGCTGTTCTTGCCACTACAGCGCCTATAGCGCGTGACAAACTGGTGGTGGTGCGGGGTAATCTATGCACTGTACCCATCCGAGTAGCAAGATCTCAAACATCATGCCGGTGGTTACTCCTGTGCACTGCGCCGGCAGGATGATTCGAGGACAAGCCCCCGAGTTTGGACTGCTCCCAGACAACATGGCGGCTCCGACCATCCCAACCGACACCAACCCAACCGGTACGGAAGGCACAACACCGCTTCATTAGAGATTTTGAGAATTGGGGCCCCAAGGAGCTTGGAGACCCAAGAAGCTTGCGAGCCGCCAGGACGCATGCGCAGAACCCAAGCCACTCTTGGGCTCTTGCGCTCGCGTTGACCCGAGACGCAAAAATCGAAAACTAGCGTGGGGCCCAAGGCGTCTTGGGTCACAAGCGAGAAGACACATACGCAGCGCGGGCCACGGCGCAGTATGGCTCGCGTCTCGCATGATTTCAAATTTCGTCGCTCGTGGCGCTCCGTGCGCTCGACCCAACGCGGCTTGCGTTGGCCCAATTCTCAAACTCTGCTGATCATCCGAACGCAAGAGCAGGCTGCCCAACGCAGCTTGGGGGCCCAGCGTCTTGGGTCCCCAATTCTCAAACTCTCTATTATACTTTGCTCAATCTTCGAACGCCAAATCCTTTTCACGGTGCTGCACATGAGGATGTGGAAGATTGGCTGAGTGACTTCCCCCGGATGTCGTATACTCAATCTTTGAAGCAACCGGTCACATCTGCAATGCCGCTTCACACTGCGGCCCCAGCCATGCTGCACAGTCCAAGCGGCCCCGTATTAAAACGACCATCGACTGGCCCCGCGGAAATCCGACGTATGGCGTGCACCGGATCGACGTCCTCTCTGCGTCCACTGTGGCGAAGCTGGGCATGTAAGAGACAGATCACCTACCGGGAGATCGGTCTACGCGGATTTTCGGCGAATTCACCGCGACCTAGGTTTGGCCAGTGGCCCTCTGAAATCGAAGATTATGTTGCCCAGCAGCGTGGATCCTCGTCATCCCTGCACCAACCTCGCTCCCCATCACCGCGGCGGTTTTCCCCTGATCGCCGTAGCTATTCGAGCGTCGTGCAGGGTCGGGCACCCAGCTTACGCCGGGAAAACTAACCACAGCGACCTTCGGGGGCGAGGCCGCTCAGGCTGGACATGCTCAAGGCTCCCCATCGACGTTTACGCGAAACGACGATGCACCGACGACGACGATACCGGCTGGTTCCGGAAAGGTTTCCTTGGACATTCCAGTGCTGCTCGATGGTCGCAAAGATAGTGCTTCAGTGGATACTGGTGCGTACTATTCTATAATCAGTGAAAAATAGGCCGCTCTTCTGAAGAAAGTGACGATGCCTTGGAATCGCACCCCAATTCGTACTGCTGGCGGGCATATCGTTACACTATTCGGTGTTTGCACGGCACGAATACAGATTCGCGGTTGTACCTTTGTTGTCAGCTTGAGCTTTCTCCGTCAGTGTTCTGGAGACCTAATAATCGGAATGGACTTCCTTAGGGAGCACTGTGCTATCATCGACACTCGACAAGGCCTCGTCACGCTCTCGACAAAGAGTGCCACAGCAGCGAACGACACCAGCCATCATCGAGTATCTCTGCGTGTAATAGACGACGCTGTCACGATACCACCGCGCGCAACTGTCTTAGTTAAAGTGGCGTGCGACGGATTAGTACACGGTGAAGTGGTCGCGGAAAGCAATCGTTCCCTACTCCTTTCCCAAGGTGTCTGAGTAGCGCGAAGATGTCCACTGCGAGGTTCTTGTCACAAACTTCAGCTACGAGCACCGGCACCTTTTCCCTGGTACTGTCATCGCCTACACCGACCCAGTAGCCGATGTCACTGAGTGTTTTGCTTCCGAGGCGATCGGCACTGATGAAGCACCTCTCCGCGGAGTCGACATAAGTCCCACGCTTCCTGGCGATAACAAACAAAGGCTGCACGACTTATTGCTAGAGTTCCATACTTGCTTTGCACGTTCGTTGAAGATACGTCAGACATCGATTACGAAACATCGTATCATCACCTACGACGACGCGCACCCTATATGGCAGCAGCCTTACCGTGTTTCACCAACCGAACGACGCGCGATTCAAACGCAGGTGAAGAAAATGCTGCAAGACGGCGTAATACAGCCCTCAAGCAGCCAGTGGTCATCGCCAGTCGTCCTTGTTAAAAAGAAGGACGGCACACTTCTGTTTTGTGTCGATTATAGGAAGCTGAATAACGTCACAAAGAAAGACGTGTACCCGTTGCCTCGGGTCGCCGATTCTCGAAACAGGCTCAGGCGCGCAAAGTACTTTTCTTCAATCGACCTGAGAAGTGGGTGCGGGATGCCGTGTCGATGGAAGGACGCATCCCAACATAAAACATAACGACTGTTTGTTAGCGTGGTAGCAGCAGCGGTGCGAGCATAGCGACGCTGCGCTCAGTCGGGTAGCGAAGGAATGATCACTTCCGAGCTTGGCAGCTTGGTTTTAAAGGCACCGTCGATGACGTAAGCCTCCGGTGACGCTGCGGTGGCGCTATCCCTTATCGGAGACGTGGTGTAGCGTGCAGCCGTGTCACGCTGGACTAGTGAGTGACGAAGCGGAGGCTGCGCCGGTTTGTGCGCAGTGTGTCGCCACATCATCCCCCCCCCCCCCCGCGGAGTGCAGAGTCCTCAGGGTCTGTAGAAATCTGGGAGGCATACCAGACGTCCAGAGCGTGTCGTGACCGGAGCGGGCTGCGGCGTCGGCGGCGGCTGTGGATAGACAAGTTGGCTATGAACCTGGTGACCAAGTTTGGGTTTGGACTCCCATTAGACGGCGAGGACTCAGCGAGAAACTCCTGAGCAAGTACTTCGGACCGTACAAAGTACTAAGGCGTGTGAGCGAGGTCAACTATGAAGTTATCCCAGACGGAGGCTCAGCATCGTCCCAACGCCGTGTACCGCGCACAGAGGTTGTACATGTCGTCCGCCTAAAACCTTATTTTACGCGATGATACTTCTATTCTGCTTTTCGTGCGGCAAACTTTCTTTTTCCTTTGCTCTTGTCAGTTAGCTCTCCAAAGGATTGTGAACGGCGCTTTCTTCCCTTATTGCGGACCCCAGACCGCATTTTCTTTCGCGTGCATCTGCTCTATGTTATGACGTACTTCTTTTATTTTTTTCTCTTGTTTAGTTTTTTTTCTTATCGGCCTATTCAGTGTATCTCTTGTGTGTCAACATCGAGTCGATGTTCCGTTGGGAGGGCGAATAATGCCACCTGGTGTTTTGAGCCAGCTGCCGTGGCCAGCCGAAAAAGGCGAAGAAGACGAAGGCGAGGTGCGCTAGCCGTTGGACAGTGTCTATCATTTGCGTCTTGTCGTTCCGATGTTCTTGCCCCTACAGCGCCTATAGCGCGTGACAATATGATAAAGTAGAGTTAATAAACAACATGGTAACTCTAAGAGCTAGGCGCCGTTTTAAATTGTAGTTGGCCAAAGTGTCTGCCTTGGCCTGAAGTGTCTGTGGTAAGTCGCAGTGGTAAGAGCGTGGTACTGCATTTCATTCCCTTAGAATTGTGCGCGAACTTACAATATTTTGGCATGGAGCTGTTAAAGTGTTTGCTTCTTTGCTTTATGCATTCAACAAGGCGATACGTTTATGTTTGCAATGGGCATAGTTAGACGTGACCGAAGACAGCCATGCTTTCGTTGATTTCCCTCAGCGTTGTATAACAGCTGAAGACTTGTGTCGTTTAGGAACGCCCCCTTGTTATCGCAGTGCATGGCAGGTGGCCAACGATTATCAATGCATATGATAAAATAGTGTTCTTTAGAAACACCGTGGCGACTGTCAGAGTAAGCAGTACGTAATAAATGATTAGTACTTCCACTTAATTTCACTGCTTGTTGCCGGTATGTTGCACGTGCCGGTATGTTGCACGCGACCTTCGCTAGTCATGACATTCGCATTGGTACGTCTATTTGCAATATCCCCCTCCCACAGAAGCACTCGGCTGCGTATGCGCCTAGAAGCGCTATAGCGAAATCGCAACCACTAGTTAGGTAGTCCAAAAACAATATTTTTGGTTCTCAGTGTACTATAATATGATTTCACGTCTTCAGAGACTGTACGCCACGTATTTATTGAATTGTTAAAGAATCGTGTCGAAAAGATTCAGCGGGCTGCGGAAGGCCACAGCCTTCTGAGGCGTACGTAGCTCAAATGAATGGTACACCATCATCTCTGGCGGCGGGCAATCTTATGAGAGCAGTTGCATGTTCGTCCCGTTTGGCCGTCGCTCTCGTGTATTCTACCGTACCCACATGGAAGCTATGAACTCGCCGTGTCCACAGGCTGCAAAAGAGTAAAATGTCTGATAATTACCAGTGGAGCTGTTTAAACTCGGAGGAAGGACGGTGGCGTAGACGGAAAAGTGGGCGGGTATGCGCCACAGAAATGACAAGCAGCTCCTAGCATAGCATAGCCATGCACAGTATAGCATAGCAAGGAGGTGGGAAAAAGAACTGAGGGCGAGGAGGAGTGGTGTGAAGCTGAGGGGGGAAGAAAAGGAGGGTAGAGGGTAAAGCACAGCATAGCCTTGGTACAATATAACAATGGGATGAGTAATGGAATTAAGGGTGGGGACTGGAACTAGGGTGGGGACAAGGGAAAGTACGAGGAGGAGAAAGGGTTAACCCTAGCATAACTATGTGCAATGCAGGAAGCAAAGGATGGGAATGAGTAGTGAGGGTGAGGTAGAGTGATGTGAGTGTTAGGAGGAGAGACAGCAATATAGAAAGAGAAAAATAAAGACAGAAGGAAAGAAGAAAGAAAAAAGAAGAAAGAGATGAATAAAAAGCTCATTCTGCTCCGCTGTTTACTCAGATTTAACAGGCATGAAGTAGCTTAAATTTATTTTTTGGAGCGAAGCTTTTTTCCCTAGCTTATGCCAGCGTTGTACTGATGACGCAGAAACACCTGTTGCTTCCAGAGTAGAGCGCATGCGAGAAACATGCTATAAATGGACCTGATGGTCGGGGAGCCAGCTCCACACAGCGAAGTGACGTCACCCTTAGCTCCACCATGACATCATAGAGCCACTACTACCTGCCACGATGACAAAGCCGTACTAGCTCTGGATCTTCGAGGCGCGTTCGACAATGTCAAACATAGTGGCATCCTCGTGAATCTTTCCACTGCGAACTGGGAATAGAAGACCTTCGGTACATCCGTGCCTTTCTCTGATCGCGTGGCCTTCCTCCGTATCGACTCTACCGAATACGGCAAGTTCCCGCTAGGCACACGGGGTACGCCTCAAGGAGCGGTCTTGTAACCCTTTCTGTTTAACGTGGCCATGATGAACCTCCCTTCCCTCCTACACGGCGTCGAGGGGGTACACCGCGCGCTCTCTGCCGAACACCGGCTCTCCGGCTCAAATCGAGGAATGTCTACAGCAGGCTGCCCTTCTGGTGGACATTTACACCGTCTCTTGCGGCCTGGAGTGTTCCCCAACCAAATCGGCCCTTCTCTCGGTTTCCCGCCTACCACCACCCCAGATTTTCCTCCCCTCCAGACCTGTCCCAGTAATCCAGGACTTTGACATTCTCGGGCTGCACCTCTCGTCTTCACTGGACCTTCAGGGCACCATATCCTCTCTCAGACGCATTAGTGAACAAGTGAGTCGTATGATTTGGCGGGACTTTACCAAGCGTGGCGGCCTGCTAGGGACCGAATCCCTTCGGTTGGCCCAAGCGTTTTTGACCAGTCGGGTTCTCTATGCCTCGCCCTACCTTCGCCTGCGTCGTCGTTACGAACACCAACTAGATACTGTTCTCCGCTCCGTGTATAAACGCGTGCTGGTCCTTCCCATTGCCAGTTCCAAACGCCGCTTTTCGGCCCTGCGAGTGCACAACTCCTTCGCAGAGCTGCGGGAAGCCCATCGTGTACACGAACTTAAACGTCTTTCGAAGACGCCTTCCGGACGCCGCCTGCTACACAAACTTAGCATCAACACAATCTCTGACCCGGCCGCTCCATCCCCAGTACCAAAAATCTCGCATCAAAAGTTATGGGTGGAGCCACCCCGCCGCACCATGGACCCCGAACTAGAGCACTGCACGGGCCGTAATTCTCGGCCCGGGCCCGGCCCGGGCCCGCAACTCGTTCAAACTTACCCGCCCGAACCCGGCCCGGTGACTCAAAATGAGACCCGGGCCCGGCCCGAACCCGAGAAAAAATTTCGCCTACCCGGCCCGGCCCGGCCCGACCACAGATCAGGCCCGACTGAGGCCCGACCCAGTAATCTAGGTGGTGTTGCCCGAACATGGAATCGACAGCAAGGTGTTTTAAGTGGCAAATATCTACGCTTTTTTGGCGCATGTTTCGGTAACAATTATACTTTTACATACGGTAATTTCTTGTAAAAAGGGGCTCACGGTGCAAACAGTTGAGCGGACATAATGGATACAATGAATGTTTGTTCGGCAGTGGCATACTGTACCCATTTTTTTCTGCATATATATTGGGGATCATGAAGGGCGTTTTGTAGCAGACATTGTAGCAAGGAAAGTGACTTGGAGCACGAGTTCAGTTTCGATAGGGAGAGCAATAACAACAAAGGATGAATTAATGGATGGATAAACTTTATTATGGCCCATCGGAACGCGCTCTAGCGCGTTGCGGGCCGCTCCGACATCGGAACAGGAAGACCAAGTCTGTCTGCTGCGTCGCGGGCCCGTTGGACTGCTCATACAGCTGTTCTAGCGCGGAGCTAGTAATAGCAGCCTCCCATTTGGACGGCGTGATGACTTCGCCGCCACGTAACACGGAGCACCGCCAGAGCATGTGTTCTAAATTGGCTTGGCAGAGAACAAAACGCTCACTTCACTTTGTTTTTATTGCACTCTATAGCCTATTGAAATTTATAGCATGCTCTAACCACAAAGTCAATCGTGTACCCTTCTCGATATGTAGCACCTGTCTTCACTATTCTAGCACCTTGCCACAGCAAGAGAAACAGAGGAACAAAAAAACAAATTTGTGACCGTTGTTGTAAATACACTAATATAGGTAAAAGTATGGAACCGCGTGCACCACGTGTATGCGTATAAGCAGCCGAAAGGAAGAAAAAAACTATTTGTCATAGCATTATTTTCATATACCACACCACTGCTAGTATATATATCTATAAGTTTCTTATGACATAGTTTATAGTTCTTCACATGTTATTGTGCGAAAAATCACAGTACGAAGAGATTCCTGCTTTAAGCACGCCATGCGCTGTTGCATCATATATCCTGCCGCGCTAAAGCTTCTTGCACTAGTCGCGCTGGCCGCACGATCGCACCACATGTTGTTTTCAACTTCCGCTACTGGAGCAAATGTAGGAGGCCTCTGTGGAGCTCTGTAGAATAAATATAGCTGTCCAGCTCATCCCTTCATTCCTCTGTTCCCGAACCTCGTGCCACTCTTCAATGTCATCTATAAAACTCCTCTTTGAGGGCTTCTCCTTGCAGTTTTCAGCAGTGTATGTTATGCACGGTTTGCACCATGCTCGTTTTTTCTATATTATAATGGTTTATGCCTTCCCAGCAATGTTGTACTGGTAGAAGGTGGCCATTGGACTACGCGGTTAGGACTGGCAGGATGTGGACGAAGCGATTTCGATATATTTTCGGGGTTCGTTCGAGTTTGGTAAAAGGCGCGACTCGACTAAGCTTCTCGAAGCTTACTCATCTGATGCATATGCATGGTACGAGGTAAGGGGACATCACCCGGCACGAAATCTGTCATTGTCCTTTTTCAAGCCAGATATTTCGTCAAGCGAATATACTTCACCCCACGCCTTGTTTAATGGACCTATTCTATTTCTGAACATTCCAACGCTGTTGCGGCATTATCATGTAGCTCTCGCAGTATATAACGCACAATATAGGGCCTCAAACACGCGGCTCGCAGACCTCTCGCTAGCGACGTTCCGCCCGCACATGACTGTCTTCATCCCATTTTTTTAGGGGCGAAGCTCTAAATCCGTGGGTCTGTCCTTCCTCTGTGACCGGTTTGTAACCACCTAGTTGGGGCCACCTCTAGCTCGTGAGAAGCGCGCGTTCTGGTATGCAGAAGAAGAAGAAAACGACATTGACGAGTGAGACTCTCGTGCGCGTTAACGTCACTCGACAACGTCTTCTACTACTGCATACCAGAACGCGCGCTTCTCACGAGCTAGAGGCGGCCCCAACTAGGTGGTTACAAACCGGTAACAGAGGAAGGACCTCTCTCGCTTCATTTCACGGACCATAAAGCCGTCGTAATGAAGGGACCTCGCAATCCAGCTGCCATGACAACGACGAAATGGAAAGAACAAGCGAAGAAACGAAACAACAAAACGAACAAGAATAAAATAAAAGTTGATTTGTATAATATACGCACAGTCTTACGTCTTTCTTAATGATGTAATGGGCTAACTTTCACGGGAGAGTTACGGTTTACCGATGATCTCTCCCTCTCGAGCTTCGCCCACTTATCATCATTCATTCCGTGAATATGGCGTGATTTGTTCTTTACAAGCATGTTCTTGGGATACACAGGCATGACAGATCGAAAGCATATTTTTCGTGAGGCGCCTCCTGCGGTCACCGTGTGTTGACACATAACCGTGAAACAAAAGCTATATTTCAGAATCGGCGTCCAGATTTTAGTCTTTATGGGTGATACGAAATGACTGGTTCCCCAGATGTGAAAGAGAGACGTCCGTTTAATGGCAATACTAAAGGCGAACTGCTGCGCCGGCCACGTGCACGTGCCCTCGATGCCCCTCGGTTTCCTCTTCTTCGATATAGAGTTACTGTATACAGTAACTCTACTTCGATAGAGTCTGGCGCGCTCCAAGTTGCTCCGTTCCGCACTAGTTTGCAACAATTGGTATCCATATGTTTTTGGAATCCTGCCGCCAAATCCCCTTCAGAAATGATCTCGTATACGAGATACGGGAAACGTCTGCTGTGAAATGACGGTAGTTTTAAAACCTGTTCCCCCCTCCCGCGCTCCTACCTTCGTCATTGCCCTAGCCTTGCGGGAGTAAATTTTCGTGAATGCGGCCCGTTAGCTGAGGTGAGTTTGAGACCCCTGATATGGCGGAACAAGACGAAAGCTCAGACGTTAACATTGTGGGCACACAACGCAGGCTGTGCATGTCCATCTCGCGCCACATGACCACTGGGAGCCGTCACAGAGTCACAGAAAAAGAATGTGCCTTTATAGGGATTCTATGTATCAAGACTCCGTGCAGTCCTTACGTTTTAGAGGGGGGCTCTGACTTTCAACAACGTTTCCCCGCTTTGGAGCTCTGTGATCGCTCTTGCGATGACATCTCATAGGTATAATTTTATTATATTACATTTATTACTGGGATTACATAGTAACACTTGGGATATAATAAAATAACGAAAGCAAATAAAGCACGGAATAACGAGATGTTACATATAAGCGCCTGGTATATTTACTTTTAGCTCGCTCGCTTCAGATAAATCAAGTAGCTCATATGCAAAAAGCAACAGAAGTTCAGTACTTATCCCTCATAAAACTTCTCCAAATAGTGTACCCGACATAAAAATAGCGTTTTATTGCGATAGCAATTATATGGGCACTCTTGGCTGATTTTTGCTATCGCCGTCCGTCGGCGCCGTCATGTCCCGGATATATATATATATATATATATATATATATATATATATATATATATATATATATATATATATATATATATATAAAGGCACAAAGAAAAATAAAGCAGAAGAAAAAAAATACTGCATTACCAGACGGCGGATTCGAACCAGCAACACCTCGCTCCCCAGCACGCTGCGTAGACAACTCAGCCACCCACTATGTATGTGCCGGCAAAATAACGGCGAGCTATTTATATACACCATGTACCGCTGGTGTTAAGCAAAGCTCGGAGGAGCGTCAGCGTGTTTTCTATCACGCAACGTCCTAATTTTCTTTCAATTTGAAAACTGCCCTTGAGTCGCGCAGGACAACATGTCCCTTTTCTGTACCCACTCGTGATGTGGAAGGGAAAAAAAAAAGAAAGAACACCGGGAACACCTTGCATCAGACGCCCCTTGTGGCTGGAGACGCAGGGGGTAACTCCACGCGCCACAGTTTAAAAGAAAACGAAATATCTAAGCGCGTCTGATTCTCCATTGCCGACACTTGCAGCCGCAGCGCTCCTAATTTTCTTTAATTTCGAATACTGCCCTTGAGACACGCATGACAAGGTGGCCATTTTCTGTACCCACTCGGGATGTGGAAGGAAACAAAAAAGACAAAGAACACCGGGAACACCTTGCATCAGACGCCCCCTTGTGGCTGGAAACGCAGAGGGTCACTCCACGAGCCATAGTTTAAAAGAAGAAGAAATATCTAAGAGCGTCTAAATTCTAAATTTACCCACTTATATTAACCGCCGGTTTCATGGCCAATCCCCCAGAGTGGATAAGAACCAAGAATTAAGGGTCAAGCAAGCAAGCAAGCAAGCAAGCAAGCGTCTGATTCTCCATTGTCGACACTTGCAGCGTTTTGCTCAAGCACAGGGTTGCCACTGACTTTCGAATAAATGCCGCCAAACGACGAGCAAAAAGTCGCCAAAAGTCGCCATTTTTTTTACAAATTTCGCCAAAAAAGTCGCCATTCAAGATATGTGCGGCATACCTAGTATAAATAATCTCCACTCACGTATAGCCCCGCAGAATACAGTACGATCCAAGACCCTTTAATTATATTGACGTTTCTAGATGCCATGGCGTATCGCCCGTTTCAGAATGGGAGTGCATGTTGCTGCTTCTGCGACTAACCGCAAGATATGCGGGGTGGCGCACGTGTGAACGAATGAAACGCTCATGATATCCTTCCATCCCTCTCCGCTCGTTTCAAAGGTAATAGTGTGGTAAACCTTGGGCGAAAACCGTGAAATCGTTGTTTGTAGACAGCTTTATGTACCCTTATATAAATTAAAAGCATTAAAAGGTTTATTGAAGGTAACGTGACAGAATTCTTACAGGAACCAATCATTAGTGAGTCTTACACCTTTTCAGTGTGAGCTTATATGATACCCGACGCCACCGACCCTTTCTTATAGTCACTTATACCTACACGCGTCAATCCGATGCGTTATTAATGAACAGGTAGGCAATGTAAAATGTTATATCACGCTCTACGAGAACAGTGGAAAATGCCTCAATAAATATTTTTTATTCGACAAATAGCCGGGTATCCGCCTCTCTTCGCTATTCCAAAACAGTCTTTACGAGCTGAATTGGGAGTACTGCAACAGCGAATAAGTCGCCAAGCTATTCAGAACAGTTTGAGCTTTGGCGGAACAAATGGTCGGAACACGCGGCCAACCCGTCGTCTAGCCCCTTCAGAAGCGAAACTTTAGAGAAGCTTAAAGCACCGAAAGCTATAAACTTATAGTCAAACACTGCCCCCTCGCGGTTTACAAGGCAGTCCGCTGACTTACATTTTGCTAGAATGTCGCTGGCGGTCGTTCCAGTACCTCTTGCATCTAGATGAATTGACGAGATACACACGAGTTACAGGACGGACATACCGAATGACGCGTAATGCGCACATTCTACTCGTGGGTCTAAAACCAAGAAAAATAGAGAGAATGTTGCCGCTCATTCGTTGGGAAGACACTCATCTTAGGATGCATAATTCAGTGGAGACCTAAGCCGAAAATCGCCAAAAATTCGCCATGTTGCCATTCATAATTTTAGGTCGCCACGGGCCTCTTAAATTCGCCAATTTGGCGAAAAGTAGCCACCATTGGCAACCCTGCTCAAGCACATAGGCGTAACAACTGTGACAGTTGTTAGTTCACGCTTGCCCTGTGCATGCCTGTGCGTTCATTTAGGGCGTCCTTCGTGCTTCAGCGGCACGCTGCAAGTATCGAGCTGTTTCTGGTTCTTCATGTGACATTTCGATTTCTTGCTATCGCATCCATTGCTTCGCCCTTGCGGCGAAACTGTTTTTTCGAGATGAAATGTGGGACATATATGTATGCACAGCGTATGCGGAACAAGGCACATTAAAGAGAAAAACAATTTTTCTATTATCATTAAATTACTCTTTCACCATTTTAAAAGCACCGCGCTCGCCGCGACAAGACTCTTGGTAAGAGAGAAAGCTCGCAGGAAAATGCAGGTAACGACACCAACTTAAAATTCACGCAGGAAACGCCGTGACGCCATAGATTCTAACGGCATCTACTGGACTCTACGTAGTTTATAGTGGGTAAAAATGAAGTACATTGACCTCTGAGGGGGCCATAGACTTAACATACCAAGTTTCTGGAAATTTCGTTGAGCCAATGCCCCCAAAATACGATGAATACAGTTTGAAATCCGTGACGTCACGTACGGACATTTCAGCCGGAAATTTCAAAAGGCTACATTGACCTTGATTTTCTCCTTAATAATAAACTTATTGGTCGTGAAATTAATGACGTTCGGGTTCTCAGAGTACACTTTATCGGTCTAAACCGATTCAGTGTGCTCACTTTAGTGACCCTTTAAGAACGGAGCAAAGTCCAAGCCCGGCCCGACCCGAGCCCGCCACCTCAAACCCGGGCCCGGCCCTAAGCCCGCAGCTTCAAACCCGAGCCCGGCCCGGGCCCGCCGTGAAAACTACTTTACCCGGCCCGGCCCGGCCCACGGGCCGGGCCGGGCCCGGGTTTTCGGGTAGGCCCGAGCCCGTGCAGTGCTCTACCCCGAACAACACTCCGGTCGAAGGCACGCGCATACTGCTGCCCATCAGGCGCGTCACTCCGATCGCCCCGGCGTATTTTATGTAGACGTCTCGAGCCCTTCTCCCTCGGCTCACTACACGGCCGCTGCGATCACAGAAGGTCACCAAGTCGACGTCCTCTGCTTTAGAGCCGACAGTGCGACCCATGCAGAGAAGGCTGCCAATTGCTTTGGCCGCCTCCCATCCCACCACTCACAAATTCTTGGTAGACTCGCGCTAAGCCTGTTTCTGATACATCCAGGGTTCCATCACCCCATTGGCTGCTCATCTCCTTCAAGCCGCCTCGGGGCGTTTTGGCCCTCACTCTCTTAGAATAGCCTACACTCCAGGCCGCACAGGGCTTCCCGGCAACAAGGCGGCCAAGGCAGCCGCCCGCGCTTCTCTCCCCCGGGCCGCTGCCCTTCCGCGTCCTGAGTCAGATCCTGGAAACTCGCGTCTTACAGGCTACCGAGATATTCTGGATTACTGTCGCAATTCGCGCCGACATTACCCTGACCCTGCACGTGGTCTGGCACTCCATCCCGGAAATTTCTGGTACGTGCCCGACTTGTCAGGCCCTCGCCGATACCTTTCACGTCCTGGCTTTCTGTCCTGCAACTCCCCTCCCTTCCCCACCCCAACTAGAGTGGCGTGGGAGGAGTACCTGCTTGGCTGCTCTATCTTGGATGCGCAGCGCTCCTTGGTGGCGCGCGTCCAGGCAGCGGCTTTCTCCAATGGCGTCCCATTGGAGAAAGCCGAGACTGCCATTCAGACTGCCACTTTGAATAAAATTTTTGCCACCACCACCACCGTGCCGTCGCTCACGCTCATTGCGTCACTCGCGCGGAAGGAAAGGCAAGGAAATTGAGTTCTGGCGCGCTCAGCAGCGCTTCTCTCGCCTCAGACACGTTTTCAATTAACCTGGGATTCCACGGCCGCGCGTCGACAATTCCGCCGAGTGGCATGAAGCATTCAATAAACGGTAGTGTAAACTCGCCCGGGAAAGGACTCGTAGTCCAAGCCGAGCACATACGTTCACCAAGAGTTGCGGATCTCGAGTCCAGCGAACACGAAGCCGGGGCTATGCGTCAACGAAGAGCGCTAGACCCGAATTCGAGTAACGATGCCTGTTACATTAATGTTGCTCTAAATGCACAAGTACGAGGAACTTCTCAGCGTGCTGCTGTGATTCTTCTAGTTCGCTGTACTTTCGCAGCACCCAGTTCATGCCCGCCCAACACAAAGGGTGAGGCCATAAATCCAATCGAATCCAATCCCCTATTATTCCTAATATATGGAATGCAATCTCGGAACAGAATGCTGGCGGGTTTCACAAAAGTGCAAACAATAAGCGAGGAGACGCTTGTGCGTTAAACATTGCCTACCTCATCCACTAACGGCTCCAAGAAAAAGTACAAAACCGCACCGACTGACAGGTTACCCCTTCTCTTTCATTAAAGGGACACTAAAGGCAAATATTGAGTCCACGTTGATTGTTGAAATAGCGGTCAAGATACCTCGTAGTGCTACTTTTATGCCAAGGAAATGCTTATTTTGAAATAAAATCACGTTTTAGTGGTCCACATCGCGTTAGCGCACTTCAAATCACCCGCCTGAAATCAGACTTGCATACGTCACTGCTGTAGTGACGCTAGTAGCAGCAGAGCGAAAGTAGCGGGACACACAGCAGCAACAACGGCCATCGAGGCCATCGAAGCTTGCCGCAATCGCCGCAGTGGCTGTGGACGTAGAACTTGACAACGAGACTTCGATCGTAAGGGTTCATTCCGCGGCACCCACTGAAAAGACACATCGGCTTCCTTGCTGCAACACTGGCGTTATGCACCATTCGGGCATCCGGAAATATCACATGCATGCGGCATTTTGTCGAACTTTTTGTCACAGCGACTTTCACGAGCGCGCAAAACACAAGCGACAGACGCGACCGCGTGAGCGAAGCAGGGCGCCGGGCGAAGCGCAGTTCGGCGAAAACGGAACCTTTGAACCACGCGCGCCGGTCCCCATGGCAACGCCACAGAGGCTTTTAGGGGCGAAGCTCCTTAGGGTGTGGGTCGTTCCCTCCTCTGCCGTAGTACGAATGTAGCCAGCTCTAGTTTAATGAATTGCTCACTAGATGGCGTTTCATGCATTTCTTAGAGTTGTTGTTTAAAGATGACAGATGGCGCTTGTATATTGCGAAGGCGCATGTCATTGGATGCCTGCGATCGCAAAACGCGCTCACTCTTGGCACGCTTTCTCTTTCGTTCGGGAGCGGACACTTTCCCTGCATTTCACCGATCACAAAGCGGCGTTAATGAAGGGACAACGTAAACCAACAGTACAATAAAAGTTTGATGTTTGATATATACATGGTGTTTCGCACTCTTTATATGATGTACTGGGCGAATTTAGCAGAAGAGTTTCACGGTTTACCGACGATTACCTCCAGAGCTTCGGCCCGCTCATCATCATTCACCCCGTCGATATGCTGTGACCTTTTTTTCATGAATCAAACGGAAACGAACAAACAGCATTTTATTAGGTCTTTTGATGCAGGGAAGGTTCTTTTTTATTGCTGCTGGCTTGATCACTAGTGATTTATTGTAGGCAGACTCTCATACGTCATCGGCATCACTTCGAAAATGTGCCACTCTTGCCTCTCATCATGTGAAATATTTAGCTGAAATTCTCGGTAGGTAGGGCACTGCTGTTGATAATATTGCCGTTTTAGAAGTTGTCATACATTGAGCTTTCGCTCTGACATAAATTGTTATTTGCCTTTAGTGTCCCTTAAAAAGTAGAAACACCTTACATGCACCTTACTCTAAAGGCGACTAGCTTCTATAGGTATGGGTGTCATGTAAAGTAGCAGTCGCATTCCTTTCGTCTGTAGCATGGTTGCGTTGGACCTAACTATAGGGAATATATTGGACGCTCTGTCACTTCCACCGCAAAGCATTAGGATGCTCACTGCGCAGCTAGGCTACGCTTTACGGGGTTCTTTGCTACGGCAGACATTTGAAGATGGTAACTTTTACTGGATATTAAAAAGTGGTTCCAAGTCCTTGTTTTTTCGTTTTCATTTTTTAGCGCTGATTATTTACCAAAACGAGGCATACGCTATATGGCGCCACTTACGTTGGGACGTGGATGTATAACTCACGAATCGTCGTGATTCTCTCAGAACAAAAAATGAATCTCTTAAATGACTTTGGCTTTCCACCTCTATAGCGATAATTAAGGAAATGTGACACGAAGCCAGCACTTAACCTCTTCCCACTCAGATGCGACAGTATCTATTACGATTTTAATATGAGAGGCTGTAAGGTAAAACGAAGACCTTGTGCCTTCACAGGCTGGTGTTTACATGGTGTAACTTACATTTCAATCGGCGCGACAGTCTGAAGGATCCCCATTGGCCGTCACGGTAAATGTTCATGACAAGGTCTTTGGTTAGTAAGTCTGTGTAGGCTGGGTTTCTTGGACTGAAATCGATTTCTTCTGCCTGATTTATGTTTGCATTAAAGATGCACCTGTAACAAAATAATCAGCTTAGCACTTGAGTCCTACGCATTAATAGCCGATCTCGTGGCTGATGCAGAACGACAAGGGCGATCCATACGCTTGAACATCGCAAACAAATGAGAGTAGCGCTTAGATCAGCCGGTGGCGATTGTGTCTACATGTATGTAACGGCTTTGTGGCGCGGCAGCAGTAAAAATTTAGTAGAAAAAAAAAGCTCTTGCGTTTTTCTTTGGAAATCTAGGCTTTAAACAATTATAGGTTTCTAGCAATTCCGCTACTACAAATGCACCACGAACAAACAAAAGAAGAAAGTCAACGACAATTACGATACACCCTGTTAACTCGGGAGACGAATTACAGCTCGTGATTACTGAACTGGATACGGAAAGTAGAAGATTAGGTCTGAAAATTAATATGTATAAAACTAAAATAATGTGGAACAATCTTGGTAGAGAACTGCACTTTGCGATAGGTGTCGAGACACTGGAAGTTGCAAAGGAGCATGTCTACTTAGGACAGGTAGTAACCGCGGAGCCGAACCATGAGAGTGAACTAACTAGAAGAATAAGAATAGGATGGGGCTCATTCGGCAAGCATTATCAAATCATGAATGGTAGTCTACCACTATCCCTTAAGAGGAAGGTATATAACAGCTGCATCTTACCGGTACTTACCTACGGAGCAGAAACCTGGAGACTTACAAACAGGGCTCAGCTCAAATTGAGGACGACGCAGCGAGCGATGGAAAGGAAAATGATAGGTCTAACCTAAGTGACAGGAAGAGAGCAGAGTGGGTCAGGGAACAAACGGGGGTTAAGGACATCATAGTTGAAATCAAGAAGAAATGGATATGGGCCGGGCACGTAGCACGTCGGCAGGATAACCGGTGGTCATTATGGGTAACTGACTGGATTCCAAGAGATGGCAAACGCGTGAGGGGGAGACAGAAAACTAGGTGGGTAGATGAGATTAAGAAGTTTGTAGGTATAACGTGGCAGCAGAAAGCCCAGGACCGGTTGATTGGCGGAATATGGGAGAGGCCTTTGCCCTGCAGTGGGCGTAGACAGGCTGATGATGATGATGATGTTAACACAAGGCTTTGCCCGACATGACGTATGTATAGGGTCTTTTTGCAAAGGAGTTTCAAGCGCCAGCGTGGCTCTATGGTATAATGCTTGATTGCCACACAGAAGATCCGGGTTCAAATCCCATCGGTTGCTGGATATTTTCTTTAGATACGAAGCATTTCTAGCAAACCCACGGCACTTTGAGCGTTCCTATCTATCTATCTATCTATCTATCTATCTATCTATCTATCTATCTATCTATCTATCTATCTATCTATCTATCTATCTATCTATCTATCTATCTATCTATCTATCTATCTATCTATCTATCGCCTGGGTGCTCTCGGGATCGCCTCCTTTACTTGGTATAAACCGAAATTGTCATGGAAGGGAAAGAGGGTTTGACGAATACGACTGTCTGGTCATGACATGAATAACATGAAAATTCAGTCGCGTACGTCGGCAAACCCTCGCCTCCAGAGGCGTGAGACACATACCCGTTTACCACAGGCCGCGGTATACGGGCATGTGCCACAAGAAATTAAGAGCATATCTCGACCAAGGAACGGCGAGAACTGATATTGGTGTTACGGAAAACCGACATCGGGCGGCGCTTGACTCGAAGAATGCAAATTATAAAAATTAGGATCTCAGCAGGAATCGGACTCAAGCATTCTACGCGGCAGTCAGGTATTCTACCAGAGAGCCACGCCAGGTCTAAAAACTGCTTTGGAAAAACACCCTATGCAGGCGTAATGTCGGTGCAACATCAATTGTGGTTGAAGTGCTGGCTATGTAATTTTATAGCAAAACAATAAACACTACATACACTCGTACAGTACAGGTATCATGTCATGTTAACGTCAATTGTAGTTCCAGTGTTGGCTCTGCTTTTATAGCAGTCTAATAAACATTACATTTGTATTCCTGTATGATTCAGCAAGCTACATTCAAGCGTTGATCGAACCCGGAGGAATACCCTAAGGAAAGTTATGTATGAGATTCACATCATCGCACCGTAAAGTGCACTTCGTTTTGATGATACTAACGTATGTGCTCTAACATGAGTGCTGAGGTTTTTCGACGTGCCTGGTAAGCCCACGATGAGCGCACAACTACTGCGCTTACAAAAACACGTCGATCCACCACGCAACGCTTCGCTCAAAGCAAAAAAATGCAGAAGTACTCGCCGACTGCTTCGCACGAAACGGACTCCCACATGGCGTGGGATCTGCCGAATTTTGTTTACTTATTTTGCGCGATAATGGTTACGGACACCGGCGGTGGCGGAGGCAGTGGCGGACAACTACGGCACTGTTGTTGCGATTTCGGAGCCGCTTTCGCTGTAAAAGTGGTAACCAGTTACCTTGTTTTGCAGTTGATGCCGCTATAGCATGCTGTACTCATTGCTGTATAATTCATGGACATGCATGTCTCACAATGAAATGCCGCTCGCCAGGGTAAATCTATAAGCTTAGGAGCCTTAATACAACTAGACGGCGAAGTTTGAAACAAAATGATTAGTGGAAGGAATGAATGGTTTATTTCCGAATATCACAACCCATATGCGTTGACAGCCATTCTAAGGCCTCTATGGAAGCAGGTGCAAGCACGAAAAAAAAACAACTAGCAAACTGTGCCTGGGAAGAACACACAGTGTTGTGTGCTCTTTGTGGTTCTGACCATCTCGCGTTTTTGTGTCAATATGCCTTCCTTTAATCTAAGAAGAAGTCAACAATGTGCAGTAGTCTTACAATGCACTCGCTTCGTGTAATTTCTTTCTGCTTTTTTTAAGGACAAATGTTCAAACAAACAATTATTTCTGCGCGCCGCCACATTGTATTGACAATAAAAAGGAAATGCAAGGCACCGAGGAACCTATTTTTGATACTTACCTAATGTGGCTTCCGCCAGTCTCCAACCGAAGGCAGTTTGTCAAGCCAACCACACCACTGATGCCGCAGTCTTCGGCGAGTAGCCAGAGGTTATGGCCGGGGGGCTTTTGTTCCACTTCTAAAGCCTTCGCCTTAAGTACCTCGACCCAGTCATATGTAGAATTGTTTACCCTGACAAGTAGCGTCTTAGCTGCTCCAACGGTCACGGCCGTCTTTCTAAGCAGGAGTAGTGCAGAAACATTGTTTGACTTTCGGCCCACCAGCTGGAAGCCATGAGACCGCAACAACATTTCCATGCCCTCGATGGTGTGGACTGCAAATTCATGCTTTGTGATTGTCGATATGACTCTCTCAGCTGGAGTCACAGCAGTGCGGTGTGATATAAGCACGAATCCTTGTTCTTTGCACAGCTTTGAGAGCTTGTAAGCTAGAATATCGGGGCTGTATGAACTCCAGGGACCGAAGCAGGACACGATCAAATTAGCTTCAGGAAGATGTTTGGTGTCAAACAAAGGATCCCACTTTACAATTTTTGCATTTTTTGGTAAATTTTCTGGCAGCAGGTTATCCATAGGATGCTGAGCAACAGTGTAGTCGATATTGAGTAACATATTGCTCATGACCAAGAATGAGGAAAGTTGCGGCGCCAAAATCCATTGAGTGCCTGGCGAAGCAATTTCGAGAACTTGTAGCGTTTGTAGGCTGGTGTTCTCCACAACAACGTCAAGGATGTGCCTCAAGGGGTTCTCTTGAAAAAGCGCCGTCGTAATCATGTCACTGTCAAGTTCTTTTTTGTGCGCGTCCATAAGTGATTTCATGAAGTCTTCCAATGACGAAGGCGCTATTTCGATCTGCTCAACGACCCTACCGAGGACATTTAGAAGGCTATAGTTTTCGGCATTATTATCGAGAACCCCTCGAAAATATTTTTCTTGCCGATGGCTATTCTGCTCTACAGTGTCTACTGCGCTGCAATCAATGCTACTGAGCTTCTTCAGCACACGTTCACCGGTACGATTGCAGATGTCAATGTACTCTTGAATGAGAGCTTGTCTCTCCTCCTGAGCAACGTCGCTGTCTATGTATGGCACAAAGTTGTACTCGTTAATATTCAGTGTATGATCTATGATGCGCATTGTTGGAGTGCTTGTGTTAAAGCCTTTCACAGTTACGCCTCCAGCTTGAATCACGTTGAGGCACTCGTTGTACACAACTTCCATGCCTGCAAAAAAAAAAAAAAAATGTGCCGAATAGTTACGTTCGTTGCACTTTCAGCTTGAGATTATGGCACGCGCATTAGACTAGACAGCGGTAGATTGCGTGAAAAGAAGCTAAACCGCCATGACTGTCGCGATAATTATACCAATCATTGCATCTGCAATTGGTGACTGCTTATAAACGACGTACGAATCAGCGGCATTGAAGGAGTCGCAAGGGATATTAGGATGCAGCGACACCCCACGGGTTACTCTTTCACTGGATGTCTTATAATAGATATATTGTGACAACTAACGGACAACTGCTTTTTAAGCACAATAGGCAAAGCACAATAAAACGTCATGAACGTTGCTATGGCATTGTCATCAGTGGAGCGCTCAGGAGATACATAAGAAAATAAAAAAGACTTCGACGCTGTGCTGCTATCAACTAGGAACTAACGCACCAGACAACCGGCCCCGCCACGGTGGTCTAGTGGTTATTGCGCTCGACTGCTGACCCGAAGGTCGCGGAATCGAATCTCGGCCGCGGCGGCTGCATTTTCAATGGAGGCGAAAATGTTGGAGGCCTGTGTACTTAGATTTAGGTGCACGTTAAAGAACCCCAGTTGGTCGAAATTTCTGGAGCCGTAGGCACGTAATACTACTTCGTTGTGCACTATCAGCGCAGCGCCCAGAACTCGAAGTGACCGAAAACAACCCGTAAACCTTTACCGGTTGCCAGGCACAAGGTCCGAAACGCTGAGTTGTAAAGCGAGGATTAGAACAGTTTTCATTCTGCGTCCATATTATTTTCAGCTTAACGTAAATTACGCTTGATACATATAACATAATTGTCAACAGAGATGAGGTCAATGATATTGTTCACTTCCCCGATGAAGCGCAATGCGTGCGCGAGATCGGTACTTTCCATTTCGAGCACGTGCACGGGATGTCAGAAAAAATGGGTCTATAGAGTTTATCCATCAAATGTTTATCCATTTCGCCTGTGGCTTGTTTCTTGGTTTCCGATAATGTCCATACTTGACATTGCGCGAAATCGCCTGATTATTTTACTCGGGGGCGTGCAGCAGTTGCATGGGGAAGGCAAAAAACCACGAGGCGCTGCGCCGACCAATGTGAAAATTAGAACACGCAGAAAAAGACGTCTCGGTTCCCACACGGGAGCCTTGCTCACAAGTGAAATAAAAAAACATGTGTCAAACAGTTCGCTTTATGTACGTTTGAATATATCACACAAGCAGCGCGCATACAGTGATGGCAGATTACCATCGCTCCTGTTGAGAATGCGCGGTGTGGCCTCTATCACGAGCGACTCAAGGTGAAGACGCCGTGACAGTCCTTTTTCTCTAGAAAGAACACGTGCCCTCCCGCAGTCGATTGCGTGTCCATCTGACGCATGTTCAGCCGAAGCACTAGATTTCACATTTCCTTTCTTCACGTCATAATTGTGTTTTGAGGCGCCGTTCAAAGTCACCGGTTTCACCAATATATACGTCGTCACAATCCGCGCATGGGACCAGCGTACACCACACCGGGGAACTTCACTTTGGGTAGTCTGTCCTTCACATTTACGCGTGATTGTCTCAGTTTCTGGTCGGCAACATGTACCACTTGGACGTTGTAGGAACGCAGAACACGGATTAGGGCTTCGCTTATGGAAGGGATATACGGTATCCCCGCACGCTTTTTACCAGAGGCAGCACATGGCTGTGATGTTGCCCGCACGCGTATGGTGTCTATTCTTTCAAGACTACGGGCGCCCCCGTCGTCTTCCCCATCCTCAGAAGAGCGTCAAGCGGTCAGGAGGCTTCGCGGCAACCGTGAGGTCGTGATCCTTCCCGCCGACAAGGGGAACGAGACTGTTCTGTTAAAGGAGCCGACTGCTCGCGGGAATTTTGACGCTGTTAGAGGATACGAACACGTACAGTCAACCACAAACGTTTACGGACCAGGAGCGCGTTCCAAACTGCCTGTCCGCGCCACCTAGCGGTGCGCCATCTACCGTGGACGCAGCGCTAGGCCGGAAACGGGACTTCTTGTTATTCACTTGTATATCAATTTTCTACTGCTGCGCAGAACATTTTTAGTCCGTTGTTTTCACGCAAAGAGCTTATCTGCGGCATGGAGGAAGGAAAAACTAAGGAGAGGCCCTGACGTCACATTCGTGAAGCCTCCGCATCGCAAACGCCCACATTGCCTCCTAGCGAAGGAGCAGCGAAACATTTCGCGATTTCCGCCGCGTTGTTTGCAAGCGCATGCGCGCATCGAGCCAGTTGCGAAACTTTTGCAGTCTTTTTTGTTGTTTGATTTTCGCCATGCAAGCGGCGTAGTCGATTCACGCGTGCTGCTCCTTCTGTGTGTTCGTTAGGAAAGCTACGCAATGCCCAGCTGTTCCGTATACCCTGTGCAAATCGCGTGCACTGCGAACAGTACCGGGTGTCACTTTTCATGTGTAGGCATACGTTTGCTTCATTACTGATCACTCAGGCATGGTATTTGCATGCGGAGCTCTTGGATGTGCGCTCTGTTGCCTCTTACTCGTTGTGTAAACTCGGAACACACGTGAAATTTTGTTTTTGGCGTCTGACGCGCCGTACATGCCATGCGCTGAAGGCATCGTACGTTTTAGAGGCTGTGTCGTTCAAACGAAAGGGCAATAAATTTTTGTTGTTGTTATCGGACTACGTGATGTATGTATTGTGCGGTGTGCGCTCGCTGCGTGCTTGTGTTGTGTGTGCACTGGAATTACAAACTTTACGTGCACGATCGCCTACACAATACAGCGGTGTCTTCTTTTCGACGTGAAGTTACGTCGAATAGCTACTGCGCTCACTCCATATACACGAGCAAAGGACCGCGAATCGGGCAATAGATCTGGAAATCGGACTACAAGAAAGGAAAAGAAAGGCCTAACGCCCAACAGAACGCGTAAGTCACTGCTAGGTGAGTTCGAATACGATGAGGCAGGGGCTGAATGTTTTTGATTACGGCACGTACCGGTACTTTCTGTACTGTTGCACAAAAATGCTCCACGAAGAACTTCAGCACGCTGCGCTCGGGCCTGCCACGCACGAACAGCCTGGTAAACGTCTGCTTGCAACATTTTATTGCGTGCGAACCGCACAATACGAACTAAGTTTACGCCGGGACTACAAATCCGAGCAAAAGCGAACCACCGCGGAGAGCACGCCGCGGGGCGTCTGCTGTTTCGTTTGCCCCATATCGGTTTGTTTGCCCCATAAATCTGACGTCACTTCCGCCACACTTTTAGCAATGCATTGGGATACGATAGGGCCTCTCCTTAGTTTTTCCTTCCTCCATGATCTGCGGTATGAGCATTACGCTTCTACTTTACTTGCTTCGAACGCTGTGCGATTGGGTAGATATTCTTATGTGTCGGGGTTAGCAGCATCCCACTGCTGCCACAAGTTGTTACGACTCGCGTCCGGGGCGTCTCGTAGGCGGTAGCTGACCCTGCCGCCGGTCCCCTTAGCCCACCTTTTGCAGAGGAGAAGGCGGTACGATAGAGAGCAGAGGTTTATTTAGTCGGCTGCATAAGAGATATCAAAAGAGCGGTATGTACAAAAAATTACACCATCTCCCGCTAAAGGGAACCGTGTGTGCATCCGAAGCAGCGGAGAGATGGTTTGCTTGAGCGGGAGATGGTGTAATTTTTTCTTGCGTTCTTGAGCGTGTGCCTTCCTGTGGCGTAGAATCAGCACTGTCTTCCAGTCTCCATCCAACTCCAACTGCATGGAAATTCCGGCGTCCGAGGTATTCGACTACCGCAATGTCGCAAGATCATGTGCGTTTGCCTCTCTGCAGTCCATGCCATTGGTGTCGTCGTGGGATTCTTCAGTGAGGGTAGAAGAGCACGAGCCCCGCGTCTAGAGCCACAGAAGCAGAGGCGGTCATCGGCCGCTCGTGCCACGTCAAGACGCCGGAGGCATCACTGCTGCCTACTCGTCGCAGGAGAGAATGAAGTGCGCGAGAGGGGAGGGTCCGTAGGAGAAGAGAGAGAAGGGGAGGGGACGCGCATGCGCTGGCGCTCAACGCGGCGTTGCGCAGGAGAAAATAAAGGGCGCGAGAGGGGGGGGGGGCGTAGGAGAGGAGAGAGAGGGAAAGGGGACACGCAGTGGAGCGCGGACGCCACCGGATCAAGCTCGCACATAAGATGCTTCGCATCTAATAGTGAAAGGTGAATAATCTTCATGCCCAGTGGGGAATGTAGCCAGCCTTTTGATGAAGGGATGGACGCGTCTTGGGTGCAGCGCTGCTGTCGATCGCCGCTTACGTAGCGGAAATGTCGCGAAGAGGCTCTTGGCCACGTGCTCGCGTGGTCCGTAAACTTTTGTTCTCTACTGTACATGCCACTTGACCGGGACCAACGCCCAAGGTGCAAGAAGATTTCCAAAGGCTGTTGTAAGTTGTCATCTGTGCGCTTCCCCCTGAACGCAAGTCGGTGCAATTCACATTACTTTCTCACAACGCTTCAGCACCGGCTTTGTACGGCCTGCCCAAAGTCCACAAGCCAGGCGTCCCCAAGCGCCCAATTGTGAATTTTACGCCCTCCCCCCTGCACAAGCTATCAGGACTTTTTCATCGTGTCATTTCGCCCCTTGTAGTACACCGTGGCACCCACATCCGGAACTCCTACGACCTAACGGACAAAGTCCATTACGTCGTCCTTGCTTAAGATGATGTTTTAGTGTCCTTTGACGAGAAATCGCTTTTTACGATTGTGCCAACAGAACCGGCTGTGGATCTGTGCAAGACCGCTCTGGGATCGGATGCAAATCTAGCGGACATATCGCCTGTCGATGTACCGGGCCTAGTTCGGCTTTTACGGCTCTGCTTGTCGAATATGTCTTTTACTTTCGAAAAGAAGTTGTACAAACATGGTCACGGAACGGCTATGGGGGCTTGTATATCCGTGACCGCTGCTAATTTGACGATGGAAGCGATTGAAAGTCGAGGCCTGTTCTCGTTCAGCCCTGCTCCGAAGGTGTTCTTCCGCTATGCGGATGACATTTTCTGCATCATACACCGAGAAGCGGTGAAGGCGTTCATTTCACACCTGAACAGCATCGAAGCAGCAAATCAATTCACGGCGGAGGAAGAAGTCGAAGGCAAGCTCCCATTCCTTGATGTGCTCATTGAAAGGAAGGGGCCCACTTTGACGTTTGGCGTGTTCAGGAAGACGACTCACACAGAGCGTTACTTGCATTTTGATAGCATGCAACCAGCTTCTCACAAAAGGGCAGATGCCTCTACGCTTCTACGACGCGCACAGAAAACCTGCACTAGACAAGAAGACTGCGCAGCTGACGTAAGCCTGTTGCGGCTGGAATCGTCAACATGTGGCTAGTCGAAATTCCTTCTCGAACGCTGTTGAAATACAAAAGGCACGTCCACAATTGCCCTCTGCTGCCTCTGGTAAAGAGCGCGTGGGGAGGCCGTATACCCTTCCATAAGCGAAGCCCGAAGCCGTGTTCTGCGTTCCTACAATGTCCAAGTGGTACATGTTGCAGGCGACAAACTGCGACATTCACTCGTCAATGTGGAGGACAGACTACCCAAAGTGAAGTTCCCCGGAGTGGTGTACGCTGGTCCCATGCGCCGATTTTGACGAAGTATATATTGGTGAAACTGGTGACATTTAACGGCGTCTTAAGCAGCACAATTATGAAATTATGACGTGAAGAAATGAAATGTGAAATCCAGTGCTTTGGCTGAGCGTGCGTCAGGTGGACAACCAATCGAGTGGTGGAGGGCACGTGTTCTCGCTAGAGAAAAAAAGGCTGTCACGGCTTCTTCATCTTGAGTCGCTCGTGATACAGACCACACCACGCCCTCTCAACAGGAGCGATGGTAATCTGTCGTCAGTGTATGCGCGCTGACTGCGCGATATATTCAAGCGTACATAAGACGAACTGCTTGACACATGTTTTTCATTTCCCTTGTGAACAAGGCTCCCGCGTGGGAGCCGAAAAGTCTTTTTCTGTGTGTTTTAATTGTGACTTGGGTCGGCGCAGTGCCTCCGGTTTTTTTACATTCACCATGTATCATCCCGACCAGACGGACTTTCGTCAAACATTAAACTTCAGGAGCTGCACGCGTGTAGAAACCCTTAATCCTAGCCCTACATGCGCATACGGGCCGATTTAGCAATGACGCTATAAGGCCAACGTAATTTACAATAAAATCGACGCAGATGACGCTTGAACGAACGCTGTTATTGTCTATTACTATTATTGTCGCAAATGCGAGGATATGTAACTCAAAGCTGCGCTATATGTGCGCACCACCGCCGCTGCGAATCGCATCAATGCATCCAAAGCCCAATCCACAACAACCTGTTTGTTTGAAGGGGTCACATTTGGCTACATGTACAGGGCCCTTAATGCATGCCTATTTCTTAGCTGGCAACACCGCGCATACATGGCTGCAATAAAGAAAGTGTATTGCATCGATCAAGAATATTTCAAAAGGACACAAATGCCGAACAATTGAAGTCGTAGACACCACGGTAACTGAATTATGAATTGCATATTACATTCGCCAAAAGAATATTCTCACTCACGGCCTCCTCTATTTTGCAGACGTGTTCGAGCAACCGCTTTCTCTTTAATCAAACTGGCTCCCCGGCAATACATTCTATCCCTTATCTTTGCGAAAACCGCAATATAACCAATGCGTGATACGTCCTTATGAAACGGTACACATGGGGTGTCGTCCAGATGACACCTCCAGGGCAAATCAGCCTGCCGGCTGCTCTTTATCAAGACGGAGGGCTTCGCTGACTGGTTTATTCCCTTGAGAGGGCGCTTTTCGCCACACGGAGATAGCGCACTCCCTCGAGGAAAGGCTGCCTGTCAGGCCTAAGCAATAGAATCTCCGACGGCAAAGGCACCGCCATTGCCGCCATTACACTAGGCTGCGAGCGCTACGAGTTTTCTGAGGCGCATGCTAGTTGTGAGAGTAGTATTCAGATTTCATAGCAGCTAATGAAAGTGAGCTCACTTAAAAAGGAGTAGTAAGTACGTGTCGATAGAACACTGCGGCTCACAACTCAGTCACAACAGGCGCAATCAGCCGCGATTCCGAACTCAAGCAGATTTTGTGGCGCCATCAAGCAAATTTGACTGCAAACGCACCTTCCTCCTTCACGAGTCCTGCGCACAGTAAATTGCCTAAATAGCCTTGAATCTTCTCTAAAAATATTTCAAATAAACATGAAACACTGTCCGCACGTTTCTAATCATAACAATATCCCGCGCTTGATTTATATAGCCAATATTTCCACCGTAGAACAGCACTATCTTTCGCCTATCTGTAAATAACTACAAATGCCACAATGACAATGGTAGTGTACATTTATAAAAGACTGGGCGTGCAAACACGGACACCAGAAATAAGTCACGACACCACAAACGCCGACTAACAACTGAAAAGACGCACAACGGCGGAAAAGAAAGAAGGCATGAAAACTTAGCTGCGCATGTCCATGCCATAGGCGGACCTATCAATCCGGCACGCGTGGGCAGTGCTGGGCAATATCGAAGATACATGTATCTGTATCTGCATTTCCGATACATTCAATAATGTATCGTGTATCTTGGGATACAAGATACTGGTTTAGAAGCAACACGACGCGAAAGAATAAATGATGGCTGAACTCCGCTTCTCAAGCTGACACTACTGCCACTAAGTCACCTGGATAAAACGAAAGTGACATCATTGTATCTTTCCGCCAGAGTCCTTCAGCGAAAGCAGGCGATGAGGTATGCGCGTCCCTGTTGGTGGAGAAGAGCCACGTGGTGCCACTGGCGCAGTCTCGACAAAAACAGGCAAGCAAACATCCACGCGCAGCCGACCTTTTGTTTTCTCGATATTTTTTTAGTTGCGTCGGTGCCATCACAAATTCTTGTAAACACTGTACTTGTCAACACTGTACTTTTCTGCGTATTACAATGCATGCGGAGCCTTTCGCGCAATTTCTGATACCGCAGAATCGTTTTATAGAATTTTCTCTTGCGTGGTGCTTCAATACGAAGTCTGAAGAATGCAAGAATGGGGTTGCTTTGCTTTGCACGTTGAAGCACGCTTGAGAGCGCTGCAGTACGGTAGCATATGAGCGGCCCAGTCACGCCGTTTTTTAGATGCGAAAGCATCTTATACTCGGGACAGTGTCCGTTCTGCGGCGTCCGCATGCATACTGCGCATCCGCCAATTCTCCCCTCTCCTCTCGCATGAGCGCGAGGAGGTGGGGTGGAGGAGGTGCGCTGCCTCCGCTTCGTTTCTCCGCTGCCGTTTCTCTCTCTCCGCCACAGCTGTGCGCTCGCATATAATGCGGCGCGCGCTCGCTCCCGTTGCACTCTCCTTCGCAATGGCGCTATGGACGCTCGCGAAGCTGAACGTAAACGGCAACGCCTGCAAGCGAATCTCGATGCTGCGAGGCTGCGAAAGCGCGCATTCGCTTTGCTTCCGTCACTCTCTCTCTATGCAACGGTGTTTGAAACGCCATGAACAACGTCAACGTCGGCGTTAGTTGCAGCGGCAGCGCCACCGCCGCAGAGCAGAGAAAGGCTCGGGAAGCCGAACGTAAACGTCAGCGTCGGCAAGAGGTAATTTAAAAGCATCGACAACCACCGTCTCATAAGACACATAAGAGAAACGCAAAATCGATCCGCAACACCTGCGATGCTTTCACATGCCACCATGGTGGCCCGTAGGGGGAGATGATGTGCAACTTTTTTTCATATTTCGCCGGCTTTCCCTAAACAGCGGAAAAAACCACCATGCAGCACGTACGTCGTCACAAAAAAATTGGATTGGCCGTTTTGGAATGCCCTCTACAATGTGTCGGCACCAACTTGGTCCTAAATTGAATATGGAAAGTTTTCCCTAGCTCACCGTAATTAAAAGTCCATTTAAGCGCAATATCAAAATTCCATCAGGAACACCGCATGACTGTAAGCCACTCGTCATTTCTTTCATTCAGTCGCGGTTGACTATTTTTTAGATATTTGGTTCTGGTTAGGTGAAACACTTTACGGAACCGCCTTGCTATTTGACTTAGATATATTCGTTTCTCTTTTAGGTCACCGTAAAGTTTTTTGGAGTGAGAAATCACCAAGTAATTGGCGCTTTAAGTCGCAATAGCGTGAAAAACTGGTATTCTGCGATGTCTAGTGCCACTAAATACGTCTGAGACGTTTCTGGGTGGCGCGAGTTCTCTAGGATAAGAAATGTTAAAAGACTGCGCATTAGTGAATATGTTGCTAACGAACACTTTACGCCAGCAGGTAATTGGAATATAAAAAATCATTGCAGTTTTACGTCCCACATGTAAACACGATGCGTCACAAAAAATATTGCTACCAGCGTTGTTCCTGCTCAGCACATCTCGGGTGCCTTCTTTTTTTGCGCCGTTGTGCGTCTCTTCAGTTGTTACTCGGCGTTTGTGGTGTGACTTCTGTCCTGTGTCCGTGTTTGCACGCCCTGTCTTTTTAGAATAAATGCTTACCAACTAGCCTGAATTCCCTTGCAATAAAGTTTTTTCGACTCGACTCAGCTCTCTGTTATTCAATGGTAGTGCAATGTTCATCGTAAAATAATTGACAGTCCAACTTGCGACTAGCCCAACTCGCGATTCTGCTTCATCATGTAGTACAATGGCGGTGTTCTTGCGGTCCGCTGTGTTTCGGCCCAGCTTTTCCTCCAGAGTCTGTACTAAGTCTATGGCTTTGGTAGTGCCTCAGTAGTACCGCTTATCCTAGCTTAGGTTCAATTTTGTCGTAAATACTTGGCATGCGAAGTATTATTATCGACACAAGTGAATTTTAACCGAATCATTCTATCTCTAAATGCGCCTAGTTCTTCGTGCTCTAGAAACGGTTTTATTTACTGCACGCATAACAAAATTTGCATGGCACGAGATCGGTATGTGAAGAAGATACTTGACCGGTCATAATATGAAAACCATGCTATGCATATATAATGCACGAAGGAAAGAAGTTTACCTTTAAGGGCTCGTTTTTTCTTTATTAGATACAATATTCATGAGAACTAGCAGGCAATAATGCCAAGGAAAGTACGGGGGGGGGGTTATTTGAATTACCTAGGATTAGGTGTGGAAAAAGTAAAGTGGACAAAAAGATAACTTGCTGCCGGCAGGGACCCAACCTGGGACCTTCTAATAACGCGTCCGATGCTGTACCACTGAGATACGTCATGATTTACATGACGTGGTCTTGCTGCTCTTGTGACCGTTTCCTTAACATGAAAGCGCGCATGCCTGAGCGTGTTGTTAATTCATGTTGACTTTTTTAGTGTACTAAACGAACAAGGACGGAAAAGAGGACATAGCGCTGTGCACCAATAATTATTTTGATGTACACAAAAATTTCGAAGACATGCCATGAGTGCATGACGAGTATAAATGACAGGCCACATAATGAAAAACATGTCATGCTTGTTATGTACGTCATTAATTACACGACACGCTCTCTGTACTCTCGCCAACGTTTCATTCACTTGATATATACATGGGAATTGGTATAGCTTTGAATGAGCGCGGGCAACATAAGTTACGGATAATAATGTGAAAACAATATAATGGATGTCATCTACGTCAAGATTTGCATAATGCGGGCTTGGTGCTCTCGCGGCCATCTAAATAAACGCCGCGCTCTCATATATTGTATGCGGAAACGTTGTGGGCGATTATAATTTGACCGAGTCAATAATTATGAAAAAAAGTAATAGCAAAGCCTTATAAAAAATAAGGGCAGCTTGGTACTAGTGATGCCAAGCCTGAAGGAAGAGCTGAGCTCGTTGGCGTTCATCGTTTCTCTTTATTTTTCTCTTTCTTTCATCATCTCTTTCTTTCCTTTTGTTTGTTTTCTCTACTTTTGCTATGTCTTTTTTCTCTCTGTATATTTCAATTTCTTTCTTTTTCTCGATATATTTCTGTCTCTTTATCGCTCTTTCTTTCTTTCTCTTTCTTCCCTTTCTCTCTCTCTTTTCATTTCTCGCTTCCTCTTTCTCTCTCTTTCTGTCTATATCGTTCTTTCTATTTCTCACTTTGTCTTTTCTTTCTATGCTATGCTTTACTTTCCCCCGATTTTCACCCTCACGTCACCCTCCTAACATTCACTTTCCTTCCCCACTCCCTTGCTACACTATACTATACAATACAAGGCTATCTCTTGCTCTTCTAGCCTGCCTGGATAGCCGAGTGGTTACGATGCTCTCCTTCGAATCATGGGCACGCAGTTTCGAATCCTGCCTCCTAAAGACATTTTTTTCGCCAAGAATTATTCTCTTTCTTTCTCTTTCTGTGTACTCGTTTTCTCGCCCATCCGAGTTATTGTATCCAACGTCGGACAACTTGGCGCAGTGGGAGAGCACGCGCCGGGTGCCGATGTTCGGGGGAGTGAAGCAGAAGATGAAGAAGTGGACGAAGCGAGCACGCGCCGGCCGAGTTATTGCGCTGCACGCGTTAGAAAGGCAGAGGCCATGCATATGATAATGATAGTTTCAGCGAACGCGTGACGGCATAACGAAAAGCATAACAGCATCTGAGGGAGAGGCTCAGCAAAAGAAGATGTTGGAGGAACTACTCAGGATAAGTAGAGAAAATCAGGAAAGTGTAAAGCTTTTGTTGCAAAGAGTAACGGTACTGGAGGAAAAGGCGGCGATTAGGGCCAAAGCCAAGGTCCGAACGCAGAGCAAGACAACGAATCACTCCGAGGATGCTCCGGGTGCGGAGCAAGGCATGGTTATGTAGCATCATGGAGGGCGATCACAAAGAGCTGGTAATCTGGCAGTGGAACTGCGCTAGTTTTCAAAGGCGCAAGGCTCCACTGCGGCAATTTTTGGAGATTCAGGTGGAAAAGCCGCAGTTATTGTTATTACAGGAGACACTATGTGATGTCCCTACCCTCCCTGGCTTTAAAACTGTGTCGGTCAGGAACGAGGGAGGAAGAGGACTAGCCACGATGATCAGCAAAAGTTAGCCTACATTGAACACCAAATCCAATCCGGACGGGGTAAAATGGAGGCCCTTTTCGTGGAGGTTATACCGCACGGACGGCTCAAGCAGAGCGTGTTTGTACTTAATGTGTATAGCCCGCCGTCGGACCATAGACAGACGTTTAACTGTCTCCTTAGGAAGGCGACGTCGATAGCCAAGCGCTCTCCACTGATAGTTGCCGGGGACTTTAACGCCCCTCATAATGCATGGGGCTATGCGAGACAGACGGTAAAAGGAGAGAATCTGGTGAGGATCCTGGATGATCTCGCGTTTACTGTAATCACGGACCCAGGGTTCCCCACTAGGCTGGGCACGTCGGTTGCTCGAGACACAACGCCTGACTTGGCATGTGTGAGGAACGTAGGTAACGTCACGTGGGCCAATAAACAGGAGAACCTGGGCAGTGACCACTGCATAGCAGCGGTAACTTTACAGGTCGACGCCAAACCGACAAGGGTATTTAGAGTCACGGACTGGGACCAGTTTAGGACAATTAGAAAGGAGCGCACGGACACATATTCCTCGTTCAGCGAGGTCATCGCCTCGCTCAAGGAGGATGTAGAGAGGGCTACTAAGGTAGTACAAACGGAAGCGGAAGTCCCAAGGATGGACCCCCACCTAGCGCACCTGTTGGAGGCCAAATCCTCGATTCTGACGAGGTGGAAAACACAACGGCTAAACCGCAGGCTAAGAAAAAAGGTTGCTGAGCTTAATGGAGAGATAGAGAGATATTGCGTGGAGCTCAATAGGCTACAGTGGGACGAGGTATGCGCGGCAGTAGACGGGTCCATGCGCACAGGAGGGAAGTGGAACCTCTTAAAACACCTCCTGGGTGACGCGCAGACTAAGGGGAATCAAAGGCAAACACTCAGTAAAGTCATCCACAGGCACAAGCAGGAGGGAGGTACTGAACAATCGTTTTTGAATGCGGTCGCGGATAAATACCTCCCCATAGGGCCGACGCAGGACGAGGATTATCCGCAGATCGAGTGCGCGACGGTGGAGGATCTGGACGCGCCCTTCACCGAATCGGAGATAAGGGTGGTGCTGCACAATTTAAATAGCAGATCGGCTCCGGGGCCGGATAAGGTTTCTAACAGACTATTACGGAACTTGGACGATAAGGCAGTGGAACTACTAACTGAGGAGATCAACAGAGTATGGGAGGAAGGAGATGTGCCTGACGAATGGAAAGCGGCCTCGGTGATACTGATTCCAAAACCTGGAAAACCCCTTGATTTGGACAACATGAGACCGATATCGCTAACTTCGTGCATAGGCAAGGTAGCAGAACACGCGATTTTGAACAGGGTTTCCGGGTATATAGAGCGTATGGGCCTCTTTCCACATAATATGATGGGTTTCCGGCACGGGCTATCTACGCAAGATGTCATGCTAATGCTGAAGAAGCAAATCTTTGATAGCGGCACTCGGGACGTAAGGGGGATTCTAGCCCTGGATCTCACTAAGGCGTTTGACACAGTGTTCCATCGATACATACTGCAGGCCACGGCGGGCATGGGCCTGGGAGTCAAATTCCAGGCCTTTGTCAGGTCGTTCCTCATGAACAGAACTGCTACTATTCAAGCGGAGCAGATTCGGTCGAGCGAATACAAATTGGGACCTCGGGGTACCCCCCAGGGTTCAGTTATCTCACCGTTGCTCTTCAACATAGTCATGAAGGGTCTTTCAGACAGGCTGGGTGGCCTCCGGGGCATAGGTCACGCACTTTACGCGGATGACATCACGATTTGGTGCCCAGGGGGTTCCCTAGCGGACATCGAGCAAGCTTTACAAGCGGCCTTGGACGAGACGGAGACCTACCTCGCGGACACGGGTCTCAAGCTGTCTCCGAGTAAGTCGGAGCTGTTACTTTACAGACCGGCAAGGCAAGGAGTTAGAGGTCTAACACCTTTAAACCAGCTCCCCGTGGCATTATATGCGAGTGGACAGAAAATTCCTAGAGTCGACTCAGTCAAAATCCTAGGGCTGCTCATAGACGCGAGGGGCTGTAATGCCAAAACAATTGCCCACGTTACAGCCAAGACAGAGAATATGCTAAGGTTAATCGCTAGGGTGTCCAACCGCAAGAAGGGGTTAAGTGAGGACAACCTCCTTAGGATGTACCACGCGTTTCTTATGAGCCATATTAATTATGTGGCGTCAGCTCTAATATGGACTAAAACAGAGAAAAGGAAGTTAAATACGCTCATGCGCAAGAGCATCAAGAAAGTCCTAGGCTTGCCTATTTTCACGAGCTCCGACAGGCTAGATCAACTCGGGATGCACAATAACATAGACGAGATAATAGAGGCGCAGGTCACTGCCCAGGTGGTTAGGCTATCGTCAACAAAGGCTGGCAGGAGAATCCTTGACGAGGTTGGCATGGCTTCTAGGATCATGGAGGAACGGCGGACAACACTGAGTAGGGAAACGAGGGCGACCTACATGGTGGGGCCCTTCCCGCGAAACGTACATCCGCAGTATAACGAGGGTAGACGTAAAGCCCGTGCACGAGCCATCTTGAGGAGAGTTAAAGATGACATGGACTCCGCCGTCTTTGTCGATGCAGCGCAGTACGGGAACAGGAGAATGTTCGCGTTGTCGGTTATAGACGGGCGGGGATTGTCGGTTATAGACGGGCGGCCACCCCGGGTATAGCGGAGCAAATTGCGGTAGCGTTGGCCTTGTCTGGCCCAGAGCGTTCCTACATTTACACCGACTCGAGGGAGGCAATCAGAGCTTTCGAATCGGGCAACTCGCTCGAGAGGCGGCCTCCATTCTAGAGAAGAGGGCTTGTCCCGGCTCTCATTTTATCACTTGGTTTCCTGCACACATGGGGAAGAACGTTCTCGAGGGCTTCCCAAACCTCAACGAGCTGGCCCACGATCGTGCGCGAGAACTCACGCGCCGCGGCGGTCTGGAGGCTCCGGAGGGGCAGGAAGAGATTCAGCAGAATGATCCACTTCTGACATTTAATGAGGTAACAAAGCATTACCAACTTGGCAGGAGAGTCTATCCTCTTCCTCACCCGAAGCTCAGCAGAGCTCAGTCAGCTACTCTGAGAATGTTGCAGACGGGGTCTTTCCCGTCGCGGGGCATTCTCAGTAAGATGTACTCGGACGTTGACCCCGGTTGCCTCGACTGCAGTGAAACCTTTTGCTCCATGGCTCACATGCTCTGGCGATGTCCCGCGTTGCCTCAAACCCTTCTCTCCAGCGAAGCCGAATGGGAGGAGGCCATCAGAAGCACGGCACTCCGACAGCAAGCCCAGGCTATCCAGAGGGCCCAGGAAAGGGCGGAGCGTCACGGCGTTCTGTCCTCTACGTGGGCGCGGCCAGCAGTTACAACGGCCTCCCGTTAGGGGGTCGTAACTCCTCAGGATCCAATAAAGTTCGTTGTCTGTCTGTCTGTGTAAAAGGTTGGCAAGAAAGGTTGCTGTAGCAAGGAAGCCTGAAAGGTTACAGTAGCAAGGAAAGTTGCTTACTGTAACAAATAGAACCTCAACTTTCGTTTATGTCCGTGATAGCGAATAACAGCAGAAGCTAATATAGCCATCGGTGCCGTTCTCACTTCAGTCGCCGGTCCCTGTCCTGATTGCGAGCACCTGCGCCGGTCCTGTTTTCTTTTTTCGTAATTCTTTGAGAAAGGTGCAGTGTTGAAGTAGAATGTCCATGATTCTTGCGACGTTCTAGGAAGTGTGTGCGGTTGGTGCCTTTCTACTTGACATCAGGTCTCGCGCTCACACAAGTGCGTAATAAACCAGAGTCGAGTACTCTGTAACTGAATTTTTTTTCACTTACTACCAATGAGGGAAGTGCTACAAGGCTTTCTATTCGCGACAATCATATTACAAATAGGCTACATTTAGAAATTTCAATACTCGCCGCTTTCTTGAGCTTTCTCAACATAGTCGGCATGGACCATGGGGTTAATGCAGCACGATTGAATCTTAGCGGGTAGCTTGAAGTTTCGCTTTGTACTGCAAAGGACGGTCATTTGGAGCATGGTATCAATGAATGCCACCCAGTTTCCACTCCACTTCAGCTTGCCACATAGCTCTGAAACGAAAGATCAGGCACGTTAGCTAATGTGGGAATAAGATGCGAACGATGTGCCTCACATGCGCTTTGCAATGTAACAAAACATCTTTGAGAGGGTATGTGTGTGTACTTCTTTAATAGTTTTGGCAGTGGTTAGCAATTTCGGAAATAAAGTCACGCATAAGCTATAAGCACACGGATATTTACGCCATAGTATTAGGTGACCTTACTCAATGTCATGTGTTGGAGAACACACACATGTGACCCTAATGTCATCAGGTGTACAGTGCACAACGTAAGTGTCAACTAAGAGCCCACAATATAAGAGCAAAGTGTATGCGCGGTTTTTCTTATTATACAGGTAGCTCGTGCTCATGGTGATACGCGTCAAATTCTTCCTACAGTTGCATCGGTCTCAAAAAGTCAGTTTCATCCGAAAGGCGATGAAATAAATGCAGGAGCAAAGAATTGGGGTGCTATATGAAGCCCAGGAGCTAACCATTTTTGCTCCTGACCTTGACTAACTCATCAAAACAATGTCATAAGAAAACAAAATGCACAACTACAATCCACAGTTGAAATTGTATTGTAAACAGACAATTTTCATAGCGCGAAGACTTCTATGAATGCGTCAATGTACGAGGCAGATTTTGAGCCACCACCCCTTCTTAGGTGACTAGGGGGTCAATGATGCGGCAGATTTCGCACCCCCTCCTGGGTTACTCGGTGGGACGGCCGCCCCCCCCCCCTCCCCTGGGCCCCCTCCCGTGCGCACGCCTATGCTCACGCTTTCAATGTATGGTGATGAGCGGGACCGAGGTGTGAGCTTCGTGAAATACGTTGGAAGACCTCCTAAAATTGTTGGCCGCACTTTGGCATCACCGTCGGCTTCTCATGCTCCAGCTACACGGCCCCACCATTTATATTCAAAGCGTAGCCAGTGATGATGCCCGAGGCGTCGAATTGTCTTCGGTTCAAAGTTTAAAGGATGGCCGGCTTCCATTTCCTGCGTTACTCCTCATTACTTGGTGGAATGCGTCTTCCTCTCTTTCTCTTATTTTCACTTTACATCAACACTTCAGCTAGCCCTTCCAACTGTTTGTGAAGAGGAAAGACGCTGTGGATGCGCACCGACGGCCAGGCGTCGCGCGTTCGTTGGCTTCAGTTGCCCGATCATCGTCGGCGGCATCGGCTCGACGGAGATGCTCCTCATACTGCCACCGCTCCAGGCGTGCGACCCATGTCGAGTCGTAGTGCAACTGAACACGACGCTACCGCGAATCTTTTACGTCACGATACAGCAGACCAACGCGATTGGTTGACCAAACATATTCGAGAAAGACTATGACGTCTTAATAAAGGCGGCTACGCCAAACGCAGCGCGCGTACTAGCGCAGACGAGCTCACCTGGCTGCCAGTGTGAGCTAGGTCATGTGATGAAGAAGCAAAAACTTTCCGTTGCGCACAATGTAGTGCACGCTTTTTGCAATCCCACGTTTCAAAAACGCTGGCAACCCGGCGCTTCATACGACGCCATGAGTGTGCGCGGCCTGTATGTCTAAATTAGGGTACCTCGAAGTCATTGCCGCCGAGAGCAGGGCGGTTATACCATTTGTCCAGGTGAGCGCCATATTTGGTAGAAGTCGTTGACGCGGACGCCGCCTCTTCTTAAGATGGCATGAAAACATGATGATAGACAAGCGCATTAAATTGCAGAAATAATAAGCTTTTATATAAACAATTAAGTCCCCGACATTATATTCAAAGCGTCTGCAATATCACGAGTCTGCGGGCTCCGACACAACGAGGTGGCTCTGTTAAACGTGTTGCCACACTAAATATTCTCTACATCAGTAATCTGTGATCCTACCACTGGACAACTTCGCTGTAAAAATAGCGCAGCACCTACACAGAACGCATCACATCTATCAGCTCATCTCACATCCCATACGAGTTCCAGTACGCACACGGTGCCATATGTGCCGCAGTGCAGGCGTGTCGCGGCAACTTTTAGCAGCGGATGAATCCCTCCAATAGCTTGACGGTGGGGTGTCGTGACGTGAAATGTATTGAAAGACTCTACCTTGAGAAACACGTAGACGGAACCTCAGAGATTAGGGCATTATAAAGAGTGTTGTAAGCTCACAAACTGTGGCCGATGTTGCTCTTTGTTATATATGTTGCATACTCCTCGTGGAGAGAAGTAAGTATAGTTGTCAATAAGAGAAATTTGGCGAGTACACCTAATACCATGCCGTACAGGACTTTGGCAAGCGACCTGGAGAGATAAATAAAAGCTAAGCCAGCCAAACGCAAGAACGGCCACGCGTATGGTTGTTATCCGCAGATTAGGATCTTTGTCAGCCTTGAGTGAAGCCTAAGTTGGCGGTGAAAGTGCTCTACGAAGTCATTGCTTTCCGGGTGGTAGATCGTAAAATGAGTAAAAGGATATTGTAACGTGGTTGCTGATAAGGTGGGATCGTTCGAACTAAACATGCGCCCGCTGTGGTGACCGAGTGAAAATGCGAAAGCAGACTATGCATGTAGGAACAACCATCGAAGCGACTCTCTTGGCAGTAATGTCCTGTAATGGCGTCGGCTCCGGCCACTCTGACATAATGGCGAGAACATGGTGGAACACTTCCGACGGCGCAAGTCTCCTACGACAACGATGTGCAAGCAAAAAAACTGTGCATCAGGCACCGCGAATTGGGCCACAAGTGTGAGATTGTACGTGATATTTTGCACGGTTGGCAAGCCAGGAAGGAGTGTGTTTTCACTGTGAATGTGTTCTGAGAACATCGTTCGTTGTTTGGTTCCCGTTTGATTCCTGCAGCACGGGCGGCGGAAGTTAGTCGGAAAGACCCTTGCGTAATGGCCGACCAACGTAAGGGTGCTAGCTGCCTAAACCCACATTCCCATCGTAGACAATGTGGAGGCCGGTACTGTCAGGTATACCTTCCTGAGACGGAGAAACAGAGCAGTTTGATGGCAGGTACTCATGCATTCCCAACAGTTTTGCAAGTCTGCAAGCTTTGCGAACTCATGGCCAGAATCGGCTGCGTCGAATTAGAAGCGCCGAATTTTCCGGCAGCACCGCGATTGACTCACTCCCACCGCCGTGTGAGGATCAGTGGTGCAGTGCCCACCATTATGTCCCCTCTTTCTCCAGTCGAATGAACACTGTTCTATTACAGGCACATGACAACAACCAGAAGAGAGCTCGCTGTAGGGCTCGTGGATAAATTCGTCGCTAAGCTCGTTAAGCTCGTCGACAACATCGTTGAGGGCTCGTCGATAAAACGCAGATGAGGTCTCGTCCTAGGTAGGTGGCACTGGGCACGGAACATCGATTCACGGCGTAAGCACTTGTCTTTTCAAGCCGCCCTCATCACTCATTCAATAAGACGGAACTATTTAAAGTATAAACACATCAGCGAGGAGAGCGATATATTCAGGGTGTTTTTTTTTTAGAATGTACAGAAGTTTTATAAAAATCCTATGACAGTAAAGCTCCTGCAGTTTTCGCACATGAACTCCACGATGTTGCGGAAATACTTTGCCCCAGTTAAAATGACATTGTTGCGACTAATTCACACAAACTCGTTCATTAACTTTTTAATTATTGACTTCAGGGCAGGTGTTTATATTACAAAGCTTTAGTGCGTGCCAATTTGTGGCATATCATTTTTTTTTAGAAATCGCAAATGTTGCAAGTAGTTCGGGATATTCATAATCGAAATCAAAACCCGGCGCGCACGAAGCGCGACCATTCTGCTACGCCAAACCGGAACTACCCGTCACATGGGAGTGAGGAAATTTGAATGACGGCGCACCGCGGCCGTACGTTCCCGTGAAAACCTGCAAGTCATCTCACGTGTACCCGCGCATCACCTTACGTTTGCGCGTAGTGTTTAATGCTTATATGTTTCTTTCTAATTGTGCACAAGAAAGCCACAATATAAACCTTTTCTTTTTCTGGGAAGCATAAAACTCAGTGGGGACCACTGTGGTGCTTCTTCTTGCTGACAGGCAAAATAGTTTCTCACGCTCTTTATAGTTTAAGAAAAAAAAACAGATAGGCGCCACCGATCGCACGCAAACATTAAGCTGTCTACTAGTGTATTTTAGAATGCTTGCTGATTTTTCTGATCAGATTCTGGTTTGGCACACCTTCATTGAAATTTCATTAGTTCCCTGTCACGTGTCATTCCGCTGTTCCGCCGCGCTTTGTGCGCGCAGGGTGCGATCGGTTTTGATTTGGCCCTTGAAATTCGATGATGAATATCTCTAACTGCGCCTAACTTTTGTGATTTCTGAAAAAATAGCTGTGCCATAAATTGGCACGCACAATAACTTTGTAACATAAGCACCTGCCCTCAAGTCAATAATTAAAGAGTTAATTAACGAGTTTGTGGTAATTAGTCTCGTCAACGTCCTTTTCGCTGCGGGAAAGTATTTCCGCTTCGACACAGGAGTTCATGTGCGAAAACGACAGGAGCCTGACTCTCATAGAACCTTTATAAAAAAATTGTATTTTCTAAAAAAACACCCTGTATAGGCCTACACAAGTAGCTAAGCAACGATGTACGTAGAACAAGTACATACGTTGGGCGAATATGTACAGGAATATGCAGGATACTGAAGTGGAGCATTAGAAGGAGGAAGGAAAGGCAGGAAGGTCAAGGAGGCGCGCGTCTCGTTTGGTACCCTACACTAAGTGAAACGGGCAACGTGATTAGAAAAAAGGAAGTAGACGTGGAAGCATATAAGGCGAAACTGTTAGCCGGTTCGCTTTCGCTACCATGCACGCTTGAGATCGGAACCACCTATGTGTAATTAAGTAAGAGTTTCTAGGAGAGAAGTGCCCTGTTTGACTGCATGAAGGACAATCGAAGCCACAAAGCGACGTTTCAGCTGTAATTCCAAGTAATTCGAAGGTTGTGGGTTACGATCAAATCGACAGAACGGGTGATTTTTCGTCCGCTTTCATTCATTTCAATTCACGCCATAATCACTGCGCTGCATTTAAAAATGTCACATGTAACCTCCCCTTTGCTTTCGTTTTCTTATTGGTCTGTTGGATTTATATGGTTATGTCTAACAAAAAAAAACAAAAAAAAAACACGGGAACCCCGAAAAGACAAAAAGTTCCGCATTTTCGACCATGGAAGGAACTGGTAGCCTACCGCGCAACCACGAAGGAGCGAAGAAGAAGGACGGACATGAAAGAGCGCAGGTATCACAGAAGAACTTTTATTGTCGAGGTCTGCCGTGTGTCGTAGATAGAAAATTATCATCATCACGAACCGGAACGTGCTCAGCCACCGCCCAAGCACTCTGTACATATGGTTAACAAGATAAGCTGGAACGTAAGACCCCGGTGTTTATCCCTGCTTTAATTCCGATAATTCGTTTAAGTCTCCCTCAATTATTACTCTGAACAGAAATCTTAATCGGTATTTGCCGCCCGTGTGTTTCCTCGTTAATCTTTAGTGGACCACTGTGGTTAGTAATGGGATTTGCCAAATTTCTCTGGCATGTAGCAGTCCTATAGGAGTTTTACAGAAAAGATGTTATGATCGAGGTTTGCCGTGAACAGAGTGAGAGAGAGAGAGAGGCGGGACTCGAAATCGCGTCCTCACGATCCGAAGGCAAGCATGGTAACCACTTGGCTATCCAGGCAGGCTAGCGCAGCCTAGCCTAGCCTTGTATAGTATAGTACAGCAAGGGGGGTGGGAAAGGGAATTGTGAGTGATTAGGACCGATGTGAGAGTGGAGGGGAGGGAAGGAGGAGGGGTGAACGAGTAAAAAAAGATGGAGAGAAATGGAGAAATAGAAAGAAAGACTAAAAAATAGGAAGCGAGGGAACTACAGAGAGAGAGAGACAGCGAAAGAAAGAAAGACTGAAAGAAACAGCAAAAAGAGAGAGAAAGAAAGAGAAGAAAGGCAGAAAAGGTTAGAAAGACAAATGGATAGAAAGACACAATCAGAAAAAAGAAGAAAAAGAGAGCAAGCATAGCCACGTGTAGTATAGTATAGCAAGGGGCGCGAAAGAGACAGGTGAGAGGGTAAAAGCCTAGCCAAGCCAGGCTCAGCTAGGTGCCTACCACCTCTGCTGTGACATAGCCTTGCGCGACTTAGTTAAAGCTGCGCTAATTTTTGAATGCGAGGAACATCTACGAATTTGGCACAAAAGCAGTGTAAAAAACATGGCTGATCCCTCCGTCATAGGATTCGGTATAACACGAAAGTGAAACGTGTCTTCACAGAAGTAGTGTTTATTGCGTAGCAATATATGAGAGCTTGTACAATGTCTATTCGTGTTTGGCCGCTATAGCACCGTTTGACGTGGATGCACCCATGTTGACGGCATGTCTCTATCGCGACGACTAACGTCCTGATCATGATTAAACCGTTGTGGTAGCTGGCGTTGTGAACATATATTTGGACACAGCGAATCGTGAATCCCGCGTAAGGATGATATCAACAATCTAATAACCAACACTGGTACCCGGTATGCACTTCTTCAAAGCGTCGTCAATTAAGAAGAGAAACGGGACGGGGTGCGCTTTCTAGTAATGGGTGACTGACGCCTGCGCTCATGCATACACTACCACACGCTGCGCTTCAGCAACACGGGAGGTAGATGTTCGTAGCCTGAGCCGCAAACGCGTCCCGCTGGCCTCTGTCTCGCAGGCGCTGGTCTCGCTCCACCAAGGCACGACATTCGCCCGTCGAATTTGCGTCCTTTTTGCAACGCGTATTGCAGCAGTTTTGTTAGTCGGTGCTCTCGCAATCGAAGTAGTCGGCGGCGGAGTCGGCGGTGCATGTGGAAGCTGCGCTACTCCGATGAGCCGACGCACGCTAACGCGAAGCGAAAGGCAAAGAACGAACTGCGTCAAGGGTGCCTCGGCGATGGCAGCGCGCCGACGCACACCGAGACGTCTTAACCATGTGCTCTGATATCGCGCGTGATCTCAGAGTAAACGCTAGAAAGTGTGGATCGTGACGCATTACTTGTTTTCACCTCTCACAGACGGCGGCACCGCCCGGCTCCGCGCCGCCTACCTACATCGCCAACAGAGAGCACAGTGCAAAATAGAATGTGTGAAAGACATAAGGCGCGTTCGTGCCGTATCCTGCACTGCCAAGTTAACTTAGTCGGAAGGGCGTCGGGCGCTTGCCGTCGCGGCGGCAAGGGCGTGGGTTCGATTCCTAGCGGGGCATCTTTTTCTTGGTTTTTTTCTTTCTTACCAGTTGGCGTCCATTTTATCAACGTCATATCCTTGACGGATGTACTTGGTGGACCCCGGCATAAAACACTTTCGTGTTAAAAAGACTCTGACGAGTATGGTTTGCGCACCGGCCCAAAGCCATCGAAAATATTTTAAAAATGCTTATATTACAATAATTCGCATAAGATGAAAAAGACTTGGCAGCTCGCCTGCAAGAAAATACGACCGCGAGCAACCGTTTTATTTGTTGTTTGTTCCAAATACGCTGTTTCTGTTTTCAATACAACCTAGCAATGCGTCTTTGAATGCCAGAAATCTACTGTCATTGCGAGGTTAAAATTGAAGATTGCTGTATACTATCGACAAAGCCTGTTCCACTGACACGCTGCTGAAATAACTTCCTTCTCGCTTCCTTCAGTCCTTACTCTGTATGGTCTAGAAAGTTGCTTTGGCACAGCCCTCGAAGCTAGACATCAAATTATACAGTTGGGAAATCATTAGGCAAGCCGAAAAAGTGCGCCACGGATCATGAATACAACATTTAATTGATGTTTTTCCCGTGTGGATTGGTGACAATTAATAAAGCAAGCCCAGAAATGCATATGCATGGTAGCACCTGCTTCAATCTGATTTTTCTAGCTAAGTTTCTAACATGCAGGACTCTTGATCTGTTACTTGTCTGCAGGAGGTTGACCGCAGAAGAATATCGTCACGTGGTAGTGATGAGTTTTCACGTGGTAGTGATGGTGACGTCGGTAGTGATCAGACTGTAGCTCTAACTTTCAAAGGATGATGAGGATGAGGACGTTTGCTTTGCTGTTGCAATCAGGTATAACTTAACGAATACGGCACCGAATTCGCCGACCAAGTTCACGTTTAGCAACGGGCAATGGACTGCAAAATGAAGTTCTTTTCCACAAGTGGTCTTCGGGATTGCTCACGCTTGTTGCAATTGAGTGTAATGAGGCTGGCTATGTACTGATGCAGAATTTTCCTGGTGTTCTTGCTGTTCATCACAGTCTAGTTCTGGTAAATAGTGCCGTACGACATTCTACACAAGCAGCAAGCACTTTCACTTACTCAAAACACTGCTATATACGTGATAATATACATGCACAGAAATACTATAAAACCACTGCATGTAAATCATGTCTTATGACTTAAAATTGATGTAATAGTGACGCGACTATTTCTATTGTGCCCATGGTCGTCTTCATAATCAGTTACCTCTAAATTTAGAGAACTCTCTTCTCTTGAAACACAAACCGTATCAATCTCATGGGCGACGAATACTAGCGCAAGTCGTAGCATTCTACAAGATTCCTGTTGGTAAGTACACTCTTAATCAGGTCCTGTTTAAATGCTGGCGATATCCAGGAAACCAGGCGAAATATGTCCGGTTTCCTGGCTGTATCTAGCATTTTAAGCGGTATCTGAGTAAGAGTGTATAAGTTTTTGCGCTGTACTTCTGAGCACATGGCGTGTGCTTAATAAGTTCGGAAGAAGGAAGGTATCCAAGTGCAATTTATTTGAATCTCATGCAAAGAATGTGTGGTGCTGCTTCGTTAAAATAATCAGTCTTAAAAAATGGCAGAGGGACGCGACACACATCTGGCGAATGACTGTACAGCTAACACTCTAACCGTACAGTCTAACAAAACCCGATTTTACGAAGTTCCCGATCTAACGAAGGAATTTGCATTCGCCTGCAGCTGCCCGTAAAGTTCGATGTTGTCATCAGCCCGAATTAACGCAACAAACTTGACTCCAAACCCGATTTAACGAAGTATTTCTTGAAACAAATTAGTAAAAATGCGCTTACGTCTTTCTAATTTTGTGACAGGCGTGTTTTTCTTCGAGCGCACCGTGTAACGCCGTCGAGTTAGAACACGCAGCCACCCTAGTCACGACCCTAGTTTAATTTTCACGAGGCCGCACACCACGTGCATTCACGATAGACGATACTCTGCAGTCGGTAGCACTCTTATGTACCAGTTGGTGCTAGGGGCTGCGGTGATTTGTTGTCCCTGCAAATGCTTCCACATGAACACTATGATATTTGCTTTCGTTATTTCTTGGTGTATGTGAAAGACGGCACTGATCGTCTCCTCGCAGCTTTCTTGCTTATTGGCCTGGTCGCACAATCACTGCTTTCGATCTCCTTGTACGTATGTGGGCAGCCTGTCATAGCTTGACTTGACCGTCTGCCTGGTCAGCGTCCCGCGGTCATGGGAGGCGGGAGGCTCCATGCTCAGGCAGCCCTCGCGGACTCTTCAAAAGCGCATGCGTGGGTTAGCGGTAATTGCAATGCCGCTTTAGCGTGTGGCTATTGCTACGTTAGATTTTGATATTAGGGGCGAAGCTCCTTAAGGCGGCACCCGTTCGTCCCTCGTAGTCGTAGTCGTAGTGCGTAACCAGTCTTACGCTTTGACCTCCAAGGTGGTGCCGGTGGGAGATTTTTCCTGTGCGTTGTTGAACAATAAAAAATTCGCAGCGGTAGCTAAAAGCCGACTTCTTCTGTCTCTCATTCCCATTAGCAGCCATTCTTTACCTCCAAGGTAGTGCCTGGTGAGATTTCTCCTGTGCGTGATTAAACAATAAAAATTTTGTTCAAAACGCCGTTGATTGATGAAATAAACCAACGAAAGACGCCAGATGTTTTGTAAAAGCAAAACGGAAGAACGCCAGATGTTTCTAAAGCAAAAAGAAAAGACGCCAGCTGCTTAACGAAAGACGCCAGATGTTTTCTAAAGCAATGGTTTTCTAAACAATGAAAATTCACAGAGTACATCTAAAATTAAAGTGAGCTGCAAGTCGTCAAAGCTCATCGAACCTTTAGTATAAACGCGCCCGATCTCACGTCGGTGATGATGTACTGGGCAGAATTCACGGAAGATTCACGGTTTACCGATGAACCTCCGCAGCTTCGCCCACATCATCATTCACTCCGTGGAAATGCTGTGATTTTTTTCTATAGACCGAAAAGTCAGTTTCTTGATTTTACAAACTTCACGATTTATCGAAATAATTCGAGCATGGTCATAACTTGGTTAAACCGAGTTTCCCCTTCATTGAGCTTTATTACCAACGAAGTAATTTTATCTTTTATGTTCAAGGGACGACAAGTCCTATACATTCACATTATATTTGAAGTAAATGGGGCTTTGTATTTCATATGGTACACACGGAATCGCTAGATCATAGTTCGTGAGCGAGAACAAAGTGCGGAGCGCTATATGATTCTAGGAATTTATTTATAAATTGATGTTATTTTATTATATTAAAATATTCCACTATAGGAACATCCTTAGGCGTAAAAACGGCGTTGCTCTCACAACGGCTGGCACACGTAGCCGCTTGGGCTTTGTTTTGATTTTATTGCGATCGCAATTATATGGACAGTCTCCCTACTGAAAACGTTCCGTAAGTCAGTACCATAATTCCGTATGTTTCCGTATGATTCTTACGGAAATGTACGGAGAATATATGGAAAATATACGGAAAACATATGGATTCCGTACGAAACATATGGAATTATGGTACTGGCATGCGGAACGTTTTCAGTAGGGCTCGGCTGGATTTTGCCGTCGTCGTCGCCGTCATGCACCGTATATGTATAAGTATGTATATATATAAAAGCCCCAAAGAAAAATAATTCAGAAAAATGCTTCCGAAGCGGGGAATCGAACCAGGGACCTCTTCCTCCGCAGCGAGTGGCGCTAGCCACTACGCCACGAAACGCAGATCCTCCACGTAGCTAACGGCGAGCGTTATATACACATCCTTTACCGCTGGACGGACTCAGAGACGGCTGCGCTTATAAGCGATGTATAAGCGTTTCTTCATTACCAGCGAGATGGCGTTAGGAGCGCGACCGGCGCATTTAAATGTCGTCAGCGAGCTCGCTCGCTTCTTCTTATACTTGCGCAGGGAGAACCTTGCCCTTCCGCTGTCTGCTCGCGCGGTTTTCTTTTGCTGAGGGGAAGATGGATGTTTCACGCTTTCACCGTGATGTCCGCGCTCATGTTACGGAGCGTACGAAAGCCACTCGAGCTCAAGGGACGCCGCTAAACGAACAAACAGAAGATGAGCGCAAACTATCAATTCTCACAGCTCGACACTTGACGCACGCTAGTTTCCTTCGCTGCTTCGGCCGCCTTTGCAACAGGAGCGCTGTTCAAACTGAGAGTATCCATTGGCGAGCCTCACTTCATACAGCATTAGTTTCTTGCTATCGCATTCATTGCTTCGGCCTTGCGGCGAAACTGTGACTTTTTTTCAAAAAAAAAAAACAACCCTGTTGGCTCAGTGGAACATTTTATCTTGTTTGCATGTAGAGTGAACAGAAACAGAACAAAGAAACAAGGGCAACATGAAATCATCAACTCTCATCATTTTCCGTTACTGAAAATATCTAGACATGTTTTAAACATGCAGCCTTTGACCCATACCCCTTAGGTCAAATAAGGTGGAGGAAGAGGTGCGCCATGCCAGTGCCACAGAAATATGCTGCTACAAATGCATGGACGAGTTTCATAGCTGGTACCATGAAAGTGCAGGTGCAGTATATCGATTGAGAACGAGTCAATGAACTTTTGTATGATCGACGCAAATCGGCGGTCAGTCACTATAATGTGTACAACGTAGCAAATATCATTTGTAGGAATAATGACTAGTAATCAGAGAAAACATAGCAGTACTTACTATGTATGTCAGCCTTTAGTATGCCCATGAAAAGGCCATGGTACTCGTAGCCACGTAGCCGGAGCTCCTTGTAGATGTCTTCGGCATCGAGGTCGTAGTTCAGCATATCGGCGGGTGAAGTCACTGGCTCTAAGTCAACGATCTTCTCGTTCTCCTCAGCCGGACGAATAGTGCCACTCGCGACCACCGTGCCACCCTCGGAGATCTCGAACTCTCCTGACGCCCGCATAATGTTCACCAGATACCGCACTGTACCTTTATTCAGCCGAAAAAGAGCATTCAAGTATATGAAAAGTAGCATCCAGGAGAACATTCATGTCTATGTATCTATCAAGTCTTCAAGTTGTAATTGAAAAAATTTGTACACTATATTATTGCTATGTTTCAAGGCTAATGAGCTTAGGACTGACATTTATCCAAACCCTCCAGTTTATCGCAATATATCTAGAGTTATATCCCCACACAAACACATGCTCTGGGAATGTGAGGCAAATACTAAAAGTAATAATCCCCATGTTCTCTCAATGAGGTGGGCCGATGCCCTGCGTAGCTCAGCACTCGACGACCAAATCTGGGCCGTCCAGCGGGCCCGCGAAGCGGCGACTAGGCAAGACCTGAACGTCCAGGCGTGGGAGGCTTGATCTCGGGTCACCTACATACAGGACACTCAATTAAAGTTTTTACGGATCAAAAAGTTGAATGCAGTTCACTTTGCACACCGACACTGCCAGAAAATGGTATATATTTAGCCGAGAAACATTCTATTTATATGCATAAGAAAGTCACAGTTTCACCGCAACGGCGAAGCAATAAATGCGATAGCAATAATTTGGAATGTAACGCGAAGAACGGAATGAAGCTAGAAATTTCCAGCGCGTCGCTCAAGCGCAAGTGACGCACGAAAAGAACACAGACATGACGACCGCGAACTATCAAGTGTCACAGCTCGACACTTAAAGCGCGCTGCTAAAACATAAAGAAGGACGCACGAAATGAACGCACTAGCTTCTTTTAAAACACACTCATTCTTTTGGTAATTTGTCTGCCTTGGATCAACCTTGACCGGTATGGAACAAAGCTCACAGGGTCCCTTATGCGTTCACCTAAGACGACTCCAAGGCGAAAGCCATGTTTTTTTTTCTTGTCAGCTGATGTATTGTTGCACCCCCGCCCACCGTACGAGAGCTTGTATTGCGATAGCAATTATATGGATAGTGTGGGCTGATTTTTGCCGTCGCCGTCGCCGCCGTCATGCACCGTATATGTATGCGTCTATATATATATATATATGTGACGCTATGAATGAGTGACGTGCCGTGGCTCATACGCCATACTTTTATTCTATCCACGCGCACTTCTTCTTCGTCGGCTTCTACCAGAGATTACTGCCTTTATACGTCACAGGATTCCCCCTCCCCCCGAAAGAATGCGCGAGTTTAACAACAAAACATAAGCAAGCAGAGTGTTAAAGCTGAAATGTCAAAACGCGGAGTAGTTCCATGTCACAAGGGAGTTCCGTGAAACTAGCACAAAAAGATTCACAGGGGAGGCCAGTCGTCCGGGGATATCAAGGAGAGCTCTGGTGGGCGAGGCTGACTGTTGCGTTCGCGACAACATAAGCATGCCTTGAACGTGGACATTAATGATGACACATTTGGCAGACATGTAACAAATGAATAGTATTGGAGCACCTTGTAGAGACGGCAGCTCAGGTGCCGTAGGCGTCGCTTTGTGGTGACTGATAGAGACGCGGTGTTTTCACTTTGTGGTCCCGTTGAATGAAGCTGATGGGGTGATGGCTGTGTGCTTCCAGAATAGAAGGGTATTGTTTTGCGCCTTTTCAGTCGTTTTCTGTGGTGTTGTCGCAATCGTTTTGATCGGTGGCGCAGAAAACTTCCTTTACGGTCCATCCTGCGACTGAGGTGTCTCAGATGTTGAACTTCTCGTCGGTTTGGTCGTTGTCTTTTCTGACGACCTTCTTTATGCCGCAAGTGTGCTTTCGATGTATCAGTTCGTCGATGTTCTTGTTCGAGTAGCCGTTGTAGTCTATGAGATTCTTGGAGTTGCTTTTGTTGACACTGCTGCTTTTGTTGCGAGAGTTGGCGAGGTGGGCCTCTCTTAGGAGCACGAGTCTGGTTTTCCTTGCACCTTGATGTCATCGGTAGACAGTTGGCACTCGGCGTTCTATTGCAAGGCTAATCTGGTGAAGAAAGTAGTGTGGCAGAATGATCAGAAAGCTCCCCAGATGGTTCTGAGATGCCGTTCATTATAGATGCTTCTGGCAGTTGGCAATGCGCAGGGTTTGGTGGTTTGGTGATCCCAGAACTTCCGCATTGCTTCGACTTCCTGGTGGGTGATCACTGGAAGCTGATAGCACAGCAGACATGACTTGACTAGGTTCCATTTGCGAGTTTTGGTGAGACTGTGGAACTGTTGAAATACACCCTTGTGGCGAAAGACACAACTTGGACTGGTCCTGGCGTGATTGTGTATTTTCCCGATTCGTCAGCTCGTTTATGGTGAACGCAGCGACCTTGTGAGGTATGTGGTAATCGTTATGAAGAACAGTTGAGCCACTTGATGCAATACCAGGTGGTGGGTAACGCATGCGACACGAGGAATCATCTGCATCGGGTTCAATAATGTATTGTGTCCTATGGCGCAGTGAAGGTGTACGCGATGACGATCCTTGCGGTGCTGGAAAACCTGGTGGAAGGTTGAATCTTTTCAGAAAATGGCCTGAATGTCTTTCGATCAGTAGAGGCTTTACCTTGTCTGTTGGGAATTGTGAACTCCTATTCGACGTTCGAATGCACGTGGTATGTCTGGAATATTCATAATATGATGGGGGGCCCGTCGACGGTGTTCTCACATAAGACCTTGTTCGACAAATATGCTTGCTGCGTAAAGACTTCGCGTTATTGCCATGAGCAACTTGAAAGGTCACCAGCTGATGGGTTATGGACAAGTCTTCATCGTATTTTTTAAATGGAATGATCATTTCTTCTTTGATTTTTGTCCAAGATTCGTCGTTTTGAAAGATGTGAGTGAGGTAAAACTTGAAAGCCAGTTTGTTCGCGCTCGTCCTGTGTTTGACAGTTTGTTCGCGCTCGTCCTGTGTGTACTTGTTTGTTCGTTTCGTGCGTCCTGCTTTATGTTTGAGCAGTACGCTTGAAGTGTCGAGGTGTAACGCATGATAGTTCGCGCTCGTCCTGTGTGCGTTCTTTTCATGCGTTCTTTGGGCTCGAGCGACGCGCTAGCAATTTCGAGCTGCGTTCCGTTCTTCGCGTTACATTCCAATTTATTGTTATCGCATTCATTGCTTCGCCGTTGCGGCGAAACTGACTTTTTTGTACTAGACGTGAATTCGCACTGCCTGCAGGATAGGAGGCAAAGCAAAGGCTCGGCACCTCACCTCGTTTTGCACTGCTTCCGTGGTCGGCCCACCTATAACCAAGCGACGTCGTCATGTGGTGAAGCCACGTTCCTTGACATTATAGTGACATTGCGATGACGTGATGGCGACGTCACAACTTCGACTATCTGTGAAATCATGATGACGTCTTATGGTCACCACTTCACAATTCATTTTCCTCTCTCATGTTGAGGCTGACGCCGATGGTCAATTTTCGCTTTTGAGGAGGTATCTAAGCCTTCCGCCTCTATAAATTACCTCTCAGTCCTTAAGCGTCCTTCAGCGCGTTCGTCGTCGTTTTCGTCTTGCATAACGAAACGAACGCCGAGCGCAGCCGAGATCGAATGTAATACGAGAACACCTTCTATGAAGGCTTCATTGAAAGATTTCGGAATGGTAAAATAAAAGCCATCTCCAGGACATATGAGGACACACCAAAGAAGTTATAACTTTGCTAAACTTTAATGAAGACCACGGTGGAGTTACGATGCCTTTTTTGTGACTGCTGCTCCTTTGGTGGTTTATTCACCTTCTGACATGCAACCCGTCCTATCTCCTTCTTTCGTGTCTGTCACGAATACCAACTCAAGTACTTGGAATGTAATAGAAAGCTAATGAACTGTGTGTTCTTCTAAATTTTTTGCGTGAATCTATCGACATTTCAAAGTAGTTATACAGCTGCGGATATGGAATGGATATGGGCCGGGCACGTAGCACGTCGGCAGGATAACCGGTGGTCATTAAGGGTAACTGACTGGATTCCAAGAGATGGCAAACGCGTGAGGGGGAGACAGAAAATTATGTGGGTAGATGAGATTAAGAAATCTGTAGGCATAACGTGGCAGCACAAAGCACAGGAGCGGGTTGATTGGCGGAACATGGGAGAAGCCTTTGCCCTGCAGCGGGGGTAGACAGGCTGATGATGATGATGACGATGATACAGCTGCGATGACATCTTGCATTAGGGAGTATCGTAATCGTTGGGGAACTCAATTTACCCCTATCTTCTCACGTACGCAGGCTAGTACCCTCCCTTTTTTTGCTAAGCAGTTTTAGAACATGGTTTGTAGCGTTACCGGTGCGCGGGTACGTATGGTTTCAAATATAACGTGGGTACCCAGGAAGTTATTGCATGCGCAGTGGTGAAAAGCCTAACGCAAATATTTGCGTATGCTATTGTGAAACTGCATACTGTGCATTTTAAACATACGCATAAGTGTTGCGCGCTCATGTTTTACTAATGCTCGCATGAGAAGTGGTCAACCCTTGCTAGAAGACAGGGCATTGTCAGGAACTTCGACAGCGAGTCTAGAAATGTTTGCCCTAATTGCTAAATGTAGTACCTTCGTCTTCATTTTCATCACAAATTGCAGCTGATTGATGAATAGGGCCACCGTTATTCGCAAGTATAGCAGCTGGAACTCGGGCTCAATGTGCGACTGATTGCATACTCACCTGTTTTAGGCAGGATGACGACGCGATGAAATTTTAAATCCTCTAGTACTATTGGAAGTTCGTCGAATGGCTTCCCAAAGCGCTTCGCCAAGGACTTCCAGACCATCACTATGTAGCCGGTCGCCGGGAACACAACGCGGCGATGAATTTGATGTCCAGCCAAGTACGCATCTCCTTCGAGATCCTCGAGACCAACCTCGACGACATCCTCCGAAAGCTGCACAGGTAATGCCTTAAGCGTGTTTCCTTACGTTGTCTTGAAAAGGCGGTGCAGCTGTATACGCTTGCACTTCGACCGAAAAATAAGGCTGATTTAGTTTGTGAATGTATTTTAAAGCCGGGGTATATTTTGACTTGTACTTATGAATACTTCTGCACGTTATTTTCCGTTTATGTAGGTTGCTACCGAGCACATACTTTTACTAAATTGCCAAAATGCGCATGTTTTCCTTACCTTTTCTGTCGCAGTAACAGTCATAGCGTTGTAAACTACAAACATGAAGGATATGGGCGCTAGGGCGGCTCCCGCAGGACGACATTAAGGTAATTTAAATCAATCAATCAATTTTACAATATCTCATTGAAGGGAAGGTTGATCGTCAGAGTAAATGACAAAAGTACGACCACAGATATATTCATGGAACTTTTCGATTCCAAATAAAATAGCATGGACTTCGTTTAAAGAGTACGTACAAGATATACGCTTGGCTATTTTCATGCTAATCTCCGCGTGCGTAGGCCAAGAACTCCAGTGTCACCTATGAAGCAGTGGTCTATTTTAAAGCATTAATGTGAAACCACTTGTACCCTCTACAGAGTGGCGGAAGAAAGTAATGCAATAGGTTGAAACGCCTGGGAAATAAAGAAATAACTGATGGAAAATAAATTTTCCCGGCATGGGAATATTTGAACCTCAGTCCACGTGGTCCTTCAGCTAGTGTCTTAGCCACTGGGTCAAACACCAATGCTTACTGGCAATAATTATTTTACAGAGAGAATGCCTTTGAGGACATTGTGGTGGCGTTGTCGTCATTCGTCATCCGGGCAATGTATAAAACGTGTCGCGTGACCTGGGGGATAGGAGGAGCATCCTGACAGGCCAAATGGAAGGAGTTCGGCCACGGAGAGACGGTGTAAGTGAAGGAGGAGTGAATAAAGAAATGATACAGCGAAATAAATTTCATTGGCGAGGCGGAGTTTGAAACCCGGCCGCCACGGCACGAAGAGAAGTATCATAGCCACTGGTCTACACAACCACGCTTGCGGAACGCACATTTATGACAAGCATATGAGTGCGAGAGGGAGAAATGAATACGAAAGTAATGAATTAATCAAAAGTTTGCAATGTATGACGAGAAATTTATCACATGTATTAGCTATTAACTATAGTCGCATACAATTTTAGAAGTCCACACCATTTCCTCCTCAAAGGCAGATGCACGCAATGGGCGCGCACTCGAGACTGACGCATGAGCCGAATGGCCGTGACCCCGCCTTCAGAGAACAATACACAGTGCTTTAGTCGCAGAGGCGATCGGCTGCAGCGCTTCGGTCGTCTGGGCGGGACCTCTCGGGACTTCTTTAGTCGTATCCGACTACAGTCTATCTCTGACCATGCATGCTTTCATGCCCACCACCAGAACTCGGAGGAAAGACGCAAATATTAGCCGGCCCTTCTCATCATAATGTTCAGCCTTTTATATGCGCTGGCGGCATTTCACAGTATATAGCCACGATGGCAGCACACGACTGCTTTTTGCGGCGTAATGCGTTCTATCGATGCAGCGGCTACCATGGGAAGAAGAAGATGACATCCGCTTAAATTAGTAAGTGCTCCACGTGCAGCACTTGCGGTCGAGAAGGCGATTTGCGTTGTCTGAATTCATCAATAAATACTGTTAAGACTTGCGCGAACACAAATCAACTATCACAAGCCTTTCGAACAGTTTTGAAAATATAGCAGCCGTTTACGGCGACGTACACAAAAAAGGATGATTTCGTGCTAGTTTTAATATCAGTTGCTCTAAAACGAAAGGAGTATTAGTACCAAATAAGCAGTGTCCTCGCATGCACCTAAATATTCCGAAAATATGAGTTCTTGATGTAGTTCGGTAAAGTGGGCCTTTCAGCATCGCAGCCTACCTTCCGCTTGTAAGCTGTAAATGTTCTATTCCTAAACTATACCCACCGGAATGCATTCTAAGGTAACACTAACGTAATTTTAAGCGTACGTGTCTAGCAGTTGACGTATCCAAATATTCTTCAAATATGGAAATAACATATATTGATAACCAAGAGTGAATACTTGATAAAAAACCATACACAACGCAACAGTATACGTTATTGCGAGTATTACGACATGATTTGTTATTGTTAATTTCCTCAGCGTGCGAAATTGAGATTTTTGGTACACATTCAGGAACAGCTTCTATCTGGTTTAGCAGACGTCATCCCAAGGGACCTGCAGCGATTTTCGACTACACCCCAGGAATTCCACCAAGGAGCAAAACTTGCGGTGATACCCTATCTACATGGAGTGTCCCATCCCATCAAAAAAGCTGCCGGACGCGCTAGTGTCAACGTCGTTTATTCGGCACCCATGAAACTCCGTTCGCTGTGCAGGAGAGTTAACAACTCAACCTATGCAAGTGAGGAGTGCAAGAAGAAGCATGCCACCCGCTTCGTCCAGTGCAGTGTGCGTGTTATCTACGAAGTTCCCACATCCTGCGGCAGCAACTACATTGGTAAGACTACCCGCTGTGTAAACGATCGCCTGCGTGAACATTCCAACAACATTAGAACCAAGATAGGTAGCAATCTGGCAATACATTGTGCCGTGTTTCGATGCGCCCAAAACTTTCACCAAACACGCATCGTTCGCCGGTACCGTAATGATCGCGCCCGCGAAATATATGAAGCCTTCGCCATCCATGTGGCGGGTCACTCTTGTATCAGCTCCCCCTGTACCACACTAACTGGCAAAGAGACTAAGTATCTTCGCAGTCGAGCGTTCCACGCTTCGGTGACAAAGTACTGCAGGTGCGCAAGAGCTTGGAGAATCCTCTCCCTTCCCTCTGTCTTTTCCCTTTTCCAGAAGCGTATATATTTGCGCCGCAAAATTAAACGCATTTCATGGTAGTCAGCGCTAGTCCTGTTTCATCTGTCTCGTCCTTGTATTTTCGCGCTGTTTTTTACTGTAGTTTCCTAACATTTCCACACAAAACAATTCACTATATTTACTCAAAACAATGTGGCTCGCACTAGTGTCTCATCGAGAGACAGAGAGTGAAAACATGTTTAATTAAGGTTTACTAATGGCGAGAGGGTCCCTTATTACAAGAACCCTCTGGCCTGGACCACTCGCCGGGTGCGGGGAAGATTAAAGGAGCCACAAGCAGTCTTTCGCGCGGAGCCACCTGTGCATGCGCGCTATTACGCATCTACACTGAGCAGATGGCATTTTCGACAGTCCCATTACAGTACTGCCTCTTGCGCGAGATTACAGTAATATTACTTATAGATTGGCTATTTTAGGTTGTTCGCTCATTGCACGTGCCACTTTTATGACTACATAACAGTTCTTCACATGCGTAAGGTGAAAACAGCCTCACGCTTTCTTGCTGTTCACAACAATACTTCCGAATAAACAAAATTATCACCTGGGCCAACATTGGGAAATCGTTCCATTTTGCGACTGTCCACTGCTGGGAGTGGTCCCAGCTGACGAGATGCCCGATGTTCGGGGTGCCACGTGGCACGGGCAGGGGAACCGGTGGGTACAGCGGAGATGGGTCAAACTTCACGCCCAGCAAATGCAGATGGCCCAAGGAGTTGAGGAAGAAATCCACGTTGTCCGCGTCACGCTTCATCAAGCCAAGGCAAGCCGCATCGGTGCCAACGGAGCGTCTCAACACCGACTGCAAACCATCGATAGAGTAAAGCGCTGTATAATATATCAATACAAAAACTCACAGGGTTCCTTGCGCATTCGCCTAAAACAGGGGTCTCAAACACGCGGACCTTTCGCTGGCGGACTGTCTCCATCCCATGTCTTTTTTTTAACTCACAGTGTCCCTTATGCATTCGACCAAGACGACTGGAAGGCGAAAACTATTTTTTAACACGAAAGTGTTTTATGCCGGGGCCCACCAAGACTTCAGTGACGTATTTCCGTCACGGAAATGACGTCGAATAAATGTACACGATCAGATGCCAAAGAAAAAAAAACGTTCCGTCAAAGAGCATCGAACCCACGACCGCTGGGTCCGCAGCCACAGATGCCGGGCGCGCTATCCACTGCGCCACGGTCACAGACTCTAGAAGCTTTACAAACGCGCCTTTTATATCTACCACTCTCCCGGTTGGCGGGGTGGTGTTGCCCTCTGGGAGCGGCAAAGTAGAGTAATTATTACTGTGGCTTCCGCGATTAGTACAATTTTGTCAATGCCAAGCGCAATTTTGTGAATGCCTTAACACACCGCGCGGTGGCGACCTTAACGCAAGCGTCGTAAAAGCGTCGGCCTCGCTCATAGCATCACGCTAATCAAACCAAAAATAGCTCTGCGACGCGCGCCTGCCTCACCTGGCTGTCACACCGCGTTCCTCGCGTACGCGCTCGCCCCGAGAAAAATTACGGCCGGGCTACCGGGGCGGCACGACGCGCTTTGCGTTTCCCTCTAGTGCGGCCGTGGTGTTCAATCACATTTTAACATGCCGCGGGATGGCGACCAAGTTCTGCGTCCAATATGCGACGCTCTTCTGGCTATCACAACTCGTTCAAGATTACGCTTTCACCGTTAACTACTACGCTACCACAAGGGTTTGTTTAATCATTTAACATAGACGTTAGTCGTCGGCATGGAGATGTACCACCAAGCATCAAAGTGGGTGCATCCGCGTTAAATGGTGCTGTAGCTGCCAGACATCAATATACATTGTGCAAGCTCTCTTATATCAATGCACAGTAAACATTCAGTTGCTTCTATAAGGGCACGTTTTACTTTCGTGCTATTCCGATTCCTATGACGGAGGGATGAACCATGTTTTTTTTCTTCTCAGTCATTGCATCGGCCCTTCCTTGCGCTTTTTCTAAAGCTTTCTGCACCCTAACGTGGTTTTGTAGTGCCTCCAGGATCGGAGGCATTGCAAGCTTACTGCACCTAGAATGGCTTTGCACTGCCTCCGTGATCGGCTTAGCTTTTACCAAGCGACGATGTGGTGTCCCATCGTCGGGACATCACACCGTCGATGCGGTGATTATTATTTAGACTTCGTGTCAGAATAATTTGCGCTTATGGCCTAAAATGCGAACAAAACTCTGTGTACTTCAGTTTTTCTTTTGTTACTAGACGAAACGACTAACGAAAGCATATGAATAAGGACGACCTAATAACGTGTAAGCTGTGAGCTCACAACAACAGCCAGTTTGGTTGGCGATGGTGTTCGCCGCCGCCGCCGGTGCTCATCGCAGCGAACGCATACTAGAAAAAAAATCAGGCCCTGTATTCACAAAAACGTCTTGCGCTAAAACTTTTCATCAGAGAATATTTCTGCCAATCACAATATTTGACGATCATTAGCGAAGCCGGCTGACAAATGGGAAACCGCACGTACGAAAGAGAAATTTTGTGAATTCGGTCACAGGTGTCGAGCCGGAATCGAACCCTGCCATTCTCTGTGGCACTCAAGTATTCTGCCGCACACGCCCGCCAGTGCTTGAAAGTGCTCCGGAAATATACCCTACCAGCCTTCATGCCGGGCGAATAGCCGTTAGCAGGAGAAACATCGGTGCAATGGGAGACCAGGTTACCACGTTATAGAGGAGTTTACCAAGCCTTGAAGCGTACCAAGAACGAAGTGACCACATAGTCTTTGAAAACCAAGCCAATGATACATTTCGCTCGTGATCACGAGGTTTTCCTGTTGCTTCCCCCTCGCAAAATGGTCACAAAACAAATACTGCAACGAAAGGCTCACTAGAGACTACATTGTTCTCCTCCGTATGCCTATGAATGATGACGACTTCGCCTCCTTTGTATGTTGTTGGCGCTGATGCAGGCGTTAGCGTTTACAGCAACTTTAGTTGACAAGTTAATGAAATGTAATTGTCCAGGGTCAGTAAATGGCATTGATAAACTTGACGTATCGTCGAAACACGATGGGCATTATTGTTGAAAATTCATCCATTACATTCCATTGAAACATCGTTCACCGATCTGAATTTGAGGCCTCACTTGCACATCTTAAGGGCGTTTTCAATTTGAACGTGGCAATCCCGTTGAACCACATCAGCTTGTAAAAAACCAATGCAACATTGTTTAACAAATTACAGTAGTCAGTGTCGAAGGCACGTTGAAACATTCCTGAAATTGCTAAAAATACTAAAAACAGAAGCCCATTAGGCTACTTTCTTTCATTTATATAGAAACAATTTGGTGTGCCTGTAATTTTATTCCGCAATGTTCAAATTCCTGCCACAACCGCTACTCTGGCTTAAAAGGAACTAATTCGTAAATGCAGTAGCAGAATTGTTACTCTGGTTCTTGCAGCTGTAGAAACTGGTGGGGGGGCTTTTCAACTAAAGTGGTAGCTGTCTGCCTCATCCATTTACTCGGTCGAAACTGTCCCATAATTGTTTAACGTCTTTAACGTCCACTGCTGTGGCCTTGCAGACTTTTACAATAATGGCAGCCGGGAAACCCTGGTGTTGCAATCGAAGAAGTGCTTACTTCCCACCTTTAACCCCAAAAAATATGTTTGGGGTTAAAGCCTCTTTTCCTTCTGACACGACCAAAGGAGAAGGGAGAGGACGCGCTATGGTGAAACTGGGCTCTCCGTAATGGAGAACCCTGCACAAGCCTATGTGTAGAAGTAAACAGATGGACTTACAATGCAAATATGAGCAAGTAGGTACGGATTCATGCTTAGAACTGTGCAGCGCTCAGAAAAACCACAAAGGACGGAAGAAGTCAGAGCATGTCGTATGCACTTTTTCCATCCTTTGTCCTTTTTGTGAGCGCTGCGCAGTCTTACGCATGAATAACGGATAGACGTACTTTCGCATTTCAATTTTTCACGCCACGGATTACAGGGACCAAATTCAAAACCACACGTTCCCATTTGCCTGCACCTTCCTCTCCTTCCCCAGCCGTCATTGCGCATAGGCAAGAATAAAAGCTTTCGTTTAAAAAGTTTGATCACCTGATTTGCTGGAACTAATTACAAATACGTGATACACATGGTGTAGCCGCGTCGGTCGAGGCTGCGAGCCCTTAATCAGCAGTTCTGTTTGCTTGGCTCGTCAATCTGGCGCATATGAACATTACTCGATGCTTCAAAGTACCGAGCAAGGTTCCAGATGTATCAACTAACGCACGGGCCGCTCGATAGTGCATAAGGTGGCAGAGGGCTAACGCCGACACATGTCTGTCTTATTATATATTGCATGATGCGCCGTGATAATGGTACAGTGTTCCAAAAGCCCCCTCTTCTTACGAAGAATCTCAGAGACGGCACAGTAATTCTTCTTCAGTGTGTAAACAATCAATATACATTTCTCTGGAACGGGCATAGCCCTGAATTGACAATCGCATTGAGGAGTAATACCACGATCTTCGACGCCGCTGACTGCTGTGTTGTGTACCGGATTCAGTGAGTCGCGTAAGTATTCTATAGCGATACTGCTTCTTTTAAGGCAAAATTTTTGCAGCAGGTGCGGTAATTATGAATAATTTAGCGTTACATTTCACAAATGTTGAACGATATAAATCAGCAGGATTTATAGCGAGAACAGTATCTGGATGATGCTGACTAGAGTGGACGCGCATATATATTCAACATAAATCAGCCTAGGAAGAACAATGCAATGAAATTCGGCAATACATGCGAATGAGTAGCAAACATGGGCATACCGATGTTTCGCTTTTCATAAAATAAATGCTGGGAATATTACAGGAGGTCACTGAGCTCTGGCTCTCAAGGCACTGTAAGTTTGGCATCGTTTGCTCGCTGTGGTACATTTACGCAATCATATACAAGCACGCGTTTCTTTATCTCTTAACATGCGCGTTATAATAAAATGCATGGCTCACAGGTCATTACTGTGTCCGGAGCTGATCGTGGAGCCCAGGTCAATATAAATGTTCGCTCACCTGTAGAAGGCAGTGCGGTGCAACCTCAATCAAGATAGCGTCCTTGGGAACGTGTTGCAGAGCTTCGAAGAAAAACACCGGTGATATAAGGTTGTTCACGTGGTACTCCGGTGTGAACTTTTCCGCGAGGGCCTCGCGCCAGCGGTGCGGTGGTAGTGATGTGCTCAACCAACGTTTACTACGCATCTTGGGTTCAGGAACAATCTGCAAGAGAACCCGAACTAAGGTACTCCGCTGTAGATACGAAGCTTGTGTTTAGGAAGAGGAAGGCAGCGGTAGTCCGGCACATTTTTTTGCTTTTACAACTTTTCTTCGGACTTTTTCTTTTTTACAGTGCACTGAGTAGCTAATAACAATTTTAGTATTGCGAGCTGCCTTATATTCCTCAATTTTGTGAGGTCTATTCACTTACGCCTTAATTTAAATGCTTGAATTGCACAATACATTTTCATATGCCCCAAATACATAAAAGTAAAAATTCCACTAATTTAGAAGTGAATGGCAGGATCTGAGGTACGTTTCAAGAACCTGTTGATGCACCACAAGTTTTAAAAGTTTAGTCAGACGATATTTGGTCTGGTCAAGAACTCATGTTAGGTATCAAATAATGTAAGTCAGAAAATTTTCCCTATACAAGGGGCGCAGCAAGAAATTTACTTTGAGTAAAAGGGTGTTCCAATCCCCCTTTACGTATGTTCGTGCGCAGATTTCTAAGTGTTGGTGTACGTTTATGCTAAAAAAACGTAAAAATTTCACGGGGGGCGGGGGGGAGGGGGGTTGGGGGTGAAATCTCTTAACTCCCTGTCGCTACGCCACCACTGGATGATAGAGTGAGATGATGAGACGATCCATGAGATAATTACATGAGGTGACCACAAGCGTACTGGTTTGCTTTTTTTTCTGACGACCGGTTTCACTGAATTACACTTTTTATGGAGTTCACGTACGGCACCTTCATTTCGCGTAACTTTCTCGAATGCCGTCGCTTGAAGTCACGTTTGATGTACGACCGAATAGCTGTATATATTCTAGAAAGTACACGAGCATCAACGATTATAAAGCGTCGTTCATTCCATCCATAGATCAGATTTGCACGACTGACGACTCTTCTCGTCACTATCTTTGTGCTTGGTGCGAGACTTCATTTCAACGGGCACATGTCTGCCCCATGAACAGTTCACGTTTTGCTAACACTCACATATCTTGGCATTACACTGTGGAATTCGTTACAACACATTGTCTGGTTAATCAAATGGGCCCAAGCAAACTGTCCTGTAGCAGTACTGGGACGAGGAAAGGTTGCTGGTAAATATCAAGGAAGCGCAGGATAGCGCACCAAGGAACATAATTTCGTGAAATAGCAGTTACTAGGTACTTGTATGAAATGCCGAAGGAGGAGCGGTAAATTATTTTCAACTTTCACGCATATCTTCACGAGCCCAGTCATTCAGTGCTAAATGTGCATCAGCCAAAACAAGGAAGGATTGCACTTGGCGGAGCTGAAGTAATAAATTTTGAAGTGTTGTCGAAATCAGAAAAAGGCACTGTTTCGCCGCAAGGGCGAAGCAATGAATGCGATAGCAAGAAATTAATGCTATACGAAGTGAGGCTCGCCAATGGATACTCTCAGTTTGAACAGCGTTCCTGTTGCAAAGACGGCCGAAGCAGCGAAGGAAACTAGCGTGCTTCAACTGTCGAGCTGCGACACTTGATAGTTCGCGCTCATCTTCTGTTTGTTCGTTTAGCGGCGTCCCTTCAGCTCGAGTGACTTTCGTACGCTCGGTAACATGAGCGCGGACATCACGGTGAAAGCGTGAAACATTCCTCTTCTCCTCACCACGAGAAAACCGCGCGAGCAGACAACGGAAGGGCAATGTTCTCGCTGCGCAAATATAAGAAGCGAGCGGGCTCGACGACGACTTTTATATGCGCCCGTCGTGCTGCTAGCGCCATCTCGCTGGTAATGAAGAAACGCTTATTATCGCCTGCCGTCTCTGAGTCCGTCCGGCGGTAAAGGGTACGTATATAACGCTCGCCGTTAGCTACGTGGAGGGTCTGCGTTTCGTGGCGTAGTGGATAGCGCCACTCGCTGCGGAGCAAGAGGTCCCTGGTTCGATTCCGCGCTTCGGAAGCATTTTTCTGAATTATTTTTCTTTGGGGCGTTTATATATATGTGTATATATATATATATATATATATATATATATATATACATACTTATACATATACGGTGCATGACGGCGACGTGGACGGACATTTTCCAGCCGAGACTGTCCATATAATTGTTATCGCAATAACAATGGTCTCCTCCTTGTACCCTTTCTTTAATGGCACAGTGGCATTTTGGGACACGCTAATATAAAATACGGGAAATATTTTTGCCTCTAGAGAATAAAAACTGGTTTCAGAAAAAAGAAAAAAAGAAGTCGGCTTGAGAACAGGTGGCAAGGTACTACTCAAATTACTGAAATGAAAACGCAGAGGCAGCAGGGTGAGTTTTATTTTGAAAAATTAAATGCCTAACTTGTATTGCATATCCTCTTCAAACCTGTGGTATACATGAATGGCTGTGGGCCAGGAGGCTTTCGCCTAATTCGAAACACATGAAAAGTTGTTTCACAGGGATCTCTATATACGAAGAATCTGAAAAAATACAAACGTGGAAAAAATACCCCCAGCGAAAATAACGCCGCCAGATTATCTGACCGAATTACCGAGATACTCTATAGACGTATTTCCATATGTACAGATCAGAGTTGTAAGCTGCGCCATGACATAGGCAGCATTCGTACATGTGGAGAACGAAGGAAGATTACTGGTTGGTATTTGTGGAGTATCGGAGTACCAGCTATGAGCAATAAGTGACGCGTTATCCTCTTTCATCTTACGCGAATTGATCCATGTGCAGTAAAAAATACAAAGAACGTGCAGGGAGGATCTGATAATCCGTACAAGGTAGCGACAGGCGCCCGAACTCCGAAAACAGCACCTTTTGCATGGCCTGAAGAAAGGCTGGTGTGATGGTCTCCATGAATTTGCTGTGAAAGGCGACACCTGCGCTGTTCACCTCTCGAACGAACACGCCTTCAGCTTTTAGCTCTTCAACCCACTTGGCTACTGCTTCAGCTGCTCCGGACACCGTAACAGAATCCTCTGCGTTGTGACAAGCTGGCTGCACGCCGTCTGGACAGCGTTTTGTGGCCTCCTCCCACGTTAGGCCTGCGATACAGAGTGGCAAGATGCGCTAAAGGCTTTTCGTCTGCATGCACTTCTTGGCGGCGCAGTAACATGTGGTAGAGTGTTACTCTGCAGAAGTTGAAGTAGACATTATGGCACAAGTACTGCCGTGATAATTTAGGTAATTATTGTATTTTATTATAAGGTTCTTATGTATATCCATCGAGCGAGCTATTCTTCTTACACAACGCTGCTTTACGGAAATGCAGTGAAGGATAGGCATTGTCTTCGTTGCCTCATTTCTGTAAGAAAATTACCGAAACAGCACTCTCTTCGTGATGACAGTAATTCTTATTAAAAATAAACGCTATAACAGATTCATAATAACAGACAAATGCACACCGACAGTCCGGTAGCTTGTCACACGGACTAGTGTGGAAAGTTTAAGCAAGCCAAAGTTAGAGCTGTCTAGTAGGCTGTATATTGTTTTCCACCTGAAGACACTGTTTGATCGAGACCAGGCTTCGAATAAGGCACCAATTTAAACAGCTAAAACTTATAGCTACCCACACGCTGTCGAATATGCTTTCATTGGGCACGTGCATTTATTTATTAATATGCATATTTAATCGTTTCATCATTATGTCGCTGTACCTTGCGAACCTTCACAGTCAGTTATCGTGCTTTTTAAACCTATTGGGATACGCTAAACATACAAATATATTCGTGCATTTTTGAAAAGAAGAAAGCAGTTAATGACTTAAGTTATTTCCCCTGTTATTCTGCCCTTCTCTATGATAAAACCCGCATATTATCGTATCGGCATATATGCATGGCGCCCCACTGATTCACACTGTGGAAGTCTGAGATACAATCTTAGAAGGCGCCGCCATTACTAATTACATTGGGGCAGACAACACGACAGCTAGCTGTGCGGCTATCACATTTTCTGTTGGCGCCGTAAGGGCACAAGGCAGGGCAGAATTCCTAAAAATATACTTTTTTTTAGTTTTGGAATATGGAAAGCGCATCCCCTTGCCTGTATTTTCGCTGTTTTCTTACGAATTCTTTTGTAGCTTGAAAACCAATTTTATGAAAGCAAGTAGTGACAGAACATGCTCTCTGAACACGGCCCCTCGAATGCGCTCAGTGGTTACCGTTCATTTTTCTAAACAAACAAACAAACAAGCAACTTCTGGTACGGACACCGAAATGCTTGTTTGGAATTCATTATTCAATTTTTCAGTTTATTCAGACAATATTTTTTGCCTAGGTTGAAGGGACTAAAGGAAGATTAGCTCCGCCTGACTAGGGACCCTCCACCCATACATTTTCTCAGATGTAGTGCAACATAAAAAATACACGCATTTCGTTCTTTTTTTGCCGTCGTTCCCGCCATTCGCTGTCTCTAGGCAGCCAGAGCACCGGCACCGTTTTGTCATTTCCCTTGTATCCTGATCGAATACAGGGTACGCAACAGGTACGCGGCATCCTTCCCGACCCTCAGGCACAATACACTGGGCACAATACAGGACATAAGGTGAAAACTGCGCGCTGACTCGCCAAGATATTTTGCCCTGATACCGGCAGCCACCTTCATTGCCGTTTCCCCGATGCCAACAGACTGGACGCAACGCCGCACCGCAGCCGCCGCTTGCAGCGCACAAAGCTCCTCTATAGAGTTACAGTGAAGCTTCACGACCAGTAAAAGTATTGAAGGACTGTGGTAATAGCAGAATCATTATCAGTATCATAAGAATTACGAGCCTGACTACGACCACTGCAGGGCAGTGGCCGTTCCACTTTTATTTTTTATTTAATGTGGTCCTCTTCTTGCTGTCGCCACGTTATCCCCCAAATTTTCGTAACCTCATCTCACCACCTAATTTCCTGCTCCCACTGTCGTGCTTGCCTTCTTTTGGCTTCTCTCGGCATGCCCTGTCCAAGCCCATTGCGCCTTTTAGGTTTCGACTAAGATGTCATTAACAAGCGTTTCTTCCCTGACCCTATCTGCTCTCTTCTTCTCACGAAACTTTACAGCTATAATATTACTTTCCATGGCTTGCGCGTCGTCCTGAATTTAAGTTCAACCCCTTTCTTGAGCCTCCAGGTTTCTGCCCCGCAGGTAAGTACCAAAGAGGTCCACCTAATATATACTTTCCTCTGAGAGACAAAAGCCGTCTCCAGGGAACTGCTCTCGAAGTCGCCAGATTCTTCGAACACGACATTGAGTTGCGTCACGGTGCACCTGATGTTTTCAAGACTGATCGCGGTGCAGCGTTTACTCCGGAGTTATTGCAACAAGTCGCCGAGCTAACGCACACCGACCATTGGAAGACCACTGCCTATCACCCCCAAACCAACGGTTTGACGGAGGGATTAAACAGAACACTGGATGATTTGCTATTCATGCATGTTTCGTGGAGCACAAAACGTGGAATGACATTTTGCCGTATGTGAAGTTTGCTTATAACACAGCTGTGCAAGAGACCACAGAGCTTACACCATTCGAGCTCGTTTACAGACGTCGCGTCACAATACCGTTAGACGCCATGCTCCCACTATAACACGACACCAGCAGAAATGACAGCGTTGACGACTTCAGTCAGAGAGCCGAGGAAGACCGCCAGCTTGCTCGCAACCGCATTCGCACGCAGCAGGATCCCGATGCTCGCCGTTACAGCCTGGGCCGAAGGAACGTCCACTACTAGCCAAGGGACTACGTGTGGGGGGACTACATCGGGTTATCGGAGTAGTTGTTAAGACGCTATTCTGGCCCTTACGAAGTGACGTAAAGTACGAGGTGGTACCCCGAAGTCTGATCCGAGTTTGAGCAGACGACGTCCACGTGCCGAGGTTGTCCACGTAGTACGGCTGAAGCCGTACCACACCCGCCAGTGATAAGGAACACTTCGCATTGTCTACTACATTACCTTGCTTATTTGTGTAGCGTTAGCTACACTTGCCTAGCCGGAGCTGATTTCGCGTGGAGCATCATGAGCCGTGCCGCGCATGCGCGAGGATCACTGATGTCACACAGCTGGGTCACTGGAGCTGGCATCTCACGCGCTCTCCGACACTGCCGCGCACGGCTCGCCGCTGCTGGTCTGCGCCGCATTCGAGAGGAGTGACATCGTAGACACAGTGGCGCCAACGCGCGTGCAGCTATTCGCTGCAGCTATACACTGCGCCGGGGCCGCTTGATAGCGCCTCTGAGTGGCGTTTGCAGGTAGGTAACGCCATGGAGAAGGAGTGCGCAAATGCTGCTCGACGGCGCAGAAGCGCCGAGAAGCTTATGTCATGGGATCCCGAAGTAGTTGCCAGGCAATTAGCGGTTACTGTGTTGAGGCCGTAGAGACGGCAGCGTGTTACTTCACTGACCACCGAGACGTCTTTGTGGCAATAGAGAAGCAACCTGACGTTGAGCAAAAATAAAAAGTCACACCATCTGCCGCTAAAGGGGACCATGAGGCGATGCGAAGCAGTGTTTCGGCATGTAGAGCCCGCGTTTCAGAGGTGGAGTGGTGAGGGGGAAAGGGGAGAGGGGAAGTGCAGAGAGGGAAATGAGAAGAGAAAATGGGATGGGGAGGGGAAAGAGAAGGGGGGGTGATGTTGAGGGGGTGGGAGAGGAGGAGTGGAGAGGGAAAGTGGAGAGGGGGTTGGAAAGGGAAGGGGGAAGTGTTGGGAGAGGGGGAGTGGAGAGGGCATGTGGAGAAGGTTTGCGCATGCGCAGTATGGGTGGTCACGCCGCACACCACCACCACCACCACCGGATTGAACTCCGCTATAAGATGCTTCACATCTAATATGCATGTGCCACTAATACGTATACCGTGTGTGTCATTGGAGCAGCAGTAAGCATGACAATCAAGCTAATCCTAGACAATCTCGAAAGCTAAGAATAATCAGCTGAACCTTTAACTAACGCTACGTATATCCTGGCATAGCCGAGCTAAGCCACTGCAATTTTTTCTCTTCACGCAACCACGTTTCTCCATAGCGTTGTCCTCGCGCAGCTCAACAGATCGACCGGGCCGGTCGCTTTTGAGAAGGGAGAATGGACGTGAGGTAGGCTGGCAACTGTAGTCACTGCTGGGCAGTATCGAAGATACATGTATCTTAGATACTATCTTAGATACTATTTTGGTATCTTGTATCTGTATCACGATACATTTCGCAAGTCAAGTATCTGTACTTTCGATACATTCGATAACGTATCGTGTATCTTAAGATACAAGATACTGCTATCGCAACACAACCGTGCGCCACAATAATCGCTGGACAAAATCGCCTTCTCAAGCTGGCCCCGCTAAGACATCTGAATGAAACTAAGGGCTGTGACGTAATTTTACGCTGTCCGCAGGGTCTTCGAGTGAGGTCTGAAGATGAGCCGAATCAAGTGCCAGCGCTATATATATATATATATATATATATATATATATATATATATATATATAGATATATATATATATATATATATATATATCTGTATGTATATATATATATATATATATATATATATATATATATATATATATATCTGTATGTATATATATATATATATATATATATATATATATATATATATATACATACAGATATATATATATATATTATATATATATATATATATATATATATACCGCAGTCTCGACAGAAACAAGGGCGCGGACGTCTATGCCCCGCCCACATACCTTTTGTTTTCTCGATTTTTTATTGTTTTTAGTTGCGCCAATACCATGAAACAAGCTCTGAGCCACTTGTCCTGTGCCGCGTACTCCAATGCGTGCTGCGTCTATCACGAAAGTTCTGATGTTGCAATATTGTCCTTGTTAAAGGTTCTCTTGCGCTTGCTTCGTAACGAAGTATGATGAGCGCAAGAGTGAGGTTGCTTTGAATCTTGTGGCTTTTACATATCAGCGGTTTGAAGGATCTCGTGGATGTAAGTTTGACTTACATGAATTAACTTATATGCAACTAAGATTCTAACCACTTAAGCACCACTGGTACTGATGCTAGATATTATAGAGCAAGCATTTACCTAACAGAACCTATCTTGGCATACCGTACTTTTTTCTTCCTGCTATCTGTATTTAAATAATTTATGAAATCCTAATTTGATTGTTAGCACAAGTGTTTTCTTAGCTGTCCCTTTGCATCGCATACATTACAAAGGTCTCTGTACTGTTTTTTTAGGTCCGTTCACTCTAGTTTCTCTTTTGTAACGGGATACCAAAATAAGACCTCTGCTTTATTCTTTTATCTGTCTGCATTATTTATATACTGTTGAAACATTTCCCCATGAGAGTCCCAACGAGCCGTTTCAGGTAATATTCCACTGGCACTGAATTTTCTATTGTCTCACCTTAGCAAGTGAGTTGATACTTCATGCTTAATTGGCATAGCCATTAAAGGTGCCGTCTGTATCGTGTTTCTATACTTATTCAATGTGAATGTTTGATATGGAACCACTTCTCCATTTTGCTTATATTCCTTTTCCCGTGTCAGGAATACCTACATTTTTGTCTGTTACTAGTCACCACGTAATTGTCCGTGTCCACTACGCGCCTAATCCGAATCATGCAATACCAACACGCCCAGCTGATAACCCTCGCATCGGAGCTATACGTGGCACGAGCGCGAATAGCGGCGGTGTTCTACGACGCTGTGTGCAACTATACAATATCTGAGTCCTTTCTGGGTTGCAGTTGTTTTCTCGTTGAAGAAAAATTGCTGAAAGATTGCCCATTAGTGAGTATACCAACAAAAAATCCGTTACGCCAAAAGAAAGGTAGAGTAACAAAATTCATTGCAGTTTTACGTCCTCTACGTATGCACCAGGGGTCCCAAACTCCCATTATAGCTAGAGACACAGTGTATGTTACCTTTAGGTAGCAGAGTTGCGCATAGGTCCGGCCAGCAACCACAGCTATGCGGTGAAGTCGCACTTCGTTTTTGCTGGCGACATGCCTACCATGACGGCGATTAACCTGTCTGGCGTGTCGAAGACCGGCGATAAACATTGGCTCCCGATGGCTAGTGTTAATTCAGTTCGCTGCAGCGGCGGCGTCGAGAAATAAAAAAAATTGGCCCAAGTGGCAGCTTCTCCGCAATGCATGGTTGCTAGCGGCGTTGGAAGACGGATGCGCAACTCTGCTACCTAAAGGTAGCATATACAGTAACTCTAATTATTGCCAGCAGGCCGCAGTTACGAAATGCAGTCCCGCAAGGGACAGGGCACTAAAGTGAAGAAAAGGGGAGTGCGGGGTAAGGAAGTGGCTTGAACAAGATGACAGCTAACGTTTCCATTTGAAAATAAACTTTTTCCATATCTCATATAGAGGTCATTACTGAAGGGGATTCGGGGTCAGGATTCGAGAAAAATCGATACGGATCTACAGAATGACTGATATGTCGACGCGGATTCTGAAATGTAGTTTTTTATTACACGGTTATGTTTCAACACATGGTGATCACATGTCCTCACGAAAAGAATGCTTGAGACAAGTCATATCAGTCTAGCTCATGTACGTACCTTTTGAGAAAATAAAAACAAATGAGAGGAAGACGGTCATGTGTGCGGGCAGGGCCGCTAGTGAAAGGTTCGAGGGCCATATATTTGAGATCCCTGGTATACACAACGCGTCAAAACAAAAATAACAAGAAACAACCAGCTTTGTTGCTAATGTACACCTGTCCAGTGATCCGGTATTGGCAAACGGTCTTTTATGGACAAGGTAAGAGTCAACACCGGTATTTGCGCGGTCGTGCGAAGGCTTCTTATTGAAGTTCTTGTGATTAGATTGCAAGCCGCTAGCTGGTCGGCAAGCTGCGCAGCGAATCCCATCAATTGCAAAATGACAAAGAAGAACCGCTGTTAAGTTCTGTCCTGGTAAGTTGATTTCTGTTCTGTCCTGTTAAGAGCTGTCCTGTTAAGTTGTTTCGGAAGCAAACTAATGCACTTTCACAAGTAAAGGCACAGGTTGATACACTAACAGACTCAAAGGAATCAAACCTGATCGTGGTTAACAAATTTTCACGCAGACATTTTCATGAATAGGCGTTCGCTGCTACATTGATGGATCTATAATAACAAGTTTGCGAATGTATCGAAGCATCTTAAGATGCAATTGCAAAGTATCGTATACGATACAAGTTATTGCGACAGTATATTGCACCTGTATCTTACATACTTCTTGCCTAAGTATCTTGTATCGTATCGCGATACGATTTCAAAGTATCTTTGCCCAGCCGTGACTGTGGTGACCAGCCTCTTGAAAGAGAGGAGCGAAGTTAATCGGTGTACACGCCTTATAGTTTGTTAGCCATTTTTCTAGAGCAGACGTCATGTTTTGTATCTTCGCCCCTGTGTTTCTAGCATCTATTTGCTAGCTTGGTGACATTATCTGACAAGCTGTCATTAATTATCTCCACTCCATTCTTATTCTTCTTGTCATTTCAGTCTCATGGATCGAGTCGACGGTGACTACCTGCCATCAGTATTAGTATCCCATTACCATTTCTACTGTCTCACTACCTATCACATATCAGTGTTCTCTTGCGAGACTGGTGAATATTGTTTAAGTTTATGCATATTGTAAAGGCGTTTATTGACGGCGGGATCGACGGCGACGATGCGCAGCGACGACAGTAACGACAGAGCGCAGACTCGCAGACTCTCACGAGCAAGAGCGCGAGGGGCGTGCTCTCCGAGAAGAGGGGAAGAGGACGACCCATTACAACGTTCCAATGCTTCCGTACAACTACCCCGGGTACGAAAAGGGAGCCGTCTGGCGACCTAGCAGCTGGTCACTATGAGCGGGTCATGGTAGGGCTTGAGGCGCTCCACGTTGACAATGTCGCGGCCTCGACGGCGCATGTCGGAAGATGGGTCGATGGGTTCAATCAGGTAGTTGACCGGGGATGTGCATTCGACGACACGGTAGGGGCGTTCGTATTTGGGCAGCAGTTTCGAAGACAGGCCAGTTGCAGTGGTGGGGACCGAGAGCCATACGAGTGCTCCAGGTAGGAACGTGGGTGCAGAAGTGTTGGTCTCACCGCGGATGCTTTTCTGCCGCTCTTGGTCCTGCGTAGTAAAGGTCTTCGCAAGCTCGCGACACTCCTCAGCAAGTCTGGCTGTGGTAGAAATAGGCGCACACTCAGATCGATCCGGCTTGTATGGAAGGATTGTGTCGATTGTGTGCGACGGGTGCCTGCCGTACAATAGGAAAAATGGTGAGAAACCAGTGGTGCTTTGAGGGGCGGTATTGTAGGCGTAGGTGACGAAAGGTAGAATGGAATCCCAATTTGTGTGATCGGCGGCGTTATACATCCAGAGCATGTCGCCGAGTGTGCGGTTAAAGCGTTCCGTGAGCCCATTCGTCTGCGGGTGGTAAGCAGTAGTTTTGCGGTGAACAACGTTGCACTCTTTGAGGATGGCTTCGACGACTTCCGACAGGAAGACACGGCCTCGATCGCTGAGAAGCTCCTGGGGTGGACCGTGGCGCAGCATGAACCGGCGGAGCAGAAAGGAGGCTACATCGCGCGCTGTAGCCGCTGGGAGGGCGGCAGTTTCGGCGTATCGCGTAAGGTGGTCTACAGCAACGATGGCCCAGCGGTTACCAGCCGAAGTCAGAGGGAGTGGCCCATACAAATCGATGCCAACGCGCCCAAATGGCCGGTCAGGGCAAGGTAAAGGTTGCAGACCTGCTGGTGACTGGTGCGTTGAAGTTTTGCGGCGCTGACAATCGATGCAGGAGCGAACGAACTTCTGCACGTAGCGGTACATGCCTCGCCAAAAGTACCGTTGGCGAATGCGGTGGTATGTTTTCGATACCCCAGAGTGCGCACACTGCGGCTCAGCGTGGAACGATTCGCATATTTCAGAACGCAGACTGCGGGGTATTACTAGTAGCCACTGGCGGCCGTCGGCGTTGTAATTGCGTCGGTGGAGGAGGTCGTCGCGAATGGCGAAGTGGTGGGCTTGACGACGCAACGCGCGAGTGGATGGTGTTGCCGAAGGATCAGTGAGCAAGTCTAGCAGCGAAGCGATCCATTGATACGGACATACGAGCGCTATGGGACGGGGACATAGACAAGAGGCACACAGGACAGGCGCTCATTTAACCTTTTTCAAAAGCGATTCCAGGTTGAGAGTCTTCAGCAACCGTAGTGCCTTCCTTTTTTGAGACTTTGCGTTAAAATCACATAACTTGAAGTTCTTCGTTACCGCCGCTAAGGCCTTCTCTTCGAACATGCCCTGAGGCATCAGAATGAAACCTCCTTCTTTGTCAGCCTGGAGTACTACAAGTCCTAGCTCGTCCAGAGCATTGGCTACGTACCTTAAAGGGGGCTTCCTCGTGGAACCAGTGGCAGCCTTTGACATTACGCAGTTCACGGCGTCACTGGTAGCCCTTTCCATTTCTTGAAAGCTAGTGCAAGTTGCTGCTCGTCGAGCCATGGCGAGGAGCTGGTGCCGTTGGGCACCAGCTCCTGAGCGCCTCTCCTATGAGCTATGCTATGAGCGCCTGTCCTGTGTGCCTCTTGTCTATGTCCCCGTCCCATAGCGCTCGTATGTCCGTATCATGTATGAACCAACTTGCCCAAACACAAGTCTTGCGATCCATTGATCCTTGCGCTGTTCGGTAGCGACAGTGTGAACGTCGATGGAACAAACGGCATGGTGAGACATTGAGCTGTGGGTATTGTCGTCAGGCAAGGGGGAGCGCGAGAGTGCGTCGGCGTCAGCATGCTGGCGTCCGTTGCGGCACAGCACGCGGATATCGTAGTCCTGTAGGCGAAGTGCCCAGCGGGCGAGGCGGCCTGATGGATCCTTCAATGATGACAACCAGCAGAGTGCATGGTGGTCGGTGATGACATCAAATGGGCGACCATACAAATACGGTCGGAACTTCGTAAGGGCCCAGATGATCGCCAGGCATTCCTTTTCGGTGACGGTGTAATTGGTCTCGGCTTTGGTGAGCGTACGACTTGCATATGCCACGACATATTCAGGGAACCCTGGTTTGCGCTGCGCAAGGACAGCGCCAAGGCCAACACCGGTGGCGTCTGTGTGTACCTCTGTAGGGGCCGTAGGGTCGTAGTGGCGTAGTATGGGAGGCGACGTCAACAGACGACGGAGCTTCTCGAAAGCGTCGTCGCACTCTGACGACCATGAATTGAGGGACCCGTTACTTCCGAAGAGCTTCGTCAGCGGCGATATTACGGTCGCGAAGTTTCGAATGAAGCGCCGAAAGTAGGAACACAGTCCTACGAAACTGCGCAGTTCTTTGACGGACGTAGATTTGGGGAACTCGGTCATGGCCCGAAGCTTCGCTGGATCGGGAAGAATACCGTCCTTGGACACGACGTAACCGAGTATTGTCAGCTGCCGAGCTGCAAATCGGCACTACTTTAGATTCAGTTGTAGACCGGCGTCGCTCAAACGCGTCAAAACATGCCGCAGGCGTTGAAGATGCGTTGAGAAGTCCGGAGCGAAAACAACGACGTCGTCGAGGTAGCACAAGCAGGTGTGCCATTTCAGGTTGCGCAGAACGGTATCCATCATGCGCTCAAAGGTGGCGGGCGCATTACACAGCCCAAACGGCATGACGTTGAATTCGTACAAGCCGTCGGCCGTGACAAAGACGGTCTTCGGTCGAGCGTCATCAGCCATGGGTACTTGCCAGTACCCTGAGCGCAAATCGAGAGATGAAAAGAATTCTGCTCCTTGCAGGCTGTCAATCGCGTCGTCTATTCGCGGTAGTGGATACACGTCCTTACGAGTGATCTTGTTGAGTCGTCGGTAGTCCACACAGAACCGCACAGAACCGTCCTTCTTCGCAACAAGAACGACAGGAGACGCCCAGGGGCTGTTAGAAGGTCGAATAACAATTCGTCGAAGCATGTCGTCGACTTGCTCGTTGATTACACGGCGTTCTGTGGGAGATACGCGATATGGGCGTTGCCGCAGTGGCGGCTGGGCGCCAGTGTCGATGCGATGCGTAACGGCGGAAGTGCGGCCGAGAGAAGTGTCAGCGACATCGAAAGAAGAGCGAAATTCGTCCAGCAGGCGCAGAAGCTGGGAACGCTGGACCGGTGTAAGGTCGTCAGCAATGGAGGAACCAAAGACATCAGCGGGTGATGAACCAGACGTCGAAACAGCGCCGAGCGTACTGGAACTGTGGCAGTGCATTTCATCTGGTTCGTCCATAACTTGTGCGTCTTCGAGGGGTTCCACGCTACAGAGACATTCCCCTCGGACCAACATAACACTGTACGGAGATGGGTTGATAACAAAAAAAAAATCACAGCATATCCACGGAGTGAATGATGATGAGTGGGCGAAGCTGCGGAGGTTCATCGGTAAACCGTGAATCTTCCGTGAATTCTGCCCAGTACATCATCACCGACGTGAGATCGGGCGCGTTTATACTAAAGGTTCGATGAGTTATGACGACTTGCAGCTCACTTTAATTTTACATGTACGCTGTGAATTTTCATTGTTTAGAAAACCATTGCTTTAATAAACATCTGGCGTCTTTCGTTAAGCAGCTGGAGTCTTTTCATTTTGCTTTAGAAACATCTGGCGTTCTTTCGTTTTGCTTTTACAAAACATCTGGCGTCTTTCGTTGGTTTATTTCATCAATCAACGACGTTTTGAACAAAATTTTTATTGTTTCATGACGCACAGGAGAAATCTCACCAGGCACTACCTTGGAGGTAAACAATGGCTGCTAATGGGAATGAGAGACAGAAGAAGTCGGCTTTTAGCTAACACTTAGACTTCTACTTCTACTAACGTTTCCTACTGGAACATGCCAATGGCTGCTAATGGGGAATGAGAGACAGAAGAATTCGGCTTTTAGTTAACGCGCACGCTGCGAATTTTTTATTGTTCAACAACGCACAGGAAAAATCTCCCACCGGCACCACCTTGGAGGTCAAAGCGTAAGAATGGTTATGCACTACGACTACTACTATGACTACTAGGGACGAACGGGTGCCGCCTTAAGGAACTTCGCCCCTAAAATTGACGTACTGCCCTGAGTGACTTGCACGGTCGCGAAAGGCACCAGCATGCCTTTCCTCGTGCAAACACGGTCAGATGGCGAGAGAAGTGCAACGGTGTCGGAGAGACTGGCGCAGTACACTGACACCACCGTCGACGAGTTTGCAGGCACCTTGGTGTCGTCTTTGACAAGTACCTTGCCCGCAGCCGATGGACTGTCTGCCGGCGCCAATTCAGAGAATGGTGAGAGCTCTATTTCGGCTGGTGCGCAATGAATGACGGCGTCGTGGCGGGAGAGAAAATCCCATCCTAGGATGACGTCGTGAGAGCAGGCAGGAATTACGATCAATTCGACGGCGTACAGAGCATCCTGAATAATGACGCGAGCTGTGCGCACCGCTGTTGGGTGAATACTTTGGGCGCTGGCTGTACGGAGGGAGAGCCCGGAAAGCGGCGTCGTCACTTTTCGCAGTAGTCGGCTAAACTTGGCGTCCATAACGGATACGGTGGCTCCAGTGTCGATAAGGGCAGATGCGCGAACATTGTCCACAAACACGTCAATCACGTTCGAGGGGCTTCGCTGAGGGCTTTCGCAGTTCGATCGCGTCGCAGCCCTTGCCTCGTGGACTGCGACGACTAGTTTTCCTGGTCGCGTGAGCCCGGACGTGGCCGCATCGGCGACAGTGAGCGACGTCGTGGAGACGGTGAACGGCGGGTAGATGGTGCGGGGCGGGACGTCGGTGACATAGGCGGCGCTTGGTCATAATAAGGGCTGCTTGATGAGCTGGTCAGGGTTGATGCGAACCGAGGCGGCTGCACGCGATTGCAGTAGCGTGCGACGTGACCGGCGTAACCGCACGCAAAGCAAATGGGGCGGTTGTCGGAAGTGCGCCAGCGGTTCGCGGGTCCCATCCATGTCGCAGAACGGGATGGGCGAGGCGGCTGCTGATATGAGTGCACTGTGGGCAGCAGTCGGGGCCTGGGGACGACGTCGACGTATGTAGGCGGCACAGCCGCGTCGAAGGCCTGTGGTCCGACGACGGCTTCGGCGTAACTCCGCGGGCCAGCCACAGGAATCGCTGGGGGCGGCCTGGCTACAGCTTGCGCGTAGCTTAGTGGTGCAGGCACTAGAGGCGGCTGGTGGTATACGGGAATGACCTCCGCGATTTCTTGCTGAATCGCTCGGCGGAGAGGAGGCAGAAGTGTAGTTGGCGGCTGGTCAACATGCTGCGGTGGAGTGAAAGCCAGCAGTGAGACCTGGCGCGCAATTTCCTCACGCACGAACGACTTGATTTCGGCGAGCAAGGTGGAGTGGTCAGGAATTGCCGACAAGCCTGCGAGGTCAGCATCGCGTGATGGCGGTCGACGGATCATCAAGCGCTGCCGGCGCAGCTCCTCGTAGCTTTGGCACAGGTTAATGACCTCCGCCACTGTGCGAGGGTCTTTGGCGAGCAGCATCGTGAAGGCATCGTCGTCGATGCCTTTCATAATGTGCCTCATCTTGTCAGATTCCGACATGGTGGCGTTGGCTTTCTTACACAAATCGAGAACGTCTTCAATGTAGCTGGTAAAGGTTTCGCCGGCCTGCTGAGCTCGTTCTCGCAAACGCTGTTCGGCCTGCAGCTTACGAACGGCAGGGCGGCCAAACACGTCGACGATGGCGGTCTCGAAAGCGGACCACGTCGGGAAATCAGATGCATGGTTGTTGTACCACATGCCTGCCACACCCGCGAGGTAGAAAACCAAGTTGCTCAGCTTGCCTGCTTCGTCCCATTTATTGGGGAGACTCACCTGTTCGTAACTTTTCAACCGACTATGTATTGCCTGTAAAATGCCGTAATCATGCTTTGCACTTCGTCCCCTAAATTTATGAGCAGGGCAGTGTCACAAGCGAATCGCATGTTACTGAAGTATTCTCCCTTAAGGAATAATGGTACTGTTTTAACACGTGTTGATACTTTCAAGTATGACTAATGTTCACTTAATGTAGTAGCGATGGCAGAATGACTAGACCACCACGGCGTTACATGAGCCGCATCTGCTGACACCCTCAAGAATTTCTGCTCGCGTCATATGGTTAATGGGAGACACCTGACGTACACAAAACCATTTGTAGTGCAGTAACGTTAGCACAGGGGCAATGAATGCAAAGATTCTAAATCATCATATGAGTTAGTAAGACCGTGTAGACAAATACAAGATAAATGACTTACAAGTATGAAGAAATGACATCTCATTGGCGTTGTCGAGAATAAAAAAAAAGCTCTTTATATATCAAGAAACTAGGTTGCTCGTTCGTACGGAAATCACAGTTAACGTGCTTACCGACGGCGGCCATCGCTCCTCGAGGCAGGTCACCCGTGTCTACGCATCGTCCGCGCATGTAGGCGGACAGCACGGTCTGTTCGGCTGTGAGGCATCCGTCGGCATAGGCGCAGCCGATCTCTCCCAGAGAGTGACCAACCATGCCATCTGGCCTAATGCCCAAAGCAAGGAGTACATCCACAAGTGCAACCTGTTATTGAAATGAGAATACGATATATCAACGACTAGTGGGTTCTATCAGCCACTTCAACGACTAGTGGTTTCTTTAAGTGAAGCCAAAAGGCTTCATTGCCACTCGCTGTCTCTGGCAGAGTGAATATTAAGATATTGCCTTTTTTGTGGTAGACAGATGAATCGGCAATGCAGGAAATTTTCAAGCTGCGAACGTTTCGTTGCATTCAAGAAAAAACATCATCCCACAACATTGGCAAAGTCTAGGCATTGCCTACAAGGCAGTAGTATATTATTGTAGGATGTCTGCACAAAATAGACGTGATTTGCGGGCTTTGCAGCAGGACCATGATTCGCACCAAAGGAGCAAGATCAGTGTTCCTATTTTAGAAAGCGTAATTTGGTGACACAGTTTATATATAGGCCTGACTAAACCTTGAATAGACTCATTTATATGTTCTTACTTGATTCATTTAATTATCAGCAACACCTCCTCTGACCCCATGACTGATACGTCGCTTGCTTTCAAATAGAAGGCGGCGTGCCACGCATTGCGATCACGTGCCGCATGGCGTTACTCGCAGCAAGAATAATACTGACAGGCTAACAGACGGGGATCTGGCAGCACACAGTTTTGGTGATCTGGCAGCACACACTTTTGCACCTCAATAAGAACTTCGTTTATTATGGTACTGTCTTGGCACTGGATTTGCGCGGCATCGTGGCCCTGTCGCGGCCTGTGTGTTGCAAGCATTATCCGCGGAAGCCTCTGGCGACGGTGAAGGAGGGAAATGTATAAATAGGTGTATGCCGCAAGGTTGAACAAACGAAGAAAAAAAGGGAAGAGCGCCGACTTCCTGTTATGTTCATTCAACAAAAATACCTACAATGTATAAAGCCAAGAAGTGCCAACTTACAACATAAAAGTAGGCGCTTTTTCTGTTCTCCCTTTGTTCTCTTCCTTTGTTAAACCTTGTGTCTTACACCTTTTTATTAAGCTGTGTACCAACTAGCCCAACATCGTACGCTACTGAGAGAAAGGATGAGGGTGAGCTAGTGGTAGAGCGGCTCAGGTTTCAGGCCTCTCGCAAGAGGAGGCTCTGGTTTCATTTTAAAAAGACAGGGCGTGCAACCACGAACACAAGAAAGAATTCAGGACACCACGAACGCTGACTAACAACTGAATAGATGCACAAGGGCGGAAAAGAAAGAAAGACACGAAAACTTATCTGCGCACGCCCATGCAATAGACGAACCTATCAATCCGGCACGCGTGGGGGCCTACGCGAAAATAACTGTTAAGGCATTTCATTTCATCTTTATGCAAGTTAGTCGACGGTTCGCTCACGCATGCGCTACCACTATTCTCGATATGCCGTGCTGCAATCATCAGACGCGTTTCTTCATTCATGTGTCGGTATAAAACTGCGTAATCATTGACTTTTGGCGTGCCCCTACAATCTCGACAATGCAACGATAGATTAGAAGGTGAGCCTTTGGTTAGTGATCTTTCAAGTTCTAATAATCTCTGCTTAAGGCAGCAGCCCGTCTGTCCTACGTAGAAGCGGCCGCAGCTTAAAGGAACCTTACACACCACACTTGTACGGCAATCAGTGAATTTGTTCGTGTGCTTTACGAAACAAATATGGGTTCGCTTCTTGTCTTTTACTCGCTCATTCCTCCTCTGCACAGCAGCACATATCTCACCTAGGTTATTGGCAGCCGTGAAAACAGCATTAACGCCGTATCTACTTCCTACTTTCTTTAGCCTGTGAGATACACAATGAATGCACGGTGTACCTACCACACGTTTCTTCCTATCGCTTTCTGCAACCATGCTCGGACTTGACATAATGATCTAAAAGACGCCTAAGCTGAGCGTTAAAACTATCACTCGTTTTGTGCTCACATGCCTTGGTGAGGGCTGACTTAAGGCAAGACATGGCGATGCCGTTTTTTACAGCCTTCGAGAGCTTCGACGAAAAATTTAATAGCGGATTTGAAGATCTAGGAGCATACTGCCAGCACACGTGGTTCTTCTGAAACGTTAAGGAAATGTCTAGAAATTGTATTTCATTACTCTGAGGCAACTCTTTATTAAAGTACAGCCCTCCTCCATTTAGTTCAAATTTTTCGCTCACTGAGGTAACCACGTTTTCAAGGCCCTCACCACTACAAAAAATCAAGTAATCGTCCACATAACGAAAAACTTTAATGACAGAATTACCTAAGACACTTTCCAAAAGTTTGTCAATCTTGCTAAAGTATAAATCAATAAGAACCGGAGCAACCTTAGAACCAATACAAATCCCTGATTTCTGCACATAAACACCTTCGTTCCAACGTACCAGCGTCGACTTTAAATACATGGAAAGAATTTCTAGAAAAGCCCCGGTAGAAACACCACATTTATCGCTGCAAACCCTCTCGTGCACTTGTTCGTTAATACATTCATTAACACATTTTAAGAAGTCCTCATGCGACAAGGAGTAGTAAAGCTCTTCAATATCCATACTGAAAGCTTTACAACTGCCGGGGTTCTCCTCTGAGAGGAACTGAACTAGCGCCTGAGAATTACGCATACGAAAAGGGTCTGGAAAACTCAACGAAGTTAAGGAGTTCTGCAAATAACTAGATACAGCGTCTTGCCAGGTGCCTTTCTCTGAAACAAGTTCTCGAAAAGGAATCTCGTTCTTATGTGTTTTCATTGAAAAAAAAAAACAATTCCAAAGTAAGTGATTTAGCCTTCTTGACATTGCAAGCTATTCTCTAAACATTATGTCTTAACAAAAGGTCGACAGCACGTTGCCTAACTACTGACGGTTAAACTTACCGTCCTAAAATTCTTTGTTTTGGCTGTTAATGCTTTTTGCGAGAGGCCTGAAATCTCCCTATAAAGCGGGTTTCAAGTCGCAGTTCTTTGGGTAGCGTGCTTCAGCTCATTCCTGGTCTTCTTTTTCTCATAGTTTGGAAAAGTTCTAATTTCTTTCAGCTGCCAAATTAGGTGTATGCCTCTGAAATTTGAGCATTTGTTATCAGAATTCTTACGCGAATGAAAGCAGTATGCAGATTGAGAGAGGAACTAACCTCAACAGCTGCAATGCAGCCGTACAGGGGACCTACGGCTCCATCCACATTCTTGGAAGTTACGAGCTCTATGACGTCAACGCCAAACTGCTTGAGGAGTTCATGCGAGCGCTGAATGGAGCGTGCAAAGACGTCAAAGTGCATCATCTGCTGGGCCATGCCTTTCCATTGACAGCCAACTCCAGTAAAAATAAACCACAGTGGCCGCTTCGTCGACGTAGTTTCCGTTATGGCTTTAATTACTTCTTTGCCGCTGCCGTCCACGGGAACCAACATGTAGCCTCGGTAAGGAAACTGCATTACACTTGGCTGGCCGACAATGTTGAGAAGAGCGTAGCCGGAGTCCGGGTAGGGTCCATCCTTCTCGAGGCGTTCCGTAGTGCGCTGAAGGACAAGAACACAATCGTAAAGGTAAGCTACAAGCACATCTTACAAAAAAAGCCTTATTTTATAATTTATAGAAAGTTTATCATGATTGGTAAAAATATCGGTCTTGTAAATCCTGTTCAAGGTAAGCGCTACTACTAGAAAGACTGTTGTAGCTGTCGGCGTGAAGGGCAGGATGGACAACGTGAACACATCTGCCTAGTCAGGACCGGGACCGTTAGCGAATACTTTAGTAGTGGAACGGACATGGCCCCGCTGTGGTTCACCTTACGTAATGCTACCTGAGAGGGTAAAGGGAAACAATGTTGAGGAAAAATATTTCGTTCCGAAGCGGGCTATGTTGTCGTTGGCGACGAGGTCTCTGTTAGATTCCACAGCGCTTCCAGCGCTGTGGAATCCCACCATCTTGAAATCCCACCATCTGCGAAATCCCACCATTTTCCCACCATCTAATTTGCGCAGGTAGTTTGCGCATACCTGAGTGATGGAATAATCATTTCTGCATGAGGGACAAGGCCAGTCAAATTATTGCCTTCTTGGCCCAAGCTTTAATTTACGCCACTTTTCTGCTGTACTCGAAGTTAGAAACGAAGGCGAGCTTCGTGGTGTCACGTGCGTAATTATGTAATATTAACATATAATATGACATTCAAAATAAGAGAGAGCTTAGTTAGTTGGTAGGTATTCAGGATAATATCGAGTGCCTCACGTAGACTAGCACGTAGACCACCACGCGTGCCGGACTGATAGGTATCGCATTTTGTCTTGGCACGTGCAGATAAATATTGGTGTCTACCTTCTTTTCCGCCGCTGTATGCCTTTTTCTGTGGTTAGTAAGCGTTTGTGGTGCCTCGACGTCGGCTCTAGCACACACCCCCTGTTTACGGATTTTTTCATCGCAAAAATTTTCTCCCGCCCCGATGACTCTGAGGCCAACGCAGAGAATTTGTGCAACGTACTTGCAAAGCAACACTATCCTTCTTCCATAGTCAACGACGCCATACGCAAAGGGGCAAACCTATATCGCCAACAGCTACATTACCAGCAGAAAGAATTAAAACAAGAGAGACGGAAAAACTTGGTGCTAACATTTGGAAGCAACGCTGCTAACGTAAGCAAAATTGTGAAGAGACACTAACATTTTACAACAGAGTAAACGACTATCAAGACTTTTCCCTTCCCCTCCGCGAGTCGTTTATAGACGCACCAAAAACATTAAGGATTATCTTGTTCGAAAACCGATAAGACACCCATAACTAGACGTCCGCCATGCAGTAAAGTTCGCTGCAAGGTGCGCAAAGACATGCAGGCAACCAACGTTGATGAAAGCCCACATACCGAGTTCAAATACTCAGTTGACTCAAACCTTAACTACGACAGCTCTATTGTAGTCTACCTCGAGTGCAGAGTATGCAGTAGTCAATACATAGGTCAGACTGACACAGCCTTCCGCACTAGCTTTAATTACCATCGTTCACCTTTTAATTCGCTTCCGCATCTGCCTCTGTCTCGGCGTATAAATTCCGAAATCTTCCCGTTTGACTCCATGAAGGTTACATTCTTACAAAGCGGTTTCACCTGTAGAAGGAAGCGTGAACAGTGCGAATCATATATATATATATATATTTAATTTAATACTACGAAGGCTGGACTAAACATCAATCCGGCCTTACTGTCTTCCATTCACCCTCTGCAAGATTCAAGATAATAATCTTAACCAGTGGCGTAAATCATGGGGCAGGGGGGGGGAGGGGTTCAGGGGGGTCCCATCTCCCCCTGTGTTTAGACGGGGGGGGGGGGACACCCCTTGCAAGTATATTGCCCTATCAAAGAGCGGATACGAAGTAAAAAATTTAAAGCAGCTATTTTTCGTGTCAAACGGCACTGTAGAACACGAGCTTTCATGAATGTTACGGGTGACATCTGACGAGCTGCAAATGTTGGATACAAAGTGCAAAGTTAATAAAGAATCCTTACCGTTATTTGTTTATGTCGACGGTTTGGTGGAAGGTATTGAAAATGAAGTATGAACACGACGGCTGGTACTATGATCGATTCTGTTTTTTAATCTCCGACGAACAGAAACATGCGTTGCAAAAAAGGTTTCCATAAGTAGGCGGCTACTTCTAACGGGTAAACACTGTGGAGTGAAGCTTAAGGTAACGAAACGCGGTACCTTTACGCGTTTTAACGAGAAAGTGCTAGTAATTTTCAATTGATGGTTTAACTGAAGTGGCATTATTAACTAGAAATATGCTAGTGCCTTTCGAGTGGCACTTAGAAGATAACTTCACCAACGTACATTTCCGCTCAGTGCTGTTATATTAAGCTCAATAATTCGGCGCGGAGGCCCACAGAAGTTTTTATTTAAATTTTGTTCCAAAGCAAGATTTTAATTTTTTGTAAATTTAAAAGTAATACCTATTTTTATAAAGCCAAGATGGCCGCCATGGGAAGATGCCCCCCCCCCCTTTGTTTCTCATGGATTTACGCCACTGATCTTAATCGAAGTTCTCCTTTATTTTCGGATATCGTCAAGAGAACGTTAAATCCCTAGATTTTTTCCTTTTTCCCGAAGTACCGACAACTGCCTCCTCTCCCGACCGCCTCTCAAGCGCAGCCGGCATCTGCTGCCATGTTCTTCCTTACTTGGAGGATTTACAAAGCCACGTACTTCTAAGTACATTAGCCACGCATCCTTCAGCGGTGAATATATGCGAACGCTACGCGCCTTTCTCCTCCCGCTAGTCCGCCGTCATTAGTGAGGGGGGCGCGTTTCAGCAGGTGCTGAAAAACCGTTAGGAAGAGCATGGCTACCGAAAACGAGCGTTAGGCAGTGAGATTCGTCGGTGGCGCTTCAATGGATGTCGGTACTTATCAAGGAAAAAAATAAATGTAGGGACTTTAGGAAAACGCTGTCGGGCATGCAACATCCATACGCGCATTCCGAGAGGAAAGAAATGGGGAAAAAGAGGGGCAGCTTTCGAAGAATCCTCCCTAGAATGAAACCACTCCGACACTCGAACGACTGAAAGTTTCGACCTCCCGGCAAGAATCTGAAGGGGATTATCCATTTTCTTCGGAAACATCATCTTGAGCCACAGGTCGGAGATCGTGGCTGCCGGTTTTTCATTGAATGTGCCTATCCTCTACACTTTTCCCGGACTTGTACGAAGCTTGTTGACAGTTGACCCCTTTTTTTAAGCGCTTGTCGCTTCTTGTGAAGCTTCACGCCCTCACTAGGCTTCACGAGCAGTGGTGGAAACCGGGGGGGGGGCAGCGGAAACCGGACAATGGACGAAATTAATGTACTTATTGTCTCCAAGCTTCACGAATGAGGAGGGGCAGCCGGAGAAGTGGAGCTCGACAATGGACGACAGGAATGCGGTTCATGTGTCCACCTCGACCATCTATGTATATCTACATATTTTCTTTTCTCCGCATTTTTCTTCTTTTTTTTCAGAAAACACGTGTTGTTCGTATGTCCAAGTATGTGCACGTGGTCTGTTCGCGACTCCTTTCATTCTGCCTTGCTGTATTCTTTTTACTTTATTTACTTTTTACTTAAAAAACCTTTTATTCTTTTTTACCTTTTCTCTCTCTCTCTCGGTTCGGAGGACGATGATATAAAAGCGCATCGAAGCCTGGTAAATTTCGCCTTGACGAAGATCGGTCTCCGATCGAAACATTGCCAAATAAACTGTTTTTGAGAAACCTATACCTTTTTCCTATTTATTTTAAGGCAACCTCAGACAGACTCTTGATAGTCTCCGTGTATATATATATATATATATATATATATATATATATATATATATATATATATATATATATATATATATATATATATATATATATATATATATATATATATATATTTAAAGGGCCATCCCTCGGCCCCGACTGCAGCCCACCATGCAGTCATTTCAGCAGCCGACCCGTCAATCACGTACTGCGACATGGGCGGGACCTACCCCGGCGAACCGATGGCGCACCCCCGACAACCGGCCCATCTACTTTGCTTGCGGTTACGCCGGTCACGTGGCACGTTATTGTCAACGCGTGCAGCCGCCTCGAGTCGCGTCACCTGTCACCAGCCAGTCCAGCCGTGCATTCTACGACCCACCTCCACCTATGTCGCCGACGTCACGCCCACCTCCAGCTACTCGCTGCTCTCCGTCTCCACGACGTCGATCACTGTCACCCATGCGGCCACGTTCGGTCGCACGAGAGCAGGAAAACTAGTCGTCGCAGTCCAGGAGGCAAGGGCTGCGACGCTATCGAACTGTGAAAGCCCTCAGCGAAGTCCATCGAATGTAATCGACGTGCTTGTGGACGGTGTTCGCGCATCGGCTCTTATCGATACTGGAGCCGCTGTATCCGTTATGGACGCAAAACTTTGCCGCTTACTTCGAAAAGTGATGACGCCACTTTCTGGGATGTCCCTCCGTACAGCGAGCTCCCAGAGTATTCATCCCACAGCAGTATGCACTGCTCGCGTCGTCATTCAGGACGTTCTGTACGACGTCGAGTTTATCATAATTGCGGCATGCTCTCACGACGTCATCTTGGGATGGGATTTCCTCTCCCGCCACGACGCCGTAATTCGTTGCGCACCAGCCGAAATCGAACTCTCACCGTTCTCACATTTGACGCCGACAGACAGCCCATCGGCAGTGAGCAAGATCCTCGTCAAAGACGATACGAAAGTGCCTCCAAACTCGTCAACGGCTGTGTCGGTCTACTGCGCCGGTCTCTCCGACACCATTGCACTCCTTTCGCCACCTACCCGCGTCTGCACTAGGAAAGGGTTGCTGGTACCTTTTGCGACCGTGCGAGTCACTCAGGGCAGCACCACTATTTTTGTTACCAACCCATCCCCGTGCATTGTTACGTTGGTTCGAGGGGAATGTCTCGGCAAAGTGGAACCCGTTGAAGACGCACAAGTTCTGGACGCACCCGATGACTCGCACTGTACCAGTTCCCGCACCATCAGTGCTGTTTCCACGTCTGATTCGTCACCTACTAATAATAATATCTGGAGTTTAACGTCCCAAAACCACGATATGATTATGAGAGTCGCGTAGTGGAGGGCTCCGGAAATTTTGACCACCTGGGGTTCTTTAACGTGCACCTAAATCTAAGTACACGGGCCTCAAACATTTCCGCCTCCATCGGAAATGCAGCCGCCGCGGCCGGGATTTGATCCCGCGACCTTCGGGTCAGCAGTCTAGCGCCATAACCACTAGACCACCGTGGCGGGGCGATTCGTCACCTACTGATGTATTTGGTCCCTCCATTGCTGACAACCTTACGTCGGTCCAGCGTTCGCAGCTTCTGTGCTTGTTGGATGAATTTCGTCATTCTTTCGATGTCGGGCAAACATCCTTCGGCCGCACGTCCGCTGTTACGCATCGCATCGACACTGGCGCCCAACCACCACTGCGGCAACGTCCATATCGCGTGTCTCCCACAGAACGCCGGGTAATTAACGAGCAAGTGGACGATATGCTTCGACGCGATGTAATTCGGCCCTCCGACAGCCCATGGGCGTCTCCTGTTGTTCTCGTTGCGAAGAAGGACGGTTCTGTGCGGTTATGTGTCGACTACCGACGGCTCAATAAGATCACCCGCAAGGATGTTTATCCACTGCCGCGAATCGACGACGCGATTGACAGCCTCCAAGGAGCAGAATTCTTTTCGTCTCTCGATTTGCGCTCGGGGTACTGGCAAGTACCCATGGCTGATGACGCTCGACCAAAGACAGCCTTTGTCACGCCCGACGGCTTGTACGAGTTCAACGTCATGCCGTTCGGTCTGTGTAATGCGCCCGCGACCTTCGAGCGCATGATGGACACCGTTCTGCGTAACTTGAAATGGCACACGTGCCTGTGTTACCTGGACGACGTCGTCGTCTTCGCTCCGGACTTCTCCACGCATCTCCAACGTCTGTGGCATGTTTTGACACGTTTGAGCAACGCCGGCCTCCAACTGAATCTGAAGAAGTGCCGATTTGCGGCACGGCAGCTGACAATCCTCGGCTACGTCGTGTCCAAAGACGGAATCCTTCCCGATCCGGCCAAGCTTCGGGCCGTGGCCGAATTTCCCAAACCTACGTCCGTCAAAGAACTGCGCAGTTTCGTCGGACTGTGTTCATACTTTCGACGCTTCATACGAAACTTTGCCACCATCATATCGCCGCTGACGAAGCTCCTTGGAAGTAACGGACCCCTAAATTCGTGGTAGTCCGAGTGTGACGACGCATTCGCAAAGCTCCGTCGCTTGTTGACCTCTCCTTCCATACTACGCCACTACGACCCTACGGCCCCAACGGAGGTACACACGGACGCCAGCGGCGTAGGCCTCGGCGCTGTCCTTGCGCAACGCAAACCAGGGTTCCCCGAATATGTCGTGGCATACGCAAGCCGTACGCTTACCAGAGCCGAGACCAATTACTCAGTCACGGAAAAAGAGTGCCTGGCGATCATATGGGCCCTTACAAAGTTTCGACCTTATTTGTATGGTCGCCCATTTGATGTCATCACCGACCATCATGCACTATGCTGGCTGTCGTCATTGAAGGATCCCTCAGGCCGTCTCGCCCGCTGGGCACTTCGCCTGCAGGGCTACGACATCCGCGTGCTGTACCGCAACGGAGGCCAGCATGCTGACGCCGACGCCCTCTCGCGCTGTCCCTTGCCTGACGACAATGCCCCCTGCTCAGTATCTCACATAACTGTTGCTTCAATCAGCGTTCACACCATCGCTACCGAACAGCGCAAGGATAAATGGATCGCCTCGCTGATCGACTTGCTCACTGATCCGACGGCAACACCATCCACTCGCGCTTTGCGTCGTCAAGCCCACCATTTCGCCGTTCGTGACGACCTCCTGCACCGACGCAATTACAACGCCGACGGCCGCCAGTGGCTACTAGTGATACCCCGCAGTCTGCGTTCTGATATATGCGAGGCCTTCCACTCTGACCCGCAATGCGCGCACTCTGGGGTATCCAAAACTTACCACCGCATCCGACAACGATACTTCTGGCGTGGGATGTACCGCTACGTGCAGAAGTTCGTTCGCTCCTGCCTCGATTGCCAACGCCGAAAACCTGCAACGCACGTGTCGCCAGCAAGTCTACAACCATTACCTTGCCCTAACCGTCCGTTCGGGCGCGTGGGCATCGATTTGTATGGACCACTTCCTCTGACTTCGGCTGGTAACCGCTGGGCCATCGTCGCTGTTGACCATCTAACGCGCTACGCCGAAACCGCCGCCCTCCCAGCGGCTACATCGCGCGATGTTGCCTCCTTCCTACTACACCGATTCATACTGCGTCACGGCCCACCCCAAGAGCTTCTCAGCGATCGAGGCCGTGTCTTCTTATCGGAAGTCGTGGAAGCCATTCTGAAAGAGTGCCATGCTGTTCACCGCAAAACTGCTGCTTACCACCCGCAGACGAATGGCCTAACCGAACGCTTTAACCGCACGCTCGGCGACATGCTGTCAATGTACGTCGCCGCCGATCACAACAATTGGGATGCCATTCTGCCCTTCGTCACCTACGCCTATAACACCGCCCCTCAGAGCACTACTGGTTTTTCACCGTTCTTATTACTGTACGGAAGGCACCCGTCGCACACCATCGACACGATACTTCCATACAAGCCGGATTCATCTGAGTGTGCGCCTATTTATGACACAGCCAGGCTCGCTGAAGAGTGTCGCGAGCTTGCCAAGACATTTACGACGCAGGAACAAGAGCTGCAGAAGAGCATTCGCGATGGCACCACCACTTCTGAACCCACGTTCCTCCCTGGAGCGCTCGTATGGCTCTCGGTCCCTACCACTGCAAGTGGCCTTTCTTCAAAACTGCTGCCGAAATACGAAGGCCCATACCGGATCGTCGAGCGCACATCCCCGGTCAACTACTTGATCGAACCCACTGAACCAGCTTCGGACATGCGCCGTCGAGGGCGCGACATTGTCAACGTGGAGCGCCTCAAGGCCTACTATGACCCACTCATAGTGACGAGCCGTTAGGTCGCCGGACGGCTCCCTTTTCGTACCCGGGGTAATTGTAGAAAAGCCTTGGGACATGGTAATGGGTTACCCTCTCCAGCGCCTTCTAGTGGGTCGTCCTCTTTGGTTGCTTGAAAAAGAACGCCGCTCGCGCAGAGAGTTCGTGCCTTGCCGTGACTGTCGCCATTACTCATTGTCGTTGAGTACTGTCTATTAAACACCTTAACAATATATATATATATATATATATATATATACCGCGTGTCCCTGCTATATTTAGCCAAGGGTTAAAAGCTAGAGCAATAGAGGCAGGCCACTGCAATCAGTTGCATATTGCTGACAGCCACCTTGCGGACTACAGAAAATTTTTGTTGTGTGATTATATACATCTTAATTAGAATAATTTAACTAAATTCATAAGTATTAAATTTAGGCAGGAAATGGGATTTGCAAAGTTCGACAGCGTCTTCTCAAACACCTACTGCATTATTTTCCATAAAGATTGTCTAGCTCACGTGTACCATTTTTTTCAATACGCGAAAGGTGCTTTCTGTCACGGAAATGAGCAAATGCGATTGTATCGGGCATCTATGGAAATATTCCTTGAGTGGGAAGAGTGATGGCGGTGGAAAGAGCTTACACTTATTCTTAGGTTGTAACCGACAATAACTATTTTCCCGCATGCTCATATCACGGCCAAAAACAAGTGCTTGACAGCGCGGCGGCGCACGCGTCAGCGGCTCACTTATAAAGGACGGTAAATAGCTTTCTATAGTGACCGCAAGCCAGGCCGAAAGGCCCTGACACATCCTAAAAACTTTCTCGTAGCAGCAAAAAAATCTCTACCAGCGCATTTTCACTTCCTGGTCGTCTTCGGGTAAGACACACACCAGATTTTTTTTTCAGATCACCTTTTCAAAAGTCATCTCTCGGAAAGAAGCGGCGCAGGTGCGCAATTAACTCCCACCGTTATTCGTGTTCCTCACTACAAGGTACTGATCATTCTGCCCTTCAGTTTTTCATTTCGAATTTCGCGACCACCAGTGTATGGAAGTATAGATTGGACGCTCCTCTGGTTGGACTCCACTGATTTCTCTTTATCGCTTTCTTCTTTCTTTTTTTCTGCCGCTACATCATCGCAGTCTGTGCCATTGGGAATGAGCAACTTTCATAGCAGTGGTTTCTAAGTTTCGCCCTGAGTTCCTTCGGTATCTAAAAATTTATCCACTTACCTTTCTTCCTATCATCAAAACGGGAATTACATGAACGCGAGTGCTATGCAGTATTGCGGAATGGGCGCCTCCATTCCATTCCAATTCCATTACGGGGAATTAGAACTGGCCGCAATTCCATTCCTTTTAATTCCTCGGAATAAAAAAGACTTAGCCCATTTCCACTCCGGGAATGACCAGGCAGTTCAATTCCATTCCTGTAATTTCTCAACGTAGGGAAAGGCATCTTGATAGTTTTATCGAGTTGAATGAATGCCCCATAAAGCTGATGCCATTAGATGTATTAAAGGGACACTAAAGGCAAATAACAATTTATGTCAGAGTGAAAGCTCAATGTATGACAGCGTCTGAAACGGCAATATTATCAACAGCAGGGTCCCACTTACAGAGAAATTAAGCTCTAATGTATCACACGATGAGCGCAACGAACGGGAAATTTCGGAAATGATCGCGATGACGTGAGAGAGTCCGACTACAATTAATCACTCGTAATCAAACTAGCTACAATAAAAAAGAGCCTTCCGTGCATCAAGAGACGTAATAAAATGCTGCTTGTTCGTTTCTGTTTGATTCATGGAAAAGAGAACCTCTTTGGCGTTGCCATGGGGAAGGGCGCGCGTCGTTCAAAAGTTCCGTTTTCGCCGAACTGCGCTTCGCCCGGCGCCCTTCTTCGCTCACGCGGTCGCGTCTCAGTGGTAGTTTCGGTATCGCGTACTACCGTGTGTGTTTTGCGCGCTTGTGAAAGTAGCTGTGACAGAAAGTTCGACAAAATGCCGCTTGCATGTGATGTTGCCGGATGCCCGAATGGTGCACGCCGCCAGTGCACGCCAGCGCGAAGTAAAGGCGGGCAACGTTGGGCACGGCAACAGTGACGTGACAAAGACCGCTTTCACGCGGGTGATTTGAAGTGCGCAGACGCGGCGTAGACCACTAAAACGTGATTTTATTTCAAAATAAGCACATCATTGGCACAAAAGTAGCACTACGATGTTTCTGGACCGCTATTTCAACAATCAAAGTCGACTTAATATTTGCCTTTAGTGTCCCTTTAAGAACTGCAAAAGTACGCAAAACACGTTACCAAGGTCGAGGGATAGTAGCTTGGTGACATATCTCGTGCAGTACAACCACCCTACTAATTCCCATAGGGGCTGTTCTTCCGCTATCTATACTATATGCATGGTCAGCATGTTTGAACGAATGGTGATGTTTTATTATTGTTTAAGCTTAAATGTGATAATGCTAAAATGACGACATAGCGTATTTTCATGCTGACAAAAGTACCGTACAAGGAGACTAAGCAGCTTTGCCAAGCGCCTGGAGCGGTCGTGAATATGGAGACAACTAAAATTTGGTTAATGGAGAACAACACCCTCTAGGTCTGCTGGCATTAGTTTGAACAGTACATAATATTTGTGCATAATATCAACGTGGTGACAAAATTGGAAAATGAGTCTAAACGTTCGGAAATGTTGCTGCGTGTCGTTCACCAACCGGATTCGTAAAGTAGATATAACGTACGAAATCAATAATTCAATTATTACCAAAGAATGTCATTATAATATTTGGGCGTCCATTTTACCGACAATGGTAAATGGAATAAACACATAGATATGACCCTGACAAAGGCGGGTAGAATGCTATACTTCATACGCAGAAATTTTAAGCAAGTTACACAGGCCGTGAAACAAACCCTCTATCTCATGCATGTAAGATCTATTCTGGATTATGCTTGTGTAATCTGGGATCCCCATCAGCAATATTTGATTGAGAGACTGGAAAAAATTCAAAATCAAGCAGCTAGATTTGTTAGCAACAACTATAATTCCTTTTCAAGAAAAACAGAAATAAAACAAACATTGGGATGGAAGCCACTAATGGTGAGGAGGCAGAAACGGCGGCTTAAATTTCTTCATAGTATTTACTACAATAGAAATGCCATTAAACCCCTTGATTATCTCTTAGCACCAACGTACGTCTCAAATCGACGAGGTCATTCACGGAAAATATTAGAATACCCCTACAAGACGCACTCTTTTGGCAGTTCCTTCTTCGTAAAAACAATACAGGAATGGAACCGTCTCCCGGACGATATCGTTAATGAAACTGATAATGAAACCTTTTTTTCTTCCCTCTAACAATGCCCACAATATCACTGCCAATAAGAATGATTTGTTGCCTCGAAGCGTTTAGGTGTTTAAAATGTATGACTGTGTCATTGTTTATAATTTGTGTAATTCACTGTTATTCGAGTGTTTTTTTCTTAAAAGTATCTTGTGTATCGTTGTCGTTGTTGTAACTATTACATCGATTGTTAACTGTGTTAACTACCCTACGCAATGCCTTACGGCGATGTAGGTGAAGTGTAAATAAATAAAAAAAACAGTACACCGCTCGGGCACCTTGTGCCTTTGCATCGAATACGGAACACTGGACCTGCCCGTCAGCACTCACGCTTGTCAAGCGCGCCTCGCAAGCGTGGATGGAGTGAGGAGGACTTTCTGTGTTCGCCTGTGCGCAGGTATGCAGTGTCTTCCTTGTCGCATAGGTTGTTTACGTGTGTCAGGTACTAAACTGCTCGTGAGATAAAGATCAGGATGTGCATAGAGTATTGGGTGATTTCGTCTGAGGGTATCAATGGCAACCAACGCGCAGGAATAATTTGTTTCTCCCTTCAGTATCTGCTGGGATAATGTATTTGCTTGTACACTAACTTATGCCTCGGTTTCTGTTTTACAAATTGGCAGATCGTTCACATTTTTACACCACGCCTACCCTTGGCTCTGGCTAATTAAAGGTGGACCTAGAGAATACGTTATGGCCTTTGACTTCGAAAAAACGTGTACTCAGGCCTACATGACTAATTTGAGCATAATATTACAGTAGTATCAATTAAGGATGTAGCAAAATACGTTCCTCCCCAATGCCTTCTTTGTTTGGCGATACGAACGCGGGTGTGTGCCGAGTCGTAGCGACCGAGCGAAGATAAGATGCAACGAAAAATGATAACGATAATAATGAAATGATCCCACCCCGGAGCAGTGGGAGTTCGGGCTGATCAGGTCTCAGCTCGAAACTTGGGAGCAACACAGTCCATGTAAGGACAGAATTGTAGTAGGCGCGTTGCTTATAAATGTACCGTGCTTGTAATCAGCCAAGCTATTTTGAAAATACCGCTTTATGGTTAAATTCAAGGTTCTGACTTACTAATGTTTGAAGTTTGATAAACAGCGCGTATGCAAAAACATGCTCTCTCTTTGGAAAAAAAGACGTAATTCCATTCCCATTCCACTCCTCCAAGCGTTGTCCCCATTCCATTCCTTTGACATTCCAGTCCGGGGTCGTGAAAATGAGGAATGATTCCGTAGTCATTCCAATTCCGGAGTGGCAACTCCGCAACACTGGTGCTATGTAAATTACTCCTTGATGTGCCCATTGTGATACTTACCTCAAGGGAGTCTTTCGTTCTTCCAGCCAGTAGGACAAGTCTTGGAAGCTCTGCCTTATCCCGCACTCTGCTATTCACGTGGGGTCCCGGCACTTGTTCCAGAATTGCGTGCGCATTGGTGCCTCCGAAACCAAAGGAGTTGACACCAACGGGACCACCTGAGAACGGTGTGGCCTTTGTCACAATTTCGATGGTACCGTCGTGCAAGGATGGAATGTCGGGGTTGGGCTGGTGAAAGTGTAGGTTGCCAGCGATGACTCCAGTCTCCATAGCCAAAATAACTTTGGCCAGCGAAGAAACACCTGATTAACAAGGGTGAAAGGAAACGCGGAGGAGCGAAAACGAAGTAAAACAAAATATTAATATTGCATGCATCATTGTCAGACAACGAACAGAAGTACCCAATGGAGGCACATATTTGATGTTCATGAGAATTCAGCGAGCCAATGAGACGGGTGTATGTACCGCCAAGGAAAACACTGAGCAAAAAAGCGTGGCGATGCATGACATGGGCGGTAGCATGTCGTTCGATTTATGCTCGTTTTCACTGCAACATTTAAAATTATCAGCAGAAATAATAATAATTAAAATATTTATAATATTTCTTTCTGGGCGTTATAAGAATAGCCTTTAATTATGTCATTTAAAAATACAAAAATCAGGCAAAAGCTTGGTTCTCAAACAAGCTCTGACTAGCTTAAACTATTACAAAGATATATGTACCTAACCTCAAGTCTGAATGAAACATGCCAAAATGAGGTAAAGACAATGAGAAGTGGAGTACGCAAAGCTCAGCTATACCAGAATAATAAAGGACAAAAAGAACTGGGGCTGCCACGCACTAGTGATGCGAACACTGAGGAAAAAAGATTCAAGGACGCTTGAGCGCCCCTTTCAAGAGTGGAACGCGATAGTGTAATTGGACCATGTTCGTATCGCCTTCCTAATTGCTAGCCTTATTCGCTTCTCGATGGAGACCTAAACCGTGCCGCAAGACAGACCAAAGTGCGGATGCTCTCCGCATATAATATCCACTCATGCGGCGCGACGAAACACGGCCGCACGGCGGGACGATGCCGTTTAAAAGCGCGCCTGCGGGCCCTTTCCGCCAATCTCGCAGGTGATGGTCGAGCCGCTGAAGAACCTTCGACATCTGCCTACCCCCCAACACTAAATGGCGAGTATAAATCTCTAGCCTTTGGTATGCGTGGTGGTCGAGCGGCTAAACGCATCCCGCCATGGAGCGAGCGGTCACAGGACTTTAACCGACGACTTCTTCTTGTTTTTTTATTTATCACTGCTTTTTTCGTCATTCAGCTGAATATCTAGGGAAGCGAAAAAGCTAACACAGACAGCGTACGAAGAGCGCATGTCACGGGTGCGCCACGGCGGGCGCCGAAAGAGTCCATGCTGTGACGTCATGCAGGCTTACCGCTAGGCGGCGCCACCCCTACTTCTCGAGGCTATCAGGCGCATGTCTAACGACTGCTTCGCCGGAGCTTGGTAGCTCAGGCCCGCCATGGACGGCGCACCGGCTTGGCCACTTGTGCATGCGCTTCAGCGCAAGCGCAGACCAGAATATTGGCATGCACCACAATCGCGCACTAACTGCGGATCACAAATGCTGCGCTCAAGATTACTCGGTCCCATAATGACCCAATTTTTAATAATATTGATAATGTGTCGTGTTTTTTTTCTTGCTATTCGTCATTTTTCTTTCTTTTTTATGCAACACTTTCTTGATATAATGCATAATGGTCTCCCTCTTAACCGCCATATTCACATATAATATTTAACCAGCTAGACGTGAGTTTCCGCTCTGATGCTTCTGTATTTTTCACTGGGCTTTGGGGCTGGTCGAGCGTTCATAAGTGGCTCTTTTCCCCAGTCACTGCAACTCTATTAGATTTGTGGAAAAAAATACATACATACATACATACACACATACATACATACATACATGCCAGCTGAAACATCGAAGAAAAGAGAGGGAAGCGTAAAAAGCCCGTAAACTCAGTATCGAAGCTACTGCAGCCGCCGCCTGCCTGCATTCTCTTTGTAAAAGCAATCGAGATATTCCTTCTGCTCGTGGAAGAAGGTTTATAACAGGTAAACCTCAGTCAGTGTTTTGCCACAGCCGCCGACGCCAGAATTTCTGTGACACGGTTTCTGTAACGACATCACGGTTTTCTGTAACGACATCACGGTTTTCTTACCAGAGGCCGCCTCGCTGTGACCCAAATTACTCTTCACAGATCCTATCTTCAGAGGTTCAGCTCGGTTCGGCTTGCAGAATACGCTGCTCACGGCAGTTAGCTCGGGAGGGTCGCCCACCTTGGTGCCTGTGCCATGAGCCTCAACGTACAGCACGAGTGTTGGGTCAATTTTGGCTTCGCTGTAGACTTCACGTAGAAGCTTTTCCTGTAACTTTGCTGATGGAGTAGAGATGCCTGTAATGTAGTGAAATAAGGATCAAGTCAGGTTTCCACGGGGGTTGGCTGCTAGTTGTATATCCAGTTAAATTAGGGCACCGTTTAGCACTGCCATTTGTGGACAGAAATTGGGGCAGTGATATCTTAGACTGCACATGTTCCTTAGGTGCAGCATTTTGAGCCACACAGCCTTAACCAACGCGGCGTAAATAGGAGGAGCAGACCGCTCGCACAATACGAGGTTCAAGTGATGCGCAGGGCGACGTAGATGCAGGAGAGTGACATTAGATGATAGGGGAATTCTGCGGCTTTGGCTTGCGGCACAAGAACTTGTGAGGAAAAGTATAAATGGCGTGGTGTATTTTCCCTGTACTTGCATAAAGCTTCAGCAGATCGGCGCGAGAGTTGGCTAGATTACCATGAAAACTCCACAGATGTGAAAGACAAAGCGCAGGTAAGGTGGCGTTGCAAGAAGCCACATGTCATCAACACGCAGTTGTCACAGCGTATATTTGGTAGGCGTGGGTGTTTTCTCGCCTCCATTCCATCCCTGTTTCATAGCATACATACTGCATACACACACGACACGTGGCTTCTCTCTATGTTCACATTGTTGAAAGAAAGCAGCAGCCCAGAACCAAGGACTTCGAACGAAAAGCTGTATTCAATTTCTACACAGTGGCTGTAGAACAGAACAGCGTCTGTAACGCTTACGAATGCTATATAAACCACTGATTTAAATATTCCACCACGCTGTCAGGCTCACGAACAACCATCGTAACAACCGGGAAGCAGCAGCCAAAGACCACATTGCCGCAAACAGCATTTAGGAAGACACATCTATGAGTCACATCTATGGTCTTTGTGCTTTAATGTGTTCTCACCTTCGCTTTTGTAGCCGTCAGCACTGATCTTGATGTGGGCGACTTTGGAGTAGATCCGACGAGCATGACGGGCTTGTTGAACGAAAAAGACACCCACAGTCTCGCTTCGGACGTAGCCATTAGCTGCATATTGATGAATGCTGTTAGCCCTGTTAAAACTGAGAAAGTTGATATTGTTTCCTACATATTTTTATGAAACGCCCTATATACGATCCGGAACAAATACGTAATGTATGCGAGCGCCCAGCGCGGTTTCCTAGCGGTGAGAAGTGGAACATTGTAATACCATGCTACCCGATCTTAAGAAATGAACACGTACTTGTTCACTTTGACCACCCTCCTCACAGGATGTACATTTACCGCAGCAAAGCAGTTTCACATCCATTAATTGAAATACTAAGTGATTGTTTCGCAGCGAAATTTCAATGACCCTATTATAGTTTTCGCTTCTCCAGGAGATGCACTGTGGGCTGCTTGGTAATACTTAGAGGTTAGGCTTTCCATAGTGCGAGTGAAAGAGAGTAGCAAAGAAGGGAGGCACACAAGGACACCTTTGTGCCTTCATTCATCCTCTATTTTACACGCGCTGTGAAAAACCTTTTGAACATTCATTTCTCCGAATGTAGACGTGAGGGAAGTATCAAAGCATTTGATACTTCCCTTGTAGCGAAGCCTTGGAACATAGTAATGGGTTGCTCTCTCCAGCGCCTTCTAGTGGGTCGTCCTCCTTGGCTTCTGAAAGGACGCCGGTCGCACAGAGAGTTCGTGCCTTGCCGTGACTGTCGCTATTACTCATTGTCGTTGAGTGCCGTCTATTAAATACTTAACAATTTGGTGGAGAGTGCTGTGCTCCCATTCATTGCCTGTCACGACTCGGGGCCGAAGCACAAGCTTCTCCCAAGATGTGGCATGGGGTTGGGCCTCTGGTGTATGGCTCGCGCCAATCGCCGGTATGAAAGAGTCAAGGGCCTTCTCCAATCAAAGAACACAAAAAAACTTTAACAATGAGTTAAACAAAGAAAAAGATATTCCCAATCGAACAGAACAGTTATCTAGAATACAAGGGTGAACTAATTATAGATTCCACAATTATTCAGATAACTGCAGCATGCATGAAAATTCAAATATGTCAAGACACTGAGCAGTATAAGATGAATTACCAAACAGCAAGAGCCCAGCAAATAATTCGAGTCCACAGTCCACTAAGTTCAAGCGAATGACATACGTAACCGGGCGCAGCAGCGTCCTTCGACACCGGCCCGGAGCATAAGTGACCCTTGGAACTGGCGAGGCGGGTCGGCGGCGGCTCCGCGATGACTCGGGGTGTTGGGTTTTCGGCGTGTTGTTTGCTGCCTTGCGCCCCGGTAGTCCTCCAGCGTGGATTTCTTTTCCAGCGCAGAGCAGACTGATGAAGCATAGGCAGGGGCTGTTTTTTTATACGTTTCTCCGGGCGCCGGTTCCAGCTTCTAGTGTAGTTTCGACGCATCCTTGAAATGGTGAAGTAGGCACTAGTTGCTACCGTGCATGGTTCACACTTCACTTTCGGTGTCCTTCACGGGCGAACCATTAACTCACACACAAAACACCAGTCACGCGGTCGCGTAGGCGCAGGTCTAAGACGTATGTCGGATGCAACGTCCCGTGGTTCAGATTCCGCTGTCGGTGACCTTTACGGCAAGTCCTTTAACACTATACAAACAAAAGCACATGATCTGAAACGTGTCTCGGACACAACGTCCGGGGGTACCAGACAAAAAACAAACAAAAGCACATGATCTGACACGTAATTCGGATGCACGTCTTAAGGCTCAGGCTCTGCTGGCTGTGACCTTAACGGCAAGTCGTTCAATACTAGACAAAACAAAAGCACGTCACGTAGCTCATATTTTCGTGTTAAGGCTCAGGCTCTGCTGGCGGGGAGCTTCACGGCAAGCAGACAAAACAAAAACAGACAAAATAAAAATGAACAAACAAAAACACATGATCACGCACGCAGCTCGGATGCTCGTCTTACGACCCACGCTAACACACACTAAGCTGTGCACGTACGCTCACGGCAAACCATTTTTAGCGAAGAATTACAGCGCTTTCGCTTTGGGCGTAAGGGAGAGAGAAAAAAAAAAAGAAACGAAACCCTTTTCATCACGTACCTTAGGACATTATGCGCAGGCAATGTTAAGCATATGCGACTTTTGTGACAATGCGCTTGGAGCTTCGATCTCGTACCCTGCCTTCTACCATGTCTCAGGACGCCGCCCAGCAAACGCCTCCTCCCGCAACGACCACATGTCCCGGTGTCCCCCGTATACGCGATCCACCTATCTTCATTGGCGCCGGTAGCACCGACGTGGAGGACTGGCTCGCAGCTTACGAGCGCGTCAGCATACCCAATAAATGGGACGAAGAAGGCAAGTTGAGCAACTTGGTATTCTACCACGCGGGAGTAGCGAGCTTGTGGTACAACAACCACGCGTCCGACTTTGCGACTTGGTCCGATTTCAAGACCACCGTCGTCAGTGTTTTTGGCCGCCCAGCAGTTCGTAAGCTGCAAGCAGAACAGCGCTTACGCGAACGAGCTCAGCAGTACGGGGAATCTTTCACAAGTTATATCGAAGACGTCCTCGACTTGCGTAAGAAAGCCAACGGAACCCTCTGTGAGTCTGACAAGATCCCGAACGTAATGAATGGCATTGACGACGATGCCTTCACCATGCTGCTCGCCAAAAACCCTGACACAGTGGCCGAGGTCATCACGCTGTGCCACAGCTACGAGGAGCTTCGCCGGCAGCGTTCGATGACCCGTCACTCCCATCACGCGACGCAGAGCTTGCTGGCTTGGCACCAATATCTGACCAGGCCGCGTTGCTGGCAGAAGTCAAGTCATTCGTGCGCGAGGAAATTGCACGCCAGTTCTCTCTCCTGGCCTTTGCCCACCCGCCGCAGTCCAACAGTCGTCGACCACCCTTCTTCCTCCCATCCGCCGAGCGATTGAGCAAGAAATTGTGGAGGTCATGCCTGAGTACCTCCAGCAACCTCCGGCTCCTGCGCCCCAGAGTTACGCTCGAGTTGTCGCCAGGACGCCCCAAGTAATTCCTGCGGCTGCCCCAATGAGTTACGCCGAAGCCGCCGCTAGACCTCCGTTCTTTGAAGCGGGTGTGCCGGCTACATATGCTGACGCCACCCCTCGGCCCCGACTGCAGCCCACCATGCAGTCATTTCAGCAGCCTCCCCGTCAATCGGGTCATGAGACATGGGTGGGACCTGCCCCGGCGAACCGATGGCGCACACCCGACAACCGGCCGGTCTGAGATTATTCACGGTCACTGACCAAGTCGGATGAGATGATCTGACGTTTCGGAACCGCATACGGGTTCCTTGTTCACTGAGCAGGACTCGAAGTCGTTGTCGATTATGTAGGCAGAACGTGACGCAACGAGCATGCGTACACGGCAGGCATAGTTCCTGGTGTCCTGTTCATTGTAGCTGGCGTCGACTGAATGATCAGTGATTCCAGAAGCCGGCGTGACGACACGTTCTTTTCCTTGGCGATGATGGCGGCGTTATCCCAGTCAATGGTATGATCATGTGCATGCGCATGCTCAGCGATGGCGTTTGTCATGTGATTGTTTTTAGTCACGTCACGTTGGTGCTCTTTGATGCGTCGAGAAAACTTTCCTGTTTCGCCAATATACACTTCATGGCAATCAGCGCACGGTATTTTATACACAACACCTGGAAACGATTCACTTGGCAGCCTGTCTTTCACATGGACGAGCTGGTTCCGGAGCTTGCTGGTCGGGACGTGAGCAATGCGCAAATCGTATTTTGAAAATACGCGCGAAAGTGCCTCGCTGATACCTTCGACGTAAGGTATGGCCGCACGTGCACAGGTAGTCACGTTGCTCTGTGAGCTGGATTGAAGAATCCGCTTCTCAGTTTTCGAGATGAATCGATAAGGATAACCGTTGCGGTTTAGCTCCCGATGGATCGTACGTAGCTCTTTCTTCAACGCATCATCGTCTGACAAGACCCGCACGGCGCGTGTCACCAAGGATGACACTACGGACGTCTTATGGCCGATGGGGTGATGCGAATTAAAACTGAGATAACGACCTGTGTGTGTGGGCTTCCTGTATACTGAGAAGGCGAGGGCGCTCCCATCCCGGCGCACCTGAACGTCCAAAAAAGGCAGCACATTGTCATTATCGTGTTCAACCGTGAACTGTATGTTCACGTTCTGGGCGTTCAGGCAGTCCAAGAAGCGTTGGATGTCTTGCTTCTTCAAAATGCAGAAGCAGTCATCGACGTACCGGTAAAACACTTTGGGGGCCGCAGTGAACGTTGCCAGGACCTTTCCTTCCAAGGCTTCCATTACTAGATTGGCCGTGGTGACTGATATTGACGCTCCCATTGCTGTACCATGTGTTTGCTGGTAAATCTTGCCATCGTATGAAAAATACGTGTTGCTGAGACAAAACTGCAGCAGCTCGCTAAGTTCGGGGATGTCGAAGGGGGTGCGACCAGGAAGACCACTGTCTGCTTTAAGGGCTTCTTCGCACGTGGCTACTGCCAAGTCCACCGGGACACTTGTAAAAAGTGACGTGACGTCGAACGAGACCATAGCGTCGTCTTCACTCAGTGTGACATCCTTTAACTTAGCAACAAGAGCAGACGAATTTTCGATGTGTGTCGACGTCTTACCGGCTAGAGGACTCAACACTTGGTGAAGGTAGCCCGATAGTCGGCAGAGCGGTGATCTGGTGAAGTCGACAATAGGTCGAAGTGGAACGCCAGGCTTGTGGACTTTTGGCAGGCTATACATTGCAGGGGCTGAACCGTTAGTGCAGAGCAGACGGTGTAGAGACCGGCGTGGTGCGGAGGAACCAACCTGAAAAAACTGGCCAGTAGTTTTTGCAGCTTAGTCTGTAGTCGGCTTGTGGGGTCGTAGGCTATAGCAGCATACGTATGACGGTCACCAAGGAGGGCCAGCATTTTCTCGTGGTAGTCGTTCTTGTCCAGCAAGACCGTAGCATTTCCTTTGTCGGAGGGTAGAATGGCGATGCTTCTGTTACTCCGTAGGCTCCGAATAGCTTGCTCCTCGGCTACCGACGAGAACGTCATTGTGCCGCACTTCCGCAATCCCGAAAGCACGCCAATAACACGGGTGCGGGCTTCTTCACGTACGCTTGAGGGAAGTTGGCTGACCGCACGTTGTACTGCACAGATCACATCCCTTGGCCTTGGTTGCGCATCCGTGTTGAAATTCAATCCACGAGATACCTCAGCTTCCTTCTCGGATGGAGTGTAAGAGGACAGGTTGATGACGTCTTGTGCGTCTTGTGACACATCCGGTCGGAGTGCTTGCAGTTTCCTGTCTTGTGAAGCTCTATGAAAGCCTTCCCTCGTAGTTGCGGCAAAGTTTGCATGCAGCTGCACCTCTAGAAAGTTATCTGGCATCATATGCTCAAGCTGCCGGCGCGCAAAAAATGTTTGCGTCTCCACCTTCCGCACCTTTTCACGGCACTCGAGAACACGTGCTTGTAGCAGCTTCCGCTCAGCCTGACGAACAATCTGGTGGCCCCATGATGTAGCGACTGGTCTTCTCAATCGCAGACTCCTTGGCATCACGTCCTCCCGTTTACACGTGAGGTTGAAATCCAGATGTGTCTTGAAAGCAGCTATTTTTGAACTGAGCGAAACAAATCGACGTATCTTCGTAACGGCGTCTTGTCCAAAAGTGCTCCGGTAAGTAACGTAGTCAAGAGTTCGACGAAAGTTCGTCTGGTCAGGCATTGGATGAGATGATTCACGGTCACTGACCAAGTCGGATGAGATGATCTGACGTTTCGGAACCGCATACGGGTTCCTTGTTCACTGAGCAGGACTCGAAGTCGTTGTCGATTATGTAGGCAGAACGTGACGCAACGAGCATGCGTACACGGCAGGCATAGTTCCTGGTGTCCTGTTCATTGTAGCTGGCGTCGACTGAATGATCAGTGATTCCAGAAGCCGGCGTGACGACACGTTCTTTTCCTTGGCGATGATGGCGGCGTTATCCCAGTCAATGGTATGATCATGTGCATGCGCATGCTCAGCGATGGCGTTTGTCATGTGATTGTTTTTAGTCACGTCACGTTGGTGCTCTTTGATGCGTCGAGAAAACTTTCCTGTTTCGCCAATATACACTTCATGGCAATCAGCGCACGGTATTTTATACATAACACCTGGAAACGATTCACTTGGCAGCCTGTCTTTCACATGGACGAGCTGGTTCCGGAGCTTGCTGGTCGGGACGTGAGCAATGCGCAAATCGTATTTTGAAAATACGCGCGAAAGTGCCTCGCTGATACCTTCGACGTAACGTATGGCCGCACGTGCACAGGTAGTCACGTTGCTCTGTGAGCTGGATTGAAGAATCCGCTTCTCAGTTTTCGAGATGAATCGATAAGGATAACCGTTGCGGTTTAGCTCCCGATGGATCGTACGTAGCTCTTTCTTCAACGCATCATCGTCTGACAAGACCCGTACGGCGCGTGTCACCAAGGATGACATTACGGACGTCTTATGGCCGATGGGGTGATGCGAATTAAAACTGAGATAACGACCTGTGTGTGTGGGCTTCCTGTATACTGAGAAGGCGAGGGCGCTCCCATCCCGGCGCACCTGAACGTCCAAAAAAGGCAGCACATTGTCATTCTCGTGTTCAACCGTGAACTGTTTGTTCACGTTCTGGGCGTTCAGGCAGTCCAAGAAGCGTTGGATGTCTTGCTTCTTCAAAATGCAGAAGCAGTCATCGACGTACCGGTAAAACACTTTGGGGGCCGCAGTGAACATTGCCAGGACCTTTCCTTCCAAGGCTTCCATTACTAGATTGACCGTGGTGACTGATATTGACGCTCCCATTGCTGTACCATGTGTTTGCTGGTAAATCTTGCCATCGTATGAAAAATACGTGTTGCTGAGACAAAACTGCAGCAGCTCGCTAAGTTCGGGGATGTCGAAGGGGGTGCGACCAGGAAGACCACTGTCTGCTTTAAGGGCTTCTTCGCACGTGGCTACTGCCAAGTCCACCGGGACTCTTGTAAAAAGTGACGTGACGTCGAACGAGACCATGGCGTCGTCTTCACTCAGTGTGACATCCTTTAACTTAGCAACAAGAGCAGACGAATTTTCGATGTGTGTCGACGTCTTACCGGCTAGAGGACTCAACACTTGGTGAAGGTAGCCCGATAGTCGGCAGAGCGGTGATCTGGTGAAGTCGACAATAGGTCGAAGTGGAACACCAGGCTTGTGGACTTTTGGCAGGCCATACATTGCAGGGGCTGAACCGTTCGTGCAGAGCAGACGGTGGTAGAGACGGTGGTAGAGACGGTGGCTTTGCATGCGGTTACGCCGGGCACGTGGCGCGTTATTTCCATCGCGTGCGGCGGCCTCAAGTCGCGTCACCGTCACCAGCCAGTCAAGCCGTGCATTCTACGACCCACCTCCAGCTATGTCACCGACGTCACGCCCCCCTCTAGCTACTCGCCGCTCTCCGTCTCCACGACGTCGCTCACTGTCACCCATGCGGCCACGTTCGGGCGCACGAGAGCAGAAAAACTAGTCGTCGCAGTCCAGGAGGCAAGGGCTGCGACGCTAGTGTGAAAGTCCTCAGCGAAGTTCATCTAATGTAATCGACGTGTTTGTGGACGGTGTTCGCGCATCGGCCCTTATCGATACTGGAGCCGCTGTCTCCGTTATGGACGCAAAACTTTGCCGCTTTCCGAAAAGTGATGACGCCACTTTCTGGGATGTCCATCCGTTCCGCGAGCTCCCCAAGTATTCATCCTACGGCAGTATACACTTCCCGCGTCGTCATTGAGGACGTTCTGTACAACGTCGAGTTCATCGTAATTGCGGCATGCTCCCACGACGTCATCCTGGGTTGGGATTTTCTCTCCCGCCACGACGCCGTAATTCGTTGCGCAGCAGCCGAAATCGAACTCTCACCATTCTAACATTTGACGCCGGCAGACAGTCCATCGGCAGTGAGCAAGATCCTCTTCAAAGACGATACGAAAGTGCCTCCAAACTCGTCAACGGCTGTGTCGGTCTACTGCGCCGGTCTCTCCGTCACCATTACACTCCTTTCTCCATCTGACCACGTATGCACTAGCGAAAGGGTTGCTGGTAGTACCATTCGCGACCGTGCGAATCACTCAGGGCAGCACCGCTACTTTTGTTACCAACCCATCGCCGTACATTGTTACGTTGGTTCTCGGGGAACGTCTCGGCAGAGTGGAACCCATTGAAGACGCACAAGTTCTGGAGGCACCCGAGGACTCGCACTCTACCAGTTCCCGTACCCTCAGTGCTGTTTTCCGCGTCTGATTCGTCACTCGCTTATGTATTTGGTCCCTCTATTGCTGACAACCTTACGTTGGTCCAGTGTTCCCAGCCTATGTGCTTAATGGATGAATTTTGTCAGTCGTTTGATGTCGGGCAAACTTCCCTCGGCCGCACGTCCGCTGATACGCATCGCATCGACACTGGCGCCCAACCACCACTGCGGCAATGCCCATATCACGTTTCTCCCCCAGAACGTCGGGTAATCAATGTGCAAGTGCACGATATGCTTCGACACGATGTAATTCGGCCCTCCGACAGCCCATGGGCGTCTCCTGTTGTTCTCGTTGCGAAGAAGGACAGTTCTGTGCGGTTCTGTGTGGACTACCGACGGCTCTACAAGATCACCCGCAAGGATGTTTATCCTCTGCCGCGAATTGACGACGCGATCGACAGCCTCCAAGGAGCAGAATTCTTTTCATCTGTCGATTTGCGCTCGGGGTACTGTCAAGTACCCATGGCTGATGACGCTTGACCGAAGACAGCTTTGTCACGCCCGACGGCTTGTGCGAGTTCAACCTCACGCCGTTTGGTCTGTGTAATGCGCCCGCGACCTTCGAGCGCATGGTGGACACCGTTCTGCGCAACTTGAAATGGCACACGTGCCTGTGTTACGTGGACGACGTTGTCGTCTTCGCTCCAGACTTCTCCACGCATCTCTAACGTATGCGGCATGTTTTGACACGTTTGGGCAGCGCCGGCCTCCAACTGAATATCAAGAAGTGCCGATTTGCGGCACGGCAGCTGACAAACCTCGGCTACGTCGTGTCTAAGGTCAAAATCCTTCCCGATCCGGCCAAGCTTCAGGCCGTGGCCGAATATCCCAAACCTGCGTCCGTGAAAGAACTGCGCAGTTTTGTAGGAATGTGTTCATACTTTCGATGCTTCATACGAAACTTTGCCATCATCATATCGTCGCTGACGAAGCTCCTTGATTAACGGACCCCTAAATTCGTGGTCGCCCGAGTGCGACGACGCGTTCGCAAAGCTGTTGTTTGTTGACGTCTCCTCCCATACTACGCCACTACGACCCTACGGCCCCAACGGAGGTACAGACGGACGCCAGCGGTGTAGGCCTAGGCGCTGTTCTTGCGCAGCGCAAACCAGGGTTCCCCGAATATGTCGTGGTATACACAAGCCGTAGGCTTACTAGAGCCGAGCCCAATTACACAGTCACGGAAAAGGAGTGCCTGGAGATCATCTGGTCCCTTACAAAGTTCCGACCTTATTTGTATGGTCGCCCATTTGATGTCGTCACCGACCATCATGCACTATGCTGGCTGTCGTCATTGAAGGATACATCAGGCCGTCTCGCCCGCTGGGCACTTTGCCTGCAAGTCTACGACACCCGCGTGCTGTACCGCAACTGACGCCAGCATGCTGACGCCGACGCCCTCTCGCGCTCCCCCTTGCCTGACGACAATGCCCCGTGCTCAGTATCTTACAATGCTGTTTCCTCCATCGACGTTCACACCATCGCTGCCGAACAGCGCAAGGATAGATGGATCGCCTCGCTGATCGACCTGCTCACTGATCCGTCGGCAACACCATCCACTCGCGCGTTGCGTCGTCAAGCGCACCATTTTGCCATTGGTGACGACCTACTGCACCGACGAAATTATAACGCCGACGGCCGCCAGTGGCTACTAGTGATACCCCTCAGTCTGCGTTCTGAAATATGCGAGGCCTTCCACCCTGATCCGCAATGCGCGCACTCTGGTGTATCCTAAACTTACCACCGCATTCGACAACGATATTTCTCGCGAGGGATGTATCGCTACGTGCAGACGTTCGTTCGCTCCTGTCTCGACTGCCAACGCCGAAAACTTTCAACGCACGTGTCGCCAGCTGGTCTACAACCATTACCTTGCCCTAACCGTGCGTTTGGGCGCGTGGGCATCGATTTGTATGGAGCACTTCCTCTGACGTCGGCTGGCAACCACTGGGGCATCGTCGCTGTTGACCATCTAACGCGATACGCCGAAACCGCTGCCCTTCCAACGGCTGCAGTGCGCGGTGTTGCGTCCTTCCTGCTACACCGATTCATGCGGCGTCACGGTCCACCCCAGGAGCTTCTCAGCGATCGAAGCCGTGTCTTCTTGTCGGAAGTCGTCGAAGCCTTTCTCAAAGAGTGCCATGCTGTTCACCGCAAAACCACTGTTTACCACCCGCAGACGAATGGCCTAACCGCACGCTCAGCGGCATGCTCTCAATGTACGTCGCCGCCGATCACACAAATTGGGATGCCACTCTGCTCTTCGTCACCTACGTCTATAACACCGCCTCTCAGAGCACTACTGGTTTTCCACCCTTCTTCTTTCTGTACGGAAGGCACCCGTCGCACACCATCGACACGATACTTCCATACAAACCGGATCCATCGGAGTGTGCGCCTATTTCTGACACAGCCAGGCTTGCTGAAGAGTGTCGCGAGCTTGCCAAGACCTTTACGACGCATGAACAGGAGCTCCAGAAGAGCATTCGTGATGCTACCACCACTTCTGCGCGCACGTTCCTACCTGGAGCGCTCGTATGGCTCTCCGTCCCTACCACTGCAAGTGGGCTCTCGTCAAAACTGCTACCGTGTGGTCGAGCGCACATCCCCGATCAACTACCTGGTCGAACCCATCGAACCATTTTCAGACAGGCGCCGTCGAGGGCGCGACATTGTCAACGTGGAGCGCCTCAAGGCCTACTATGATCCGCTCATAGTGACCAGCTGTTAGGTCGCCGGGCGGCTCCCTTTTCGTACCCGGGGTAATTGTAGCAAAGCCTTGGAACATAGTAATGTGTTGCTCTCTCCAGCGCCTTCTTGTGGATTGTCCTCTTTGGCTTCTGAAAGGACGCCGCTCGCGCAGAGTTCGTGCCTTGCCGTGACTGTCGCCATTACTCATTCTCGTTGAGTGCCGTCTATTAAACACCTTAACACCATTTAAATCATCAGAGATATATAGATCATCACAGAGATAGATAAATGATCAAATAGATAGATAGATAGATAGATAGATAGATAGATAGATAGATAGATAGATAGATAGATAGATAGATAGATAGATAGATAGATAGATAGATAGATAGATAGATAGATAGATAGATAGATAGATAGATAGATAGATAGATACGTTTAAAGTCACAGAAATTTGCTAAGAAATGTTTCGCATTTACTTCCCGCTGTGAATAGTAAAAAGAGCTTTGCCCGATTACCGTCGGATTCTGCATCTAAAAGCGCAGAACCCAGGCATTACTCAATGCCTTGAGAGGCTTGTGATCTAAATCAGAACGATGCCGCGTGTCGTAAAGTTCCTGCACTCTTTTCTCAGGCTAGAAAAACAATCGCCCTCCAAAGCGCCGTGCGTCAGCGGTGAGGAGGCACTAGCGAAGCGAACGAGCTGGACCATTTATGTGGCGAAGCCGCCGAGATCACACGGCGGCGAAGAGAAAAGGAATGCGGTACCTTTCTCGTTCTAGTGACGTCAGAGGGTGCGCTTTAAAGGTCGTCGCCCCACGCGTTGCGATGAGCGCGCGCCTCTGCAAAGCGTGGTCACTCGTGCACGCGCGCTTTTCTCATGATGGCGGTGGTTTGTATGTCTTTTGCTCTCACAGCAAGTTTGCGTTGAAGTTACAGAGAGCAGGGCGGTAACTTCGCTCACTGCAGCGGCTGCTTTTGGGAAAGGAGAGCGCTGCTCAAAGGAAATAAGTTACAACTTGGACATTTAGTTCGCGCTAATTCTGTTCATACTTGTGCGTTCATTTCTTGCGTCCTATGTGTTTGAGGAGCGCGCTTTAACTGTCGAGCTGTGACAGTTGTTAGTTCGCGCTCATCCTGTGTATGTTCGTTCCGTGCGTCGTTTCTTCTTGAGCAGCCCGCTGCAAGTTTCAAGCTGCTTGCCATTCTTCACATGGCATTACAATTTGTTGCTATAGCATTCATTGTTTCGCCTTTGGGGCAAACAATGCACAACAAACGCTCAACTACGTCTGCGAAGACACGTTTAACTTTCGTGTTATACCGATTCCTATGACAGAGGGGTCAGCCATGTTTTTTTTTTTTTTTTTTTAGCAGGCATGCATGCGCTACCAATAAGGCATGATGAATAGAGTTTCTCCGTTCGCTGCCACAAGGGTCACTTAGCGGATTCGCAGCTCGATGTGCCAGCAGTGGTCGTGCGGTTCTTCGACTTGCAATGACGAGACACCTGTATCCACAGTCGTTTTGAGCTCATTGCTGCCGTACTTCAGCGCAGAGAGCCATAAAGCAGAAAAATATCAATTGCAACATGCAACGGAGAATGTGAGTGAGACGTCACCCGAAAGCTTGAATCAAGGATAAAGTTGCACGGCACACGAAGTTTTTACGCCGAAGACAAAACCTTCGGTTGCGCCTAGTTGCTACATAACTTCCAGTGCTTGTCTCATCTCTTCTTTGCTGTCCTTCCTAGTTTGCATTGAAGTTTTCAGCTTCAAGGAAAAACGGATGTCACATGAACTCGTTGTTTGTACTTGGCGACGGAAAACGCACACGACGAGACGCTATGACAACTACGACGTAAACGAAGTTTCAGGGGCTTTAACATACCACATCGCGCAAACCAGCGCAATCGGCCGCGAGCACGCACTTGAGTATGGATGCCGGTATGGTGGTGCCATCTAGTAACCAGTCTGCGAACGCTTCTTTCCGCGCACCGTAAATGGCATAAATATTCATTGTATTCTTTCGTAAAAGTATTCAAAATAAACGCAAAACAATATCCTAACTTTTTTATTGGGCAAGTGCTTTTTGAAGATTGATATGGCGAGTATAGTGAGCGTTGTATAAGGCTATTTTTGGCGCATCTTTAAAGTAATGTGATGGCAACAATGACAACGTTCCAAGATGTCAGCTTTCTTGTGGTTAGCGGTCACGCGGGACAGCTTTTCCTCTAGAGTCAGCTTATTAACTCTATGTAAGGTTGCGTTCTAGGTACCTCGGGCATTTGCTTCGGTTGCGTAGTGAGCAAAACACTGGGTACCTACCGTCGCGGGCCAAGAGGTAGTGTGTTCTATTCTCGACGACGGCACTCTTTCTTTTTTTTTGTCACCCTTTATTGCATATTTTATTAACGTCTTATCCGTGACGGAAATACGCCAGGGAAACCTTGGTGGACACCGGCATAAATCACTTTCGAGTTAATATAATGAAAACATAAGCAAAATATACGGATGCTGCAAAGGAACATATGTACTTATTAAAATGGCGTACAGAACGTTTCAGTAGGGGTGGCCCGGCTGCGTCAAGTTTTTCCGCTGATAGTGAACTATAATGTCGGCTACCTCTACTTGTTATCCGCACCCTTCTACTGTATACTAAAGCAAGGTGTGTGACCTGGCTAGTTGGTATTCCATAGCTACGTGATGAACGCGGGAGATACACAAGGACAAGGAACCGACGAGGACTAGCACTGACTTCCCACTAATGTTTATTAACACAATGCAAGAAAAACGAAAACAACATATCGCACGTGATCGCAGCTCATTCATATCTGCATGAAGACGGAAGTGAAATGGGAACCGAGAGACCAAGTTCTTGCACACATATAACCGTCGCAGCCTCCGGTTGGTTTTCTTGATGTTCTTTCGCGCTTTTTTCGCAATTGTTTGTTGTTTTTTTGTTGTTCTCCACCCTTTGCTAGGCCAGCACACTGGAGTCAAAAGTGCCAGTACAGTAGAGTCAATATAGTGTCAGTACAGTGGAGTCATTGACCTCGAGCAAGGCACGAGATAATTGACACTCTACTGTTGCCTTTATAGTACCTATGTCGCGCAGCTTCCGCTTGTTTTGACTGGTCTCAGTGGAATTTTATGCGAGTGATAGAATCCATAGAATGAGCACGTTCTTCTGAAGTCATAGAAATTGTAAGTGGACTTGAAAAAGCCTTACGGAGGAACAAAAAAAACAAAGTCAATTTTATAAAGCATTAACATACAGGCTAACCCAGAGGCATTCAGGATAGAAACATAGGAATTCCGGATTTCCGTTGAGAAGAAAAATATGTTTCGGAAATAGCAACGTGGACCAAACGAAAGAAACCGTAACTACACAAATTCCTGAAGAAGCAACAGAACTTGGAGATAACGCGCTAAGTAAAAAGTAAGATATCTCAAATCACTAAAAATAATAAAGACGGACAACAGGAAATATAAATATTGCTAGGGCACGTACCTACCAACATCACGATAAGATTACGAGGCACGCCCTAGTGAGGCCATCCAGACTAATTTTGACCACCAGGGGTTCTTTAACGGGCATTTAAATTTAAGTACACGGGTGTTCTTTGCATTTCTTCCCCTTGGAATGCACCTGCCGTGGCCGGGAATTGAATCCGCGCCCTCAAGCTAGGACAACAATTGAAAGTAACTGCTTCAAAGTCCGTGCATTAGAATATTATGCGCAGTGAAACACGTACCAATATCATCCGCCAACCTTATATAATGAGCAAGATATTTATTTTGGCGTCTTCTAAAAATAATCTGTGCTACATAAGGTAATGCGGCTAAATAATCTGCATTATTCTCTATGCGAAAGGCAACTTAAGAAAAGTGTGGCATGCACGATTGGGTACTGTAGTAAGCTTGCACTCCCATTGCCTTTCTCATAAACTCTACCTCAGTGAATGCATTGGTTTCAGGGCGTAGGGCTTTTGGAGATCGGCGATTTCAGTAATCAATACGTGCTTTAAATAAAAAGTCATGTTTACATCGTGGTTGTAGGAAGCTCTTTATGATTCATAAGTCGTGAAGGCGGCCGAAGACATTAAAAGCAAGATATCTGTACTTGGCAAGAAAACACAGCAAAATCAATGTACTGTAGCTTCGATGTGATGCACTGAAAACGTACCTTGTGCGTCGAATGCCTTGCACTTTCCGTCTGGTGACAGCATACCGAGGCGCAAGTAGCTTAGCGAAGTGGTTGGTTTTAAGGCCACCATGCATCCACCTACAATAGCTGCCTCGCACTGCCCAGAACGCATTGCCAGCACAGCGTGATTAAGAGCTGATAGTGTTGATGAGCACGCTGTGTCCACCGTCACACTCGGACCTGAAGATGCACAATGAACGATCTCGAATAAGTCAGTGCGTCAGAATTTTGGATTTCTCATTTCCTAACTATGGTAATAATTTAGAGCCCTGCAAATACGCAAGACACACTCGTTATGTCCGTAGAAAAGATGACTTTTTAAGGGCTCGTTTTTCTTTGTTAGACCCAACATAAATGAGAACTAACAGACAATAATACCACGGAAAGTATGGGGGATGTTATTTGTAGTAATCAGGACAAAATTGTAAAGAAAGTAAAGAAAACGAAAACGTAACTTGCCGCAGGCAGGGACCGAACCTGCGACCTTCGAATAACGCGTCCGATGCTCTACCACTGAGCTACAGCGGGGGTCATCCTCCCGTCCACTTTATGGGGTATATATATGCATCTAAAGCTGAGAGTGTTAGTCGGCGCCAATCGCAGCCACGGCGGCGAGTTTGGAGCACTCTTTTTCTGCCTGGTGGCGTCATGAGCTGGCAGCTGACCAATAATCCCTCGCACACTACCTAAAGGCATCAATCTGCAAGAACGAGACCCTCGCTATGAATGAACCAAAGACGACTATTTAAGGGCTGGTAGCTCGTTGATAAGCTGGCAGCTCGTAAAAAGATCACGTGCTACGTGATGCCAACAGGTAGAGGAAGAATATGGTGCGGTAGAGTAAGAATAGTGTCCGATGACATACAACGTACAAAGCTGCAATTCGGCGTAGTCGGAACAAATTTATTCGTAACTTACTCGCTCAAACACGAAGGGACAAGAAGAGACTTACGAAGACAGGCGCCTGTCTTCGTAAGTCTCTTCTTGTCTCTCACGCCCCACCGTAGCTAAGACACAAGAAGCATCTACTCAGACGGTGGACGTGATAATAACACCAGTAACAGAACCGACACAAAAAGCAGAGGCAACAAGTTCGCGCACTCCCCTAACAGAGACATCTGCGAACGCTAGCAAACAAACAGATACAGAAACACACATCGGGTCAGACCTCACCACTAACACAAAGAGTTATAAGAAAACACCCCCTGAAAATGTGCCCCGTAGGTCTGCCCGACTCCAACAGAAATGACTAACAAACACCAAGGACAGGAAAGGCAACCGCAAATCTCCGTCTTTTCTCCAATCCCGTAAACTCGCCGCAAAACAAACAAACTACAGAATGCATTTGAAGAAATACTCTAGCTACATTAAAGAAAAGAAAATTCCGAAAGGTCTTAAAATTAAGGTCAGATGTGCTCTTGGTACCCTACCGCCTAAACTATTAGCGAAATGGAACAGCATTATAGAAAGCGCGTCTTTGTCATTAATAGGTATTTTAAAAGAACATTGCGGAAATCAACTTGCTTTAATCACCAACCAACTTAATAGCGTTAACTTATCTGAAGAGGAAACTGAAGAACTTGCCCAGTTTGTAGAACGTAGACAAGATAAATTGCTGATCAAGGAAAAGCGCAAAGAAAATCATGCTACGAACTCTGCCCTCAATAATTCGATGAACACGGTAGAAAGCCCCGCAATCCCAGCCCAACACCCAGAACGCCGCAGCGAAGTGGTAGACATATCACAAAGCTTAAGTCCAGTCGAAATAGATCTGCTCAGGCGCGGCCTTACATTTTGTCCGACAAACAATGCAGTGAACGAGTACGAGCTCCACAAAGATATAACTGAGTTTTCAAGACGTTTGCGCATCAAGGAATTCTTTTTTGATAAGGCGGATACGGAAGACGTAAGCAATGACTGTTTGCGTCCGCCAAGCACTTGGACACCAGATGCAGAACAATGCCAAGAGTTAGATCAATATATAAAACTAGTCTCAAGGGAAATTCTGAGCACAGCTAAACGGAGTCGAAAGCCGAAGAACTTAACTTACGCAGAACAGGAGGTCTTGAAACAACTTTCAAACAGAAAAGACATTGTGATAAAACCAGCGGATAAAGGAGGTAGTATAGTAATCTGGCCTATAGAAAAATATAAAAACGAAGCTATCAGACAACTCAGCAACAATACGCACTATCGAAAATTAGCCACGGACCCGACTCAAGAATATAGTAATAGCATACAACATACGATCACGGATTTTCTAGCTAGGGAACTAATCACACACTCTGAGCACCGCTTCCTGATGCCTAAAAACAAGCAGGCAGGCGGCTTCTACCTTCTTCCGAAGATCCATAAGGTGTCCATAGATGAACTGCTTATCGCGCAAATCCCGGGCAGGCCTATAGTATCTAACAACAATACACCTACTGAGTCGCTATCAACATTTCTAAATCATCATTTATCTAAAATACCATCTAACCTACCGTCGTTTGTTCAAGATACACCTCATTTCCTTCGAATAATAGATTCTATTAACGAAACACAAACACTCTCTGATCAAGCCATTCTGGTAACATTAGATGTCTGCTCCTTGTATACGAATATACCTATCGATGAAGAGATTGAAGCGGTCTCAAAATCACTCATAGAAAGCAAGCACATAATGCTGAAGTTTACCTATCGTTACTTAAACTAGTCCTGACGCTAAATTATTTTGAATTTGATTCGTCCTACTACCTGCAAACTTTCGGCACTAGCATGGGAACCCCTTTTGCGCCAACATACGCCAACATTTTTATGGGACACTTAGAATCGGAACTGTTGGAGTCATGTCCAGTGAAGCCTTCCACCTATCACCGTTACATAGACGACATATTTATCATATGGGAACATGGCGTAAGTACACTAAACGCATTCATTGACCACTGTAACAAGTTTCACTCTAGTATTAAATTCACCATGCACCATTCTCCCAGTGAAATTAACTTCCTAGACACGACGGTATCTATTGAAGCAGGAAAATTAAAGACGACGCTTTACAGAAAACCAACAGACAGCCAGCAATACCTAGATTACACTAGTCATCACCCGCGACACTGCAAACAAGGGATATTTGTAGGACAGGCGAGGCGTATAAGAAGGATCTGTAGCGATGACAACGACTACGTTCACCACTTAAGCAACCTAAAGGAAACACTAGTTAAAAGAAATTACCCGCATGATGCTCTAAACAAGGTCTTCAACGAAGCATGTCAACTAGATAGGAAATCATCACTAGCTCAAAGGGCCCCCGTAGCACGGCCTAACCAGCCGCCAGCATTTATAACCAAATACTCAAATGCGCTACCAAACATAAATAATATCCTCCGTAAGTATTACCCAATACTGGCAAGCAACGAGCGCCTTAGAAAAGCGTTTCCCGGAGTACCAAAGGTCGTGTATCGCCGCAATAAAAATTTTAAGGACATGTTAGTGCACGCAAAAGTAAACCCTCATTCTACTGCCCACATAACACCGTGGTCTCGTCCAAGATGTAAGACTTGTAAGCACCTTCAAGATGTCGTTATAGTTAAAAGCACCGGAAGTGATTACGTCCATCATATAAAATCTAGTTTCACCTGCACTAGTTCAAACGTTATCTACATGATCGAATGTTCATATTGTCAAAAACGGTACATTGGCGAAACGGGACAACCTGTTAATGTTAGATTAAACGGGCATCGCGCGGACACAGCGAAATTTCAAGTTACCCAAAGCAGTGGCACAGCATTTTAATGTAGCAGGTCACAACTTCGAAGATCTCAAACTTTACATACTTCAGTCAAACTTCCGGTCCCCAAGAGACAGAAAATATACAGAGTCATACCTTATTCACAAGTTCAATACACTCCAGCCAGCAGGCATTAACGTTTCTAAGGGGGCTCTCGAATGTATTCGACATGGCACATACACAACGAAAACGAATGAGAGTTGATCCCTTCTTCTAAGCTTTCGAACCTACTATTGTTAAAATGCCACGTGCTTCCATTGACAATCATTCAGTGAAACGTACACCCTCCCGTCCTCCCCCCCCCCCTTTTTTTTCGTTCCTTATGACTCACCCAATCGTTGCGGTGGCCTCTCCCCCCCACCCCTTCTCTCCTCTTTTGGAGAGGGCACGAAGCATATACACACGATAGCTAAGGAAATCAGTTCCAGCCTTCACGAAGACAAGTCCACTTGTCGAAACGTTGGCTCGAGCATCCACCCCCTGTTTTACGGATTTTTTCTTTTTGTCTCTGTGTGTTTGAGCGAGTAGGTGAAGAACAACGTACACGTTCTTAATAAGCCCTTTCGCAATCTTCGGTCCCAATAAAAAGGCATCTCTTTCTTCGTGAGCTACGTCATGCACTTGTCATCTTCGGGAAATCTTTAATAAAATTTTTAAGTGGTCTGCGATTCCAAGAAAAACTCGAAGTGAGTGAATGTCATGTGGCTTCGTTAGCTTGGCGATCCTTTGGATGGACTCCTCTTTAGTGTTCTTGGTAGTTCCGTCGAACACTCTTCCAAGGAAAACCAGTTTCAACTTAAAGAACCCATCTTTTTCTCGTTTATCTTGATATCCGCGTGGTTTAGGGCTTGTAACACTTTCCCGAGATGTTCAGAGTGTTCCTCTTTTCATGTCGAGTACACTAGGATGTCGCCGATGTAACGTTGCAGAATACTCCCAAGTGTGGCTTCAAAACACTGTTCATCATCTTCTAATACCAAGCTGAAGAATGTTTCCAGCCAAATGGGAGCCGATTGTACTCATACACGTCAAACGGCGTAATGGAAGCTGAGAACTTATTCGTTTCTTATTGCAGAGGTACTTGCCGGAAGCCCTTGAAAAGGTCGAGACGAGAAAAAACATTGCAGCCTACGGTTTCATTAATTATTTCGTCAATATGTGGCATCGGCAACGGAAAAAAAGTCAGTTCGCTTGTTTAACTGTCTGTAGTCGGTGCAGAAACGAAATGTCCCGCCCTCTTTTGGTCGGTGAAGCAAGGGGAGACGTAGAAGAGCGTATGACGCCGGCATCAAGCATTTTCTGTAAATCTGCCTTGAGCCAGAGCCTCTTTTCTCTCGACAAGTCGCAAGCCTTCTCCTTCACTACGTTTGTATCTCGGACCTCAAATGGTACTTGAAACCTAGATGTCGCCTTCGGGTATCCATCTACACGAAGTAACTCGGGATACATGCGAATGACGTCTTCTGCGGCAGTGGGCATGTGGGGGTTTTCGGCCACAGCTGTAAAGGTAGTCAGGAGGCGGCCGTCATGTGCGGTAACTTGCCCTTCCCAATAGAGATTCAAACGCAATTCTTGCATACCCTGGCGGGACAAAAGTTGATATTTCATTCCGTGGAGTACCAGTGCTTTTACAGTCGTATTCTTGCTCTGACATGTAATGAATATCTCTGCTCATTCTCCAAAAAGTTGATTCTTTCCGTCACAGCCGTACACAATGATGGGACAATCTTTTCTTATACTGAGCTGGAGAATAACGTCCTTGTTAATGACAGAGATTGACGCTCCACTGTCAACCAAACTTTCCCGTCTTTTCCATTGACTTGTGTAGGCACGTATATCAGCTTAGCGCGATCAGTGAGAAAAAATGTTTGATGTGTTTGGGACGAGGGGTCGTCAGAACAGCCTTTCATAGATTTCGTTTTCTTCTGCCATGTGCTGCTTTTCGTGGCTGGGCATCCAGCTGCTGAAAACATTTCAGTAGTGTTCACTTCTGTCACCGACGACCGTTGCTGTTGAACGAATCGCTTCATAATGTGCAGCAGCTCTTCTGGTGCTTGTGGTGTTCCAAGGTGAACATGACAGTGCATGCATTCAGTCAGTCCCAATGTGATAAGGCACACAAGTGATGAGCCGGACAGTGCAGAGTCCGCTGCATGCAATATCCTCCATTTCTCGAAGAAGTTGTTCTTAACTGGATTAGAGAGGTACATCAAGGCTGTTGCACGGTCCCAGCTTTGAAAGTTGCTTTCACAGAAGGTCGCTAGAAAGCTCTGCCTCCAATCCGCCCAAGGATGTCCGGCCTTCTCTGTTGCTCGAATATCAAGCCAGGTCTTCGCACCGCCACCCAGGTAGAATCGCTTGTTCATTAATTTGTCATGATCGTGACGCCAAAATTTTGATCGCATGCGTATTCATAAAATTCAAGCCGAAACTGAGCACTCATTGATGAGGATCCATCGTAGATCTCTGGCTCAATTACATCCATTTGTGCCTTCAGAGATCGGTTAAAGCCTGCCTGCATTATAAGCTGCAACTGATATTCTTGCCGCTTGCTATTGTCTTCCTGTAACTTGATTACATCTCGAAAAATATCTTTGCTTCTTAAAGCGCTGCCTGTTTCAGCCACCTCCTTTTTTGCGAGTCCAGCTTCCTGTGGCCTATCTTCCCTATGCAGCCCAGCAGTATGCGCGATGGCCGCTTTAAGTTCCTTGTGACTCATTTCTTTCTTCTAGAATGGGTTATGTGTCGCCGAACAGTGAAAGCTCACGCGAACAGGTCGACTTTACAACATACACGCAGCATGCCATGCTCACCGTCTTGACATCATAGTACATGTCTTGCAGCGACTTCGATGTACATGGTGGTCGGAAAATCGGAGCTGTTCAGGCGTGTAGCACAGGATCTTGCACTAGACTGCGCCAAAATTGTAACGACACCAAGCAATCACGAGTCCAATATGGTCGTCATTACTGTGTATGTTCGTTCTTATGTTTTCTCTGCCTCCACGGACTGAACTCCTGCATCTTCTTTTCCGTCCCCACCTGTATATATATATATATATATATATATATATATATATATATATATATATATATATATATATATATATGGCGAGATAGATAAGAGACACCACTAGATGGTTTATTTGCCAACAGTCTCGACCGGTGGACAGGTCTTCGTCAGGGCTTATGAGCAAATATCGGTATTTGCTCATACGCCCTGTGTGCTGTGCTTGAGCTGTGTGCGGTTTTCTTTTTTTATGTAGTGTGTTCGCAGTGCTGCAGTTTCTGCCGTACATATATAGCGGCATCTATCTAGGTTTTGTAAGCACGATTTGCAACAAAATGTTCTGAACAGAGCGTAGGAATGTGACGCAAGTGGTCTATGCTTTTTTCAGGAATGTAGGTAAACATGGTGTTTCTAACGCTCAAACGCGTCACGTATGCTTCATGTGTTCTGTCATGAGCCTCTTTGATGCTACAGGTGCTCAGTCAGCTTGACAAAATTGTTCAAATATGTCTGACGCTGGTTCAATACCACCTGATATATTTATGATCCTTTTTTTTGTCATTGAAGAGAGGCACATTTCCGGTGACTCACTTTAACGTCAAAGTGCTTGCAGTGACAGCAAGTTGATAAAGAAACAAACACTCGTATACGCGCTAGCGCTAATTCTTTGGTCAGTGTTCGCGGGCACAGGCTACAGCACTCGGCAGAACGAAATGGAAGTCGGACAGAATTGTGTAACAGTGCACCGTGCTCATATTCGAGAAAAACTCAGAATCAAATCCGATGATGCCAAAAACGCAGAGGTCTTTCTAATGGATTCATATGTCTCCGGCCTCGCGCTTGGCTACTTGTGGGTGTCCCTTCATCTAGAAAAGGCGTGCCGAGCGTTCCTAGTTTCTCCACCTTCCCAGCACTTCTTTCTCCCTGACAGCTCAACAACTCAGGTGTCCTAGGAATCGCGATGCAGTCCCAATGTGCACAATGATCGCTCTCTACCCTCCCAAACATGCAGCACATTCCTGACATGCACTTTACTGCTCTCCTTGTACCTTCTGAGGCCTCAGGATACGTCGAGGTGTGCAGTGCCGTTCGTCCCTTCAAATTCGCTCATTGGATATGTGTCTCTCATGAGTGCACCGCTGTAATATTATGTTGAGGGCAGTTTTGAGTCGCTGGAATAGTACCATTGCATATGTGCTGTTTATCAAGCGCAGAAAAAACTTGCGGAGTTCCTCCGGTCCGTGGCTCTCATGGCATGAGCGCTAAACTTTTAAAATTAACCAGTCACTTTTGCGCAACTGTACGTTATTTAATATTCCAACAGTCACTTGACTCCGTATGTATACCAGAAGACTGGGAAATAGCTCATGTTCTGCCCATACCTATGACTGGTGATAACGCTGGCTTCAATAACTACCGCCCTATATCCCTAACCTCTCTCAGCTGCAAACTGGTTGAGTACATAATCTGCACACACATAATTGCGTATCTCAATCGAAATAATTTGCTCTTAAATAACCGGAACGGTGTCCGTCCGAAGCTCTCATGCCAAACGCAGCTTTCTGAGTTGCTAACAGACCTTCATACCTCACTGCACCTGTCTCATTATGTTGATGGATTCTTTACTGATTTTTCAAAGGCCATTGACTGTGTACATCACAAACGGCTAACATCAAAAACAGGTAATGTCGAACTTGATAGCGAAACAATACGATGGCTTGAAGAATTTCAAACGAATCGTTCTCAGGTAGTTCAATGAAATGATAATAGATCCAGTCCAATACCTGTCAAGTTGGGTGTCCCTTAAAGTACAGTAATAGGTCCACTTTTTTAAATATATGTTAAGTGCGTACCAATGAATATTAATTCAACAGTTCGGTTTTCGCAGACCATTGCGTTATTTACACAAATATAGCTGGTCCTAGCGAAGTCATAAGACTACTATCTGACCTTCATAAGCTAACACAGTGGTGCAGCAAAGGGCATATGCAAATTAATGTAGAAAAGACCAAACACTAGACGTCCAATTCTGTCTTCAAGTCACAATCTAATAATTACATACCAAACGATAACATAGTAGACTTGATTACGTCAGGTAAATGCCTCGGCGTTTTATAAATTCGATTCTACCATGCACTGACCATATAAAATACTTTACATCTAATGTGTGAAATATATTTGGCTTTCAGAAGCGACGCTTACGTCTTGCCGACAGGGTCACCAGGCTTCAAGCATACAATTTCCTGGTTGTGCCCTTCACTGGAATATGCATCAATTATTTGGCATCCCCACCAGACAACCCAAATAATCTACTGGAAGCCGTTCAAAATAAAGCAGCACGATTCATCTTATTATCATACTCGAGATTTCAAAGCGTTTCATCTTTGAAAGAAACGCTGAATATGCCGTCACTTTCTCTGCGCAGGAAATTCTCCAGACCACATTTTTTACCACACCCTGTATCACAGCAACACATATTTTGCCCGGTCGCGTATTCTACCGCCATGTCACACTTCTAGTCGCACCGATCATGCTTGCAAAGTCAGCGCTATGTTCTCCCGGACCGAAAAATACAAGCATTCCCCGCTATCTTTGTTAATAAAAGAATGGAATGATTTACCTTCCAGCCTTCTTTATTTCAGCATTGCTAACGTACTTCAAGTCCTGTAACTTGCAGTAACAATGTTGCTTTGTTCGTTGTTTACTTTTTTTTTATAATGCTTACCTTGTGATCATGTTTTACAAATTACTGTACCATAGCACTTTATTAGCTGCAATGATCGTTTCTCTGTAAAAGTAGTCTTCTGGTATGTGTTAGCCCCATGTAATGCCCCTAGTGGGCCCTTAGTGTACTTGAATAAATTAAATAAATAAATAAAAATTTAAATGAAACCTGACTCATATACTGACACACGACACAACGTGTGCACTTTGGGGCGTCGGCCCCAGATGTTGGAACATCTGGCACTAGCCTACTTGTGTCCACTCCATGTACGTGGCACGTAATGGATCTGCGGGGAAGGGTCAATATCCTCTCACATGTATGATTCATGCAAATAGAATGGTCGTCATCATGCGCTATGAAATTAGTGTGGCCAAGAATATTCACCAGTGCTTGTATCGCAGAATTATAAAAAAAATAAACTTGATGTACAATCGAACAGGTTGGCAAGCTGAGTTATTCAAGGTTCTCTCGATTCCATCATTTCGATTTTCGCTCACTCCGTAGCCTTCAAAGCCCGTATTGTGAGTTTGTTGGATCGGTTGTGCGTCCACCCGTTCAATCCACCAAAGCGACTCACTAAAACGAGTAACGAGTGTCGGCTGAGCTATCGTATAGACTTCCGACAACCGCAAACGACATTGTCTAAGGGTTATGACATGCCACAGACCACCGGAGATGGACGTGTTCCTGAAAAATCAGTAAGCGTAGATTGTAGCAATACGACAGCCAAGTTTTTCTAGTTCCGTGGCTTGAAAACAGTAAAATAACATGAATTTAGCAGGTATAAAGTAAGATATGTCCTATCCGTTTACGTTTTTCTGCTGTTTTAATAAATGTCAGTGTTCGCGGGCTTCCACTGTAAGAATAATAATGTCTGGGGTTTAACCTCCCAAAACCACGATATGATTGTGAGAGACGCTGTAGTGGAGGTCTCCGGAAATTTCGGGCACCTGTGGTTCTTTAACGTGCACCTAAATCTAAGTACACGGGCCTCAAACATTTTCGCCTCCATCGAAAATGCAGCCGCCGCGATTCGATCCCGCGACCTTCGGGTCCGCAGTCGAGCGCCATAACCACTAGACCACCGTGGCTGGGCGGGCTTCCACTGTCGTGCTTTCGATAGAAATCATATTGGTGTTCTTGCGTACGATCAACTGAAGCCGTAAGCTAGGCATCGGTAGTAAATCAGGCGAACTTCCACTACTTCACATAGACGGACACCCGTATTCTTTTCTGCAACTACTCAAGCAACGTGCCGTGAATTTAGTGCTCCAGGTCAATTACCTTGAAGAGTAATACGCACCAGTGAAATCGAAAGCGTAGGATATGCGGTTGGAGAACAGGGCCCTGTTGCTGCCGATCAGCCCGTAGCCGTTTATTTTGTCCGTGTCCACGCTGAATGCGTCGTCGGAATCAGACATGGAACAGCCTATGAAGACACCAATGTTGCGACTCCGCATTGATGCTGGATCATAGCCTGCGTCCATGATTGCTTCGTATGAAGTCTCCAACAGGAGCCTTATTTGGGGGTCCATCAGGTGAGCCTGTTTTGGGTTGACGCCGAACATCTGTGCGTCGAACCGGGACAGGTCCCTTATGGTGCCCATTCTTTCGGGTATCCCAAGAAATCCTGCAATTATAAAATCAAGTATCACGATTAGGCGTAAATGTCTTTGTTCTTAGTTATACACTAGTGGAACAGCTGTGCGCTGCAGTAATATCCATTTTGCTGCTCAACGTGTCCAATAGCAGTGTTTGGCGGCAATGCCGTCCGCCGCTGCTTAAGTCGTGTCGCAGCTATTACTCATATTGAGCAAAAATATTCTAGTTCTCACATCGATGTAACCTAGGCGCTGCATCTGAGTGAACTACTTGGGTGAACTACATCTGAGTGAACTACTGAGTGAACTACGTCGTCAGTACTTGTAAGCTGCTAAAAAATGCAATTTAGAGGTGATCTAACTCGCGAAAGATAGCCTGTGCAAATAAATAGTTGGCCACGACGCCTTCTAATTGCGTAGTATTTCACAAGCTCTAAGGGCGTGGGAATAGTAGAATTGTTGGCATTTTAAAGCTGCCCATTCATTACAAAGGGTCCAGACATAATTCATCACCATACTGAGCACATAACAGGCTACGTCATTGGACCATAATAAATCAAGACATGACACAATCTCAGCGTGTGTACTTCTATTTACTGGAACGTATTAAGGTGATGTAAACGAGGTAATTTTTAGGAACGGACCTTTATTTGCAGTCTAAAAAGACAGGGCGTGCAAACAAGCCTCTTGTTTGCACGCCGTGTCTTTTTAGAATGAATACTTACCAACTAGCTCAGCTCTCTGTTATTCTAAGCTTTATTTGCAGATTTGAGAAGCGCACAACAAAAAGGAGGACAGTAACAAAAAGTCCACGGGTTTCCTACACTATCGCTAAGTCGACCCGAAGGCGAACGCATGAGTGCCGATGCACTAAACGATGAAACGAACCATCAAAATCCGACGAGGCGAATGGTTCGGTGTACCTTTGTGCTTGCCAAGCCTCTTCGGGTATTGCGTACTTACGGAAACGGCGTTTCTTTCTTTTTTACTCAATTTCACGCCGCAAAGACACAGTGAAAGCGCACCTAGCGCGGTTGTGCGATACTTTTGCTTCGTTTATCTCACGCAGCTAATGCCCCTTTCCGTTCAGGGTCACGCTAAGATGAAACTTATTAGGCTTTCGCCTTAACATGTGAGACAAACACTACTTTCAGAAAGAAACCATGCTTTCCGAACTTTTGCACTTAACTCTGCTACTATGATACAATTACGCTGCAGAAGGAAGTAAACTGCATTTGCAAATCAATAAGATTAGAGTATGGCGTCTATTAGTGGGTCTGGGCGCCTACTAAAGGCGTGGTAAGTTGGGCCATTTGGTACTGGTTCATGTTGTAACAGCAGTGGCGTAGCCATGGGATGACAAACCGGCATGTGTCCCTCCCTAATTTTTTCTGTCATGGGACAGTCAGTCAGTCAGTCAGTTAAGAACCTAATTAATAGGTCTTGAGGAGTTTAAGCCGCTGGGGGATCTAGGGCGGACACCCTAGCAGCCGCTACCGTAGGCGACGCCCAAGTCGGGGCGGGAATGTGGTGGCGTTCCGCCAGTTCTTGGGCCCTCTGGACTGCCTTAAGTTGGTGGTGGAGCACGGAGCTCCTGAGCGCTTCTTGCAGGACATTGCCAGAGCATGTGCGAGAGTTCTGTGCAATCTGGTCATTGTGGAGTGATGTCTGTGTTGTAATGACTCAGTCGGCCCCGCTATAGGTGCGATCTCGTTTCTAGCATGCGAAAGGCTAGCGCTTGCGCGCGTTCGAGCTTTGTGTGTGGTAAAGGGTATTGGCTTCTGTTGTTGCGGTAGCGAGAGGTGATTTCGTGGAAGGTTAGCAAGGGGTCGTTAAACTGTATGTATGGGCCCAGCTCTTCGGTGGCTGATTGATCTTCGCGGCGGGTGAGCTCTCGCGCTCGGTCATGAGCCGTTTCGTTGAGGTTGTGATATTGGGAGTGGACGTCTTAGCCTATGAGGACAGGGAACCCAGCGAGGTAGTGCGAGCCCGTGTGCTTGCGTGCTTGTAAAACGTGGGCTGCTTCAAACGAGATGTTGCCGGTTTCGTAAGCCCGATTGGCGGCGCGGGAGTATGTGAAAACGCTGGAGTGCGAGGGGTCGGTCATCGCTAAAGCTACGGCGACCTGCTCGGCTATGGTGCTCGTTGCTAGCCTAACCGAGGTGGCTGAGCGTAGGGCTCCATCGTCATCTACTACCGCGAGTGCAAAGGTGGAGGAGTTACCGTATTGCGCCACATCGAAGAATACGGTAGATTGATACTTGGGACTGTGCAGCGCTCACAAAAAGGGACAAGGGACAGAAGGAGTACACAGGACACTTCCTCTGTTCCTTGTCCCTTTTTGTGAGCGCTGCACAGTCCCAAGAATGAATCAATACCAACTGGCTCAATTTTCTATTCTAAGTCTGAATACAGTAGCGCCGCGATTCGCGGCGGTACGGTTGAGGATCGCGCGAGCGCGGGCCAGGCGCCTGCGTTTGTTGTTTTGTGGGTGGACGTTTCGCGGGAATGGAGTTACCATGTAGGTATCTCGGATATCTCGCGGGAGAGTTACTGCGCGTTCAAGGTAGGGGTGTGAGGACATGCCGATTTCGTTTAGTAGTCGACGCCCTGCCTTGGAGGAGGAGAGGCGGACCACTTGGGCCGTGGTCGGGGCCTCGGTCACTTCGTGGATGTTGTTGTGCATGCCTAGTTGGTCGAGACGGCAGGTACACGTGTTTTGAGGTAGGCCGAGGACTTGTTAGATGCTTTTGTGCATGAGTGTGTTGAGTTTCGTCTTTTCCACCTTTGACCAGTTGTCGGCAGAGGCGACGTAATTGATGTGGCTCATTAGGAACGCATGGCACATGCGCAGGAGGTTGTCCTCGCCGAGGCCTTGCCTGCGACCCGAGACTCGCTTGATGAGTTGGAGTATATTTTCCGTTTCAGTTCTGATGTGTATTATAGTACGTACATGGCACCCGGTGGTCTTGACTAGGCGGCCGAGAATGCGTATGGAGTCAACGCGGGGTATTCGTTGCCCGTCTTTGGATTAGAGTGCTATGGGAAGCTCACAAAGCACAAAATGACACTCGACCGCAGTTACCTCCGCGGTCCACACTGCGGACTAAAGACGTGCCCTCACCGAAACAATTTCTGCCTGCACCCCTGTGTAACGGTGCACATAAAAAAAACGGACTGGCACAAAGGAGGTGAGAAGACAGCTCAAACAGACGTTGTTTGTGCGTTCTTCTGTTTTGTGTTCCCGTCCGTTTATTTGCGCTGTTACACCATGAGTGCTTCTGAGACTTTATCTGGAGGCGCCTTCCTGAGCACGCTGGGCAGCCCAGTGTTCAGCCATCAGGTTCGAGATAAATAGTTCAGTATTCCAATGCGAACCGATGTTTATATCACAGCTTGATGACCAATCTTCGTGGCAGGCGTAGCTAGGAGTCCACACTAACATTGTCCTTCTCTTCCACACTTGATGGAGTGTCCGGCATCACTTCCCCCTTTTTATACGGGGCCCACCATGCGAGTCATTCAGTGTCGCGTGTGGTGGTATCGCTTTAAACGAGCGATATGTAAGACGTCGGTCTTCTTAGAGCGACGGCCAGCAGACGTGAACAGTGGTATGACGTAAGTAGCGTCACTAAGACTTGACAACAAGACAAAGTTTTGGTACAATCCAAATTGCAGTAAGGGTTAGGGCAAATATGCGCGCAGAGAATGTGCACAACCTGCTGTTACCAGTGGTCTCATGCAGCACGTCTTCGCAGGCGTAGGTTATACAAGGGGAATGTCCGAGTTTCGGCGCTTACAATCAACTGCCCTGTTAACGCATTCGGTGTGTCCGTTCGTCCATGGATGGTACGGAGCGGCGTGACGAGAATACAAAGCAGACAGGTGGAACAGCTGTACCACGACTTTGACGGCCGCGATCGCTGATACGGACACAAGGGGAAGCATGACAGTCGATTAGGTGGCATAGCAAAAAGCACAAAACGCGATCAGCCGTAGCGGCAGATATCACTGCTGTTTCAGCATGACTGGTCACGTGGTCGACAAAGACGATAATCCAGTGGTGTTCACTGATGGAGCATGGAAAAAGGCCTAGCATGTGAACACCGAAAATCTCAAAAGGAGAGCGCGCAGGCGGGATGGGATAGAGAAGTCCCGGCGATGCACTCGTTCGACGCTTGGAACCGTTGGTATTGCGTGCACGTGGCGACGTATGCAGCCGTAGCGTGACGCATCCGTCGTCAGTAGAACGATTTGAGCGTACGGTTCAAGATGCTGGCAACACCCATGTGACCGGATGTACGGTCATCCTGCATAGCCTGAACCACGTTAGGTCGCAAGATCTCAGCAACAACTCAAGGTAGGCGGGCGCCATTTCCAGAAAAAAATTCGTTTGTAAACAATGTATTGCTGTATAACAAAAGGGCATCGACGCGGCTTGCCGGCTTCACGGCAGCAGATGAAAAGATAGAGGACAGATTGCGGTCTTTACGTTGTTCAGCACCTAAATTGACAAGATCTGGAAACGCGGAGTCAAGAGCTCCTAGATAGTCGTTGAAATTCTGGGCGTCACATTGCGTCGTGGCAAGGTGAAGTCGCGACACAAGAGTCTAAAGACAACTTGGTGCTCGTAGGGAACGAACCTATAACATTCGAATAACACGTCCGAAGGTCTACCAAGTGAGTTGCAGGGTTAGTCGTCCTATCACCCTCTTTATTTTATACTTCTGTGCATGTAAACCTGGGAGTGTTAGCCAGCGCCGCTAGTAGCCATGACGGTGAGTGTAAACACTTTTTTAGTGAATCGGCATCAAGTAGTAGCTGAACTTTTTACAAGCTAGCAGCTGTTCAGAATTCGTCAAAGACTACTGGAAGAAGAACGCTATTTTGTTTCCTTTTTCTGTTAGTTTTATTGATCTCCACCCTCGAAGGCATTCCACAGCCAACTTTAATTTGCACTGTCTCCGGGATCGTGCACATTCGCAGCCTTCTGTACCTCACGTGGTCTCCGAGATCAACCCATCTTTGGCTAAGCGACGATGCCACATGATGACGTCATCGCTGACGTCTTAAGGAGTAACAAAATTTTGTAATCTTTTCGGAAGAAAAAATCCTGCGCCATCGACCGGACCTAACGTCACAGAAGAGGCTGTGCAAGCGCTACTGCGCTTTCTGCGTTCAACCGGTCTCTCAGAACGGCTGATTGGAACGTCCTGTGTGTGTGGGCAAACGTTTTCTTTTTTTTTTTTTCGTTTTCAATTTGTCTCTCTCTCTCCCTTCTTTCCTACACCTATTTCCCCACGCCTGTGCAGGGTATCAAACTGGTCACTCGCACCAGGTTAACCTCCCTGCGTTTCCTTTTCATCTATTTCTCTCTCTCTCTCTCTCTCTCACACTTTCTCTCTTGTGACATCTGACGTCATGATGATGTCATACGGCGGCGTCATCAAGTGATGATCTTTTGCAACGCACGTATTGACGCGGACGGTGACTTTCCGCGTTTAATGAGGCATTTGCGGATTTCGCCCTAATAAACCTCCACATACTACATGAAGGCATCAAGTCTGCCGGAACGAGACCCTCGCCATGAACTAGCGAAGGAAGATGAATTGACCAAGGGCTCGTTTACTTTGTTAGGCACAACCTAATTAAACCTACTGGCAATTACTCCAAGGAAGGTACAGAGGACTTTATTTGCAGTTTTTCAATTGTAGTGTAGTATTTACGATATAAATGTAACGAAATTTATGTGCACGAAAAGACAACTTCCCGCCAGCAGGCACCGAGCCTACAACCGTCGGATAAAGCTGTAGCTTAATTGAGAAAGCATCGTGCGCGTTATCCGATGGTTGTAGGTTTGTTCTGTGCCCACGGCAAGTTTTACTATGGTCCACTTTAATTTCATTAAAATATGTCGTAAATAAAACGCTACAGTAAAAGCTACAACTAATGCTTGACAAAGTGGCCACGTCCAGATAGCTGTGTCAGCTGCCCTTCGGTGGCGTGCAAATGAATTCGCGTTGTTGGACGCGGTGGGGTTTCATGTGCGTTTTTGGGCCTTTTTAGGTGTACAGATCTACGCAGTGTTTTTCTGATAGCAAACATTCAGTAGAAAGTTAGCGCAAATCCCGTTGTGTTTTTGTCGTCTGTGTTTGCTAGCGCTGTGATGCATTTTGATATAGTTGTACTATGGTCCACTTTAATTTCATTACAAATATATCATAATTAAAACGCTGTAATAAAATCTACTACTAATGCTTGACAAAGTGGCCACGTCCAGATAACTGTGTGAGCTGCTTCGGTGGGGTTCACTGTAAATGAATTTGCCTTCTTGGACGCGGTGGGTTTTCATGTGTGTTTATTGGGCCTTTTATTGCGATAGCAATTATATGGACAGTCTCGGCTGGTTTTTGCCGCCGCCATCATGCACCGTATATGTATAAGTATGTATATGTATATAAAATAAATAAAAAAGTCACAGTTTCGCCGCAACGGCGAAGCAATGAATGCGATAGCAAAAAAATTGGAATGTAACGCGAAGAACGGAAACCAGCTCGAATTTTCCAGCGCGTAGTTCAAGAGCAAAGGACGCACGGAAAGAACACACACAGGACGAGCGCGAACTATCATGCGTCACAGCTCGACACTTGAAGCGCACTGCTCAAACACAAAGCAGGACACACGAAACGAACGAACAGGTACACAAGGACGAGCGCGAACTGTCACAGTTGTTACTTATTTCTGTTTGAACAGCGCGCTCCTTTCGCAAACGCGGCCGCTGCAGAGAGCGAAATGACCTTCGTACGCTCTGTGACTTCAGCGCGGACATCGAGGGGAAAGCACATGACAGACAACCCCCCCGCTTCCCGCCTATCCCGCCTACCCCCTTATTTCCTCGGATAAGCGCACCAATGCAACCACGCCCTGTACGGCAAAGAGAAACGGCGTTCGCAGGAGTGGGGTGAGCTGACCGACGCCTTTAAGCGTGCCCGTTGCGCTCCTAGCGCCATCTCGCTGGTAATGAAGAAACTCTTATGAGCACCTGCCGTCTCTGAGTACTGCGCTAAAGGGTGTGTATATAACGCTCGACGTTCTCGACGTCAGCCACCTGGACGAGCTGCGCTTTGTGGCATAGTGGTTAGAGCCACGCGCTGCGGAGAAGTCGCTGGTTCGATTCCGCGCTTCGGAAGCTTTTTTCGGAATTATTTCTCTTTGGGACTTTTACACACACACACACACACACACACACACACACACATATATATATATATATATATATATATATATATATATATATATATATATATATATATATATATATATATATATATATATTGTCGCGACGTCAAGAGAGAGGTCGTAACGCACAGATCAAGAGAAGAACAGCAGGTCGGAGTTTTTTTAATACCGCGCGCAGCGAACTCTTCTTCTTTCTTCCTTTCTATCTTCTGCACGCAGCGTATGCCCATTTGTGTTGTCGTCGTCTTTCTTATTGCATGCACGTGGCAATATATATATATATATATATATATATATATATATATATATATATTATAGACACACTTATACATATACGCAGCATGACGACGGCGAGGGCAAAAACCAGCCGAGACTGTCCTTATAGACCATATACAAAATATGCTGCCATCTAGCGGCCGCGAGGGTCCCGTTTGCAGTCACTGACTTTGGGACTTTCGTCTGCATATCTTTTTGTACCGATCATTGTAATCTCAATTGTAATAAACTGAAACTGAGACTGAAACTGAGTGCGCATTTCCGCCATGTTGAAGGCGAAGCGCGCTCCGCATGTGCACACACGGAGCGTACTTATCGGCGTGTGGCTGAGATTGAGGAAAATGGGATGCTGGAAAAAGGTTAGCAGGAAACTAGCCTCCATGTGTTATTACATTTCCTTGCGGCCGACGGGAAGCGGCAGATTGTTCCGTTGCTACGGCTACTGCTTACTTAATAGATGCGGTATGTGACAGCATCGGCACCCATCGGAGAACGTTCTGTCGTGTCATGCCGGAACGAGACAGTTTTCGCGCCGTGTACTTTTGCAGGCACAGACAAACTGACTTCGTGTACGAGCTCCAAAGCTGCATGGCGGCTACTCGCGCATGCCTGCGCTGCTGTTGACAGCATTACTTTGTTTATTTCATTTCGATAACAATTACATGTTAGACAGGTAGCTAGTGCGCGTCATCGATTCTCAGCGAACGAACCGTTTGTGTTGGAACGTGTTGTTTGTAGTTTGTTTTCGACTGTGTAGTTTAAAAAGGTAGCGTCTGGCGGGGTGCTTTGCGCACGTATTGCTTCACTATGCTTGTTTTTCCTGCGCTTGATTAAACAATGAAAATTCACAGCGTACATGTAAAATTAAAGTGAGCTGCAAGTCGTCATAACTCTCATCGAACCTTTAGTATAAACGCGCCCGATCTCACGTCGGTGATGATGTACTGGGCAGAATTCACGGAAGATTCACGGTTTACGATGAACCTCCGCAGCTTCGCCCACTCATCATCATTCACTCCGTATATATGCTGTGATTTTTTTTATACCCCAAGAAGAGCACATGTCAGGTTCTTCCAGCTGACGCTGATTGCACTTTGGGAAAAAAATCCTGTATCAACCCCTGTGTGCTATGAAATATTAAGAGATGCTTTTTCTTGGTACTTTTCGTATGAAACTGAAAAAAAAATGCTGTTCCCGCAGATGTGTTACATTCGACTATCGGTGCGCTACCCTTGGTTACGCGCTGAGGTGGTTTCGCAAGCGTTAAGTCGGCGACGATAAACTGCCTTGCTGCAACGGGTTTAAATTGTAAGGCGCGAGTATGCCTCGAAAGCGACGATGTGAACGCGAGTACTCTTGGCGGATCGTGTTATTTACGAGTACATGTCGGAAGGCTATTCAATAAAATACTAGCTAATCGGCGCCTACTTCATGGAGTAACTAACGCGTTTCATGTTCACTTTTCACGTGCGTGAGAAGTGGACCTTTCTTATATTTTAATCGTGCGATAGCTCTATGCAAAACATACATCAGCGACTGCATTGTTTCAAAAACAACAAAGAGGACAACGTTTTTTGAAAAATAAGATGCACAATACAGTAGGTCGGCGTAGCAGTCCTTTATGAAATACACTTTGAAATGGGTCAACAGCATTTTCTTACCGTCATCGCCGTGCTCATCCGCGTCGCGCGCTAATGCCGCCTCCCAAACATCCTGCACCACACGCATGATATTCCGATAGGTATATAACAACGCTTCATTCGCTACAGTAAAACAGACAAAATTTATAATAAAGCGCAAAGCTTCAGTATCAGCGACGAGCGGCTTACATGTGACTCGGTGACAACCTTCTTCTCGTTGCGAGGCAGTTCACACGTAATAATTCCAACGTAAAAACTAGGAAATGCCGGTAACGTGTATACAGGCTCGTCTGACATTTTTATGCCCCGATTGTCATCTATCAACACAGATACAAGCAAGAAGTTATAGCAGGATAACAATACGATTCGGACACAAGCCTCCAACATGGCGTCGAATCGGTAGTTTCGTCAAACCTCCGACAGATGACAGCAATTTTGCATAAGGTTTCTAATTGCTATCGCAATAAAATGCTTCAGAAGCGCGGAATCGAACCAGCGACCGCTCGTAGCGCGTGACGCTAACCACTACACCACAAAGCGCAGATTCTTCTGGTGGATAACGGCGAGCGTTATATACACACCCTTTACTGCTGGCAGGGCTCAGAGACGGCAGGCGCTTATAAGCGTTTCTTCATTACCGGCGAGATGGCGCGAGGAGCGAGGAGCGCAACGGGCGCATTTAAAAGTCGTCGGCCAGCTCACTCGCTTCTAATATTTTCGCAGGGAGAACCTTGTCCTTCCGCTGTCTGCTCGCGCGGTAGTTGCTGCCGGGAGGTAGATATTTCTGCAGCGTAGCAGCGCGTCCATCACGGGCCGCTTTTCTTGCTATCACATTCATCGCATCGCCCTTGCGGCGAAACTGTGACATTTTTACATGTACAGATCTACACAATGTTTTTCTGATAGCAAACATTCACTAGAAAGTTAGCGCAAATCCTGTTGTGTCTTTCTCGTCTATGTCTGCTAGCGCTGTGCTACATTTCGTTATAAATAACGTCCCCTACGCCTTTCTAGCTTTCATTGTCTGTTAGTTCTTTTGGGTTACGGCACTAGTGAGATGTTTTATCATAGCGTACACAATGTATTTGCGTTATCAGCCTGCGACTAAGCTTGCACACACTACATGCTTCCATACATCCTCAAGCAGTGTCGAACAATATAGACGTTGCCTGTCATTCAATCCTCCATACTCTAGGTTTATTTGCTAACAAGGAAGAGAAATTGTTTCATGAAGCTTTTACAGCACTGTCTGCCTTACACAGCCTTGGATGTGTGACACTGAGACTCACTTGTTCGGCAATCTCAGCGAAAATTGAAGTGCGGATGAAAGTAACTAATACCATTATTCAAGACTACTCCGCGTTGCACTCCTTGCAGAGTTCTCGCTTATTACCTCCACCTAATATTTCACGCGAATAAGTGACACGGAAAAGTGATTGTGTGGATTTAGAGATCGGGCGAACGCCATTTGAAACAAACGAAAAGAATATGCCCGCAGTGTTATTAAGGCGCACTGTAGCTGTCTTTCTAAACGAAACAGAAAGAGCATGAGGTTACGAGAACATTCGCACGTCCGACGTGTACCAGCTGTTCTGTAACTTCAGAAAAAGATTTTGTGCGCATTGCTGCTTTCTCGCCCCTCACGCAGCGCAAGCATATCTCATTTTGACCACCTGTTTCATATGAACAAACATTAGGCACAGCTGCTTGCTTTGTGAACAACCGCAATATTTTATGCCGACGGCTATAAGACAGCTTATCAAGCCAAGCAGACTGTAACTCTCGTTGATAAACTGACAGGAAATGCAGTACGGAGACAGGCTGCCCTGCCTGCGATATATACTAAGATTATATCTACACCATCATGAGGTCATTGGCATGGCATGCCACGCATTAATGCTGAAGGAACGCTGTTCGTAGTCAAATATGCCAAGTTGGTTCACGCAAGATACATTAAATTCACTCTGCCTCCGCTCCCTGGCACCGTCGTTTGCTCCACAGAGGACACGTATAACTATGTATAACGTGTTTGAATATTTCGAAGATTTTTCCTCGTGTTGCTGTTCCAGAAAGAAAACAAAAAACGGGTTTTTCTGGCGCGATTGTCTATGTTTTATCCTGGACCTTATGCATCTACATTAAAGAAATCCCTGTGTTTTCTTTGACATCGCGCGCATCACCGCGGGCAAGAGCGTCGTCCATTTGCGCAAGCAGAAAAATTTTCGCGTCGCAATATATTGCTTCGTTTACCACACATCACGCTGTTCTGTACATCGTTGTAGCCAGCTGAATAATCCACTTAATTGTTTTCAGCAACCATAAGAGCTAGTCGCTGTTGCCACGATCGGAGGTGACCTGGCATGGACACTCCATGCCAGGTCTCCATGCGTTCATACAGCACACCTTTCACCCACCTGTTATTTGCGCCACAATGAAGGCGTTTCGTGTATGTCCGCCATGGCAAAATAGCAGGAAGAACGGGTAAATAGGGTTGTGCCCGCATGACAATAGTCCTGATCACCTTTATCAAAGTGCTATTTCAAATGGGGTGGTAACAAACAGGCACACAACGGTGCGACTACGGTGGCTGTACGTTGCACATTCGAAAAAGGTATTTTTGCTGCAGGGTATTCATTAAGCACCAGAGTTCAATAGCTAGGCAATTCCTTCACGACTTCGAGCGTATTGCGAGGCCTCTTTCAATTCCCCCGTACGGAAATCGTAACAGCCCTACTGCGGTCTAAAGAAACTCCTTATTTTGTGTTGGCACCGATGACCGCGCCGATGGAGCTGGACGATCGGCTCATAAACAAGACCTGCGCATGCCCATACCGCTCTTGAAACGGACGCTGTGCGGCAACTGCACTCACGTGCTCACCGCATCACGCTTCTACAGTGGAATTCGCAGGGTTCCTCCAACTCTTGCTTGTATTCTATTGATCCTAATTTGCAACATTGTTTGCCATCCGGGATCTCAGGACGCGATGCAACTTTTTGGGTCGCATGTGGTTAGATGTGGCATTTGCGAATGCTTATTCGTATCTCACTGGAATGGCCGCCTACGCGGCATGCAATTTATGCACCCGTGAGCAGACGCTTGAGCACATTCTATATCACTGTCCATCCTGCCAGACTCCACGACGTGGTCTAGAAGCCAAACTCCATCGTCTTGATGCAAGACCACTATCAGACAAAAAGATCCTGGGACTTTTGTTCGTGGTTTCCTGTATGCCCAAGGCTACGAAAGCCCTTTTGTGCTACTTGAAGACGTCTGGACTTCATGAACGCCTATGGACTATCAACGCGAGTTGATGTTGTGTGTGTGTGTGTGTGTCCCCCTTTTCGTCTTCGTCTGTGGGCGCTTAGGTCAGTTAAATCATGTCCTCCTCTAGCGTGGGCGACCGTGGCTACGCATAATTCTTCGTCTTACTAGCCCATAAGAGGACTAGGCGTCGTTAATAGGAGGCCATGTACGGCAGGTGGAAAGGCTAAGGAGGGGCTGCAATATTAGTTACATTGGCGAGCGTTGTCCCCTCACTTGTCCATGCTGCAGGTCACATGATCTAACGTTTCGACTTTGCCTACTAGCAAGAGAACACGGTGCTGGCGGCACTCTTAACCATTTAGGAGTTCGGGTAGGAACTTTTCGTGGTCATTTAGAAAGATATGTACGTGCATATGTACGTGCGACACGATGTTTACATGGCACTAGAAATTAATTATTTCTGCAGTTTTATGCCCAAAAAACGCTTTTGCATCATATTCAATGTTTCACCATTGGGTCCAGCTGCAACTTCATAGACAAAACATTCAACGAGTGTATCTGGCGAGATCGCCGACTCACGAAGTGATTATTATCTGTCTTAAATTTCGACTACTTTTAAATGTGCATAGAAAACATGCGGGCTATATATTTCACTACGCTAATGATAGTGGCACAGCATCAACTCATACGCAGACTTACCCCTAGGCCAACGAGCTTCATCGCTTGTTACAAAGTCGACGTTAGCGTAGAGTTTCTCCTTGAATTCGACGACGTGATCAGCTTGAGGGAAGTGTCCAGAAAAGCCACTTATTACAATGTCGTTGTCTCTTAAAATAGGCTGCAAATGGCAGAAATTACCACACGATCATTTTCATCATAAATGTGCTACAATTCCCACAAGCAGTCTCATATCTGCAGCAAAATACCCCCTTCCCGTTTAAACCGAAACTGCAAATATTTAGCGTTTAGGTCCAAACTATAGAGAGACTAGTTAAATAACATGTATTCGTATAATGATAAAAGTATCAAGAGCGCTGGGAAACGAGAATACATACGCTCAATTCCGCTGCACTATCTTCCATTTTGAAAAGTGAGGGGCGTTACACAATGCTACATTCCAGCTGCCGCAGTGCGAGCAGACACAACTGCGAGACGTGCGGACGAATGAACTATCCAGGCGCTGGCACTACGAAGTTTGCTCGCATGGCTGCATCCGCTATTAGGAGGCTCACAAAAACAATCTACGCTGCGCCAACAAATGACAGGATGTACGGGCGCCAGATGCGAGAACTGTAACGAAGTTTTCCAAGTGAAAACGAATGCGCGGTTGCCTGAAAAGTCGTTGAACGATATTTGTGGGGAGTGACATGGAAGAGGTTCCACCTGCTTAAACAGACAGACAGCATGAGTAAACATATTTCAGGTCTTGGAGGGAGGATTCCACCCACGCACAGGAGCCCCCATTGAACCTTGCGGTTTTTATCTCTTTTAACGAAATTAATTCTCCATCTTTCTGTACTCTACTTCTACAACTAAAACAAGTATAGCGCTGTTGGTTTCATCCTGATAGCACTATCGCAATTATCTCCCCAAAAGGTAAAGTGCTCGGGGTCCTAGGCTTGATCAGCGCTAGTATATTAGAAGTACTGGCGTTAGCGTGTCTATAAATACCGCTTTATTTCCGTTCATGATTGCTTTATTCACAGCTATCTGTTGCATATGATATGTTCGTGGAATTTTTCAACCTTTCGTATGCGAAGGCCCATCCAGTTGAGCGAACAAGACATTTTTTTTGCATATATGCAACACCAATACAGACCAAAGCTGGAATAACCTGAAAACTAGAAAAGTTTAGTTCTGTTTATAGAAAAAAAATATTAAAAAAAACATGCGTCCACGTATGTCGGTGCTGGGACACTAGGTTCATCATCTTTCTTCATCGTACCTGAGAACTCTGCTTGTTGATAGCTCTGTCTCAGGGCTGGGCAAAGATACTTAGAAATTGTATCGCGATACGATACAAGACACATCGGCAAGAAGTATTGGAGATACAGATACAAGATACTACCGCAATAATTGTATCCGATACGATACTTGCCAATTGTATCTTAAGATACTTCGATACATTCGCAAATTTGTTATTATAGACCCCCATAATGTAGTAGCGAACGCGTATGCACAAAAAGGTTTGCTTGAAAATTTCTTTAATGTGACCAATCTTGTTTCACTTTAATTAAATATCTGTTAGTATCTCAAAACTCAAAAGTCTTGTCCTTCTTGCTCTAAGTGCATTAGTTTACTTCCGACAGAACCTATTGGGGTTTGTTTCGGCTGCTTAACAGGACAGCTGTTCACTGACAGCAGTTTTGCTTGTCATTTTTGTAAGTGATGAGAGTCGCTGCTCAGCTTGCCGACCAGCTAGCAGGTCGCCATCTAATCACAAGAACTTCAATAAGAAGCCTTCGCTCGATGGGGCAAATACCGGTGTGGAGCTTTACCTTGTCTCTAAAAGCCCGTTTACGCAATACCGAAACACCGCTGTACAGCAGCGACAACACTGCTAGCGACATTTTTCGTGACGCACTGTGTATACGCATAGAGCTCATAAAACTGCAATGACTTTTCATGTTCTACTTATCTGCTGGCGTAACACGTTCGTTATCATATACTCACTCACGTGCAATCTTTTAACAATTTTTCTTCAACGAGAGAACATGTGCACCCCAGAAATGCCTAATGCCTATTGTATTATCACGTAGTGGTGACGATGAAGAAGGCGGCAGTCATTCTGGTAGAAACGAAACTGCTCATTGAGTAAACTTGTGCCCAGAAAACTAAGTAACTCAATGTACAAGCAAAAGAACGCTGTACACTGATAGCGGCAATAAATGTCATTGGCCTTCGGTATTCTGATGATCGGCGGAACGCGTGGTCAAATCAGCGATCGAACCTTCCAGCGTTAACCGCTCGTGCTCGCGTAAACTCCCGAATGAACTACAGTGGTCGCGTCCTGCGTATAATTTTAATAATAATTGTTGCGGTTTTGTATCACAAAACCACGATATGGTTATGATGGACGCCGAAATGAAGGGTTTACCTGGGGTTGTTAACGACCACCTGGGGGTTTTCGACCACTTGGGGTTCTTTAACGTGCACCTAAATCTAAGTACACGGGCCTCGAGCATTTCGCCTCCATCGAAATGTGGCCGCCGCGGCTGGGATTCGCGCGTAATCTTAACAGAACAATCTGAAACAACCGCGAAGATTCCGAAACATCGCGGTGTGGCTTGAGCCGAGCATCCTAATACTTTTTTTTCGTTTTAAACCCTATCACACCAAAATAAAGAAATAAGAGCGCGTGGCAGATAGTTGCACAAATGGTCGCAGCACACCGCTGTTATTCACGCTATTGCCACCTATAGCTCCGATTACCTGGCGATTAGTAATAGTAAAAAAAAGACAAATTAGGGAGGCCTAAGAAAATGAAAACAAATATACGTAAATAAAACAGAAAATCCGTTCTGTATAAAACATTCATCGTGAAGAAGTATTGAAACACGATACAGGCGGCACCCCTAAAGTTATGTCAAGTAAGCATCAAGTATCGCCAACTTGGTTTAGGACAATAAAAATATTTAGTGCCTACGAAAAATTCACTGAAACGGCTTGTTGGGTGCTGCTCATGAAAAAAAACAGGTCATTTGGTATCGCAATGTTTCTCGAATCCCTTTCCTAGCAACTTTAGGCTGGCATCTAATTATTTCCATAATTATAATGCAAGCTTAATTTCGCTGTTTTGCTAAGCAATAAGCAGGATGTTTGGTACTGTACACTCAGTGCGCGCCCACATAATTAGATATTTGCTTTCATATTTGCCTTGACAGAACAGTAAACTCAAGTGAAATATAAATGCGTAAACAGTAGCAGAAATAAAGCAGACAGTTCAAAGTAAGAATAAAGCAGAGAGCTTATTTTGGCAGCACGTTACAAGAGGCATATTGCTGTGACCAGACCGCAAACAAACAGTTCAGAGCCCCAGGTTGTGTACGGGATGCAAAAGAAGGAGAACGAAGAAAGCACTTGTGCTAACAATCAAATTACGATTTTAAAAACTCTTTGAATAATGATAGCAGGAACATAATAATAATAATCGTTAGGGTTTAACGTCCCGAAGCCACGGTACGATTATGAGGGACACCACAGTGGAGGGCTCCTGAAATTTCGACCACCTGGAGTTCTTTAACGTGCACCTAAATCGAAGTACACGGGCCTCAAGTATTTTCGGCGCCATCGCAAATGCAACCGCCGCGGCCGGGATTCGATCGACAGCAGGAAGAAAAAGATAGGGTGCACGAACATATCTTCTGCTAGGAAAACGCTTCATCTATTAGATCTAGCATCGGCACAAGTGGTGCTATAGTTAGGATCTTATTTCCGCATAAGTCAATCGCATGTAAGTCGAACTTACATCCACAATATCCTTCAAATCGGTGAAGTGTGAAGGCCACGAGACGCAAAGCAACCCTATGCTCCAGATTTCGTAACGAAGCACTACGCAGGGGAGCGGCATAAGAATTTGCGCGATAATTGCCGCACGCATTGTGGTAGGCGGCGCTAGACAGGTGGTAAGGGTAATTATCATGGCACTGGCACACGAAAAAGGAGAAAATCGAGAAAATAAAGGCACGTGAGATAAGCATAGACGTTCGCGCACTTGTTCTATCGAGACTAAGCGAGCGCTGTCATGTCGCTCTGCTCCACCTAAAGGGACGCGCACACGTCATCGCCTGCCCTCACTGGTGGACTCTGGCGGAAAAATAATATTATGTCACTGCGCTTAGTTTTATTCAGGCGGTTTATAGGCACCAGTACCAGCTTGACAAGCGAGTTGAGCCAGTGATTATTGTTTCTTACGGTGGTGTTTTCATAGGGGTATCTTGTATTTTAAGATACACGATACATTTTTGAATGTATCGGAAATACAGATACAGATACTCGTTTTGCGAGACGTATCGCGATACAGATACAAGATACCCAAAGAGTATCTAACATAGTATCTAAGATACATGTATCTTCGATACTGCCCAGCACTGCTCTGTCTAACTGTTGTAATCATTATTATCGTCACGACATATCATAATCAATGCATTCATCATCAGTTCTACGTGTTTATTAATATCATAATCGCTGATTAAAAATCAATTTTTAAGGCAACGCATTGGCTAACTTAGTAACATACGTGGACGTGCCTCCATACGTGCCTCCATACGTGGACACTGGAGCAAAATTGCAATTCGGCCTATTTGGAACAAATTCATCCTTCACTTACTCGCGGAAAACACACAGGGACTAGAAGAGCCTTGCGAGGACAGGCGCGATCTAACAACTGATCTATTTTTCAGAATACACACATATTTAACAGCCCGCGGTTCTGCTGGATCAGGTTAAAAAATATGACAAGCACACACAGCATCACGTGATCACACGCCTTAACGTTCTACCACTCTTTTGCAAGCAGAGAAACCGATGGGTGGCTAACACACTTATCTTTGTGGCTTTCAATGTGATAGGCCTCCGCTATCTCCCTACGAGTTTTATTTCGATGCCTGTATACAATAGCGGTACTTTCGAACCAAGGTGCGCATGCACACTCGCTACAATGCAGCGCTAAATGTGTGCTAGGGCGACCTTTCAGACCGGACATGTGTTCTCTTAGTCTAGTGTTAATACACCTACCAGTCTGCCCTAAGTACGCATGACCACATGACAACGAAATGTTGCATACTACACTGATGGCACAGTCAACAAACTGGTGCGGGTGTTTAATACTACAAATGTCTTGTGCACTGTTCAGTCTTTCACATTTTTGATTAACCAAGGCACATACACTTCCGATCTTGTTCTTGGCCGAGAACACCTTAACATCGTACTTTCCTGCTATCTTTTTTATTCTATGAGACAGCTCGTGCACATACGGAATCGCTACTACGTGGGAGCTAGAAACAGCCTGCCTTCCCTTTTCCAACGACAGCTCGTTTTTCTGTTCTAGCTTTCTTAGGAGTCTGCTGCCATTAGCTTGCAACACCGGCACCGGGTATCCTGCATTAGAGCTGTGCACGGGCCCTATTTCCGAGCCCGAGCCCGGCCCGGGCCCGCTGACTTTGTCGAAGGCCCGCCCGAGCCCGACGGCAAAGGGCTGCGAGCCCGCCCGGCCCGGCCCGACGTACGAAAACACAATCCCGGGCCCGGCCCGGCCCGGCTTTTTGAAGGTTCGCTGCGAAAACAAAACGTCGTTTTCCAGTAATATGGCATTTTATTGAGCATATCAAATATGATCAAACGACACGCGACGAACAGTCTATATTACACAGATTACAAATTATAAGTAGACGGCCTCATGCCAGCAACAATGGAGTTCGCTCGCCAAAGCCGTCACGTGTATGGGGTCTACTTCGGGTCGATCTACTTCGGGTCGCTCGTCGCTGTCGCGTGCATTTTCATTCATATGGGATTTGGCCTTAAATCTGTAACGCGAACAGTCGCGTGGCGCCGTCACTAGTTCAGGTGGTGTTACTTCTCTGTTTGTCGGAGTGCAACAGAAGCAGTGCTTCACCTGCTCTCCTTTTGTTTAAAGTGGCGAATGGAAAGGAAAAGCGGTAAAGGGCGGTCGCGGAAAAGGCGCTGTATGCATGCTGGAAAACAATTTCCGCTCATTCTCTATATTTCGGGCTTGAGTCGGGCTTTGCGGCGGGCCCGAGCCCGGCCCGATAAAACTCCAAGTAGTCCAAGCCCGGCCCGGGCCCGAGGTGAAAATGCGTCGGCCCGCCCGAGCCCGGCCCGCGCGCCGGGTCGGGCTCGGGCTTTCGGGCTACCCGGAAGCCGTGCACACCTCTATCCTGCATCCTGCAGTCGAGCAACCTGTTCATGAAACGCGTCATGAGCTCTGTGAGAACAAGATTTTCACAATGCTAACCGAAAACAATTCGTGACTATGCCATTCTTAACTATCTTTGAATGATTTGAAGCATACTGCAAAAGCGACATGCCAACCCTCGGCGAAAACGCCCAACACACGTGATCAGACAAAAATTCTAGATTTAGATCCAGATATTGAAGCTTATTATCAACCGGTTCCTCGGAAGTAAAAGTTAATTCCTCGCCGTGAGAATGAAAGGCCTCTACTACAGTTCTTCTGAAATCATCCTCGCGAACTTTGCAGCCTAGAACTAAGTAGTCATCTACATATCTGTAGACCTTGTACACAAAACCATCTAGGCACCTTGTCAGATGCCTGTCTTTACTACCCATGAATATGTTGTTTAGGACCGGGGCAACCTTGGACCCAATGCTTACACCTCTTGCCTGAATGTACGTTTTTTTCGCGGAAATGGGTGTTCACTAAATAAAAGTGCAACAACTCAAGAACGACTCAATGGGCATCCCACACGTGTTGCGAAGTGTCACTTCATCATTATGTTATGCAATCTTTTACACAGTTCATCAACGGCGCATGCGGCAAGGAGTAATACAAGTCCTGAACATCTATGCTGATGCCCCAGCTGTTCTTTTTACTATCAGCTGCCAAGAAATCTGCTAGGCCATCTGAATTACTCAGCAAAAATGGATCTTTCACTTCAAAAGAATTCAACATTTTTTGCAAATGCCCTGCAACAAGACAATGCCAAGCAACTTTCTCCGACACTATCGGCCTAAACCGAATTTCCTGCTTATGGGTTTTTGCGGTAAAAAATACAGCCAATTTTATTCCTTTTGAATTTTTAA